>NC_081292.1:78802368-79114078 GCF_030435805.1 Mustela lutreola
AGGCTCCCTCACACGGCTGTTGACAAGACTTAGTTCCTTGAATTCAAGTGAACTAAGGGCACCAATTCCTTGTTGGTTGCTGACTGGAGTCCACGCTCAGCTCCTGGCACATCAGGCTCTGCACGGGGCAGTTTACCACCTGGCAGCTTACTTCATTGGTGCAAGTAAGTGAGAACAACCCAACAGAAGGCAAGCAAGATGGAAGTCACAGTCTTTCATAACCTGATGTCAGAAGGAACATCCCCTTCCCTTTGCTGTATTCTGTTTTTTAGAAGAAAGTCAGTAGGTCCCACCCGTTCTCAAGCAGAAAGGATTGCAAAAGGGCAGGAATCACTGGGAGGCAGGATTACTTGAGCCACTTTAGAAGCTATTTTTAAATTTTCCCATTATGGGAGATTGTCATTATGGGGCCAATAGAGCAATAAAATAAAATCGACCTACTTGGAAAATCCTGAAGCTCAGTTATCATAAGAATTTAGGCACTGGTATCACAAATACGTGAAATCCTGTGTGACTGACATTAGGTCTGCTTTGGTAATACTAACACAGAGGCTATTGGGATAGTTAGTTAGAGGACTTTGTAAAGGCGTCATGGTATCAATAGTCAGAGTTACTGTTAGGCCAGAGTAGGTCAGCTTCCCCCAAATGGCTATTGTGTGAAAGACAATGGAAAAGCTGATTCTTTCATTAAACTAATAGTTTATTTAGTGAGCTGCAAAAACTTCTTGAAGTCTTCCCCCAAATGAAGGCAGGCTGGTAGCATAATGTTCACGAGGGGCAGTAAGTGTTTCATGTTAAATCATCTTTTAGAATAGGATTTGCTTTGACTGGAACTCCTCTATCTCTATGGGCAAATGTAAGTTTAACCCACATTTGGAAAGAAAAGATCGGAAATGATGATGTTCATAACATTTACTATGTTTTAGACTAAAGATATACCTTTGAAATTTCATATTTTTTCTATTTCTGATGACTTCTAAGTAGTATATTTTCTCCAAACATATAAAATGATCCTATTCTAGTGGGAAAAAAGTTAAATATATGGGGTATTGACTTAATTTAAAGAACACATTAATTATTACCATTATTTTTCTCCTGTCAATGTAGTTTTATCTTATTTCCCTTGTGTCACTTCTAAGTAGCAAATATGGGGCTCAATTGTCAAGAAATTACAAAGGAGCTCAAAGGATATCTTGCATATGCTATAACTGATAATCAGGCAATTTGAGGTCACCGACAGATGTATCAATGAGATAATGTGAGGGACGTGTCATGAGGGGGTGCCTGCCTCTTCTCCCTAATGCCGGATAGACCCCCCTGGTGATGCTTGGAGAAGGCCATCCCAGGTGACCTGAGCACCATCTTCTCTCCTCTCAGTGCATTGTTCCTGATTTTTTTTTTTTTTTTTTCATGCCTTTGTGCCTCTCTGAACAGCGAAGCACTCATGGAATCTGCTGAAACCTGAGGCATAATGACAGGTCTGGGGCTGGAGTGGTGCAGAGAAGATGCCACGCACAGCAGACCTGGTCACCAGCTTGGCTCAGTGATGCAGAGGGACATGTTCTGCATCATGCCAGGAAGTGAACAGCTTCATCTTAAAAATGACAGCATTTTCAGGTGGATAAAGAGTGGAAGGAAGGAAAGGGACTCGTTCAGAATCTATGAATCCTTCTTTTTCTCTTTTGCCTGGAATGTGCTTTGCCTGTCTTGCCTAAGATGGGCACAAGCGTCAGTGGTAAGATGGAGCGCTGGACTTCTCTCTCCTCTCTGTGAGCTGCAGCATCAGCCTCCATTTCCAGGTGCGTGGAGCAGTTTGAGATGTATCTCTGTCATTGCACTTACTGAAACCATCTGTCTGCATCTGTGCTCCTCAACTTGACTGTGAGCAATTCTGAAGAACACAGACCCCTACCCCCAACACTGGAGTGCCTGGCAAATTTTGAAGATGTGTCTCCAATGGGATGAGAGAGAGAGGAATGAAACATGCTTGCTCTTGTGTTTTGTCTGTTCACAGGAATTTTAGTCTCTGTTGCCAATGATGTTTAATCATATTTTGTTTTGGTGGTGGGATTGAGCAGCTTCATTGGTATTGTGTATTATCACCTTGAGCTCCCATAACAAAATACCATAGACTGTGTGGCTTAATCAACAGTAGTATATTTCTCATCCTTTTGGAGGCTAGATGTCTGAGAACAGGATGCTGCCATGGTTGGGTTCTGGTGAGAGCCCTTTCTCTGGCTTGGAGACAGCTACCTTCTTGTTGTGTCCTCAGATGGCTTTCTTTGTGTCTGATGTCTCTTCTTATGGAGACACTGATCCCATGATGAAAGCATCCATATGACCTCATCGAACCCTAATTACCTCCTGAAGGCCCCATTTCCAAATACCATCACTTGAGGTTTACGACTTCAACACATGGATTTTGAGGAAAACACAAACATTCAGTTCCTAATGTTAAAAGATAAACTGAGGCACATAAATATTTTCAAGAGCTTATTTGAGTTACTCTATCAATTTGTACCAGGCAGCACCAAACTGAAAGTGCTTGACAGGAGCTTGTGAAAAGGCTTGTAGAGAACAGATGTGGAAGCAGAGCAAAGAAATGATTTGATGGGCTACAACTTAGGCAGTTGACTATGTTGAGGAAATCTAGGTGGCTGTGATTGTTTAATGTCATTTTCTATGGTATAAGTGCGTTTGTAGGAATTGACTCTGGGTCACATGGTCTACCAAGGCATTAGAAGAAGCTCAGTCTAATGGTCTCCTAGGTTAATTACTTTAACGGTTCCCCCTTTTGGCCATCTTCTTGTACATGATGGATTGACCACAAAAATAGTATTAGTGTCACCCTCAATCACTATCAGGGTTAAGTTGTTTTGCTGTGAAATTCGTAGGTTATGATGTCAGATTGTGAAAGGTTTTTACTATTCATCTCCTTGTTTGTCTTGTTTCTCATTTTCCCAGCTCAGGAGAGACCATCTGATATATATGCACATGTTTAAGACTTTATTTATTTACTTATTTATTTGACAGAGAGAGAGTGAGAGAGAGCACATAAATAGGTAGAGTGGCATGCAGAGGGAGAGGGAAAAGCGGACTCCCCACTGAGCAGAGAGCCTGATGTGGGACTTGATCCCAGGACCCTGAGAGCATGACCTGAGTCAAAGCCACAGGGTTACCCAACTGAGATACCCAGGTGCCCTCTTATTTAAGATTCTTGAGAGATACCACTTTTAAGTAGATGTAACATAAAACATAACTGTTGTTGAAAAGTGCATTTACAAATTTTACTTACATCTATTCAATGCACTCATTCTAAACAATGATGTTGAGATTACTCCTGAAAATTTCACAGGGTATCAAACAGCTATCCATCACCTCAAGTTATTTTTCTTGCTGAAATATTTTGCAAAAGCCATAATACCAGCTTATTTGAATAGTAAACCTAGGTAGAACTGAAATTGTATATGTCTGCATTATATTTAATGTTGATAACTCTGAAGACATGAATGTTTTAATTAAACCAACCAAACTTAGACTAGCTTTTAAATACCCAGATTATGCCAGATCATGTGAACTTGAAAAACATTTGGGTTATTTTCTATATTTCTGAGAGAATACTTAATTTATGTAAATACTTTAATTTTTTTAAGCCAATTAAACAGAGTTCTACAAATTAATTTTGCCAATACCATCTGGAGATAGAAAAGTCACACATTTATAGCACATATATAGACATAAATAAATGTAGAGCAGACAATTTTAAAATTTTATCCATGAGACAAGTGTTATAATACAAAACTCACTAGTTTTTAAAAGAACTGTTGGATCCAAATTGCGTTTCTTGCAGTTGGAATAAATTAAGATTACTCGTTCTGTTGCCTAAAGATTTTTACTAATATTTATGGAGACAATGTACGATTTTTTTCATTTAAAAATATTTTATTTATTTTTAAAATTTATTTTCAGCATTCCAGAATTCATTGTTTATGCACCACACCCAGGGCTCCATGCAATACATGCCCTTCATAATACCCACCAGCAGGCTCACCCAACCTTCCACCCTCTCACCCCTCCAAAACCCTCAGATTGTTTTTCAGAGTCCACAGTCTCTCACGGTTCGTCTCCCCCTCCAATTTCCTCCAACTCCCTTCTCCTCTCCATTTCCTCATGTCTCCTGTGTTATTCCTTATGTTTCATTGGTTTTTTAAGGAAATTTCTGAGAGGCCATTTCTAATTCACTTTGTCTCTTAGAAGCTTCTGCATATCAATCAAAAGATGTATCCCATTTTTTGGGGGGAGATTTGGGATTGGAATGCCTTTTTCTCTATGGCATCTTATAAATGGATAATCTTATCTAGATTAAAAGATCCCCATTGTGGTCAATGTAATTCAAGATTATCTTTAATAAGTTTCATCTACTTGTTCAGATAAACACAGGCTCTGGGCTCATAATTTTTCTATGTATACTCAGGGAGAATTCTAGTTGGAGGAGTTCCAGACTCTTTGGGCTTAGAGGAACCCCTTCTGTTTTGCTCTGTCTCTTTTTCCGTTAAGAGAATTTCACCTACTGGAGTCCTCATAATGGACCCAGACCAGTTTAAGCCAGACCAACTCCAACTTTAGACCTAGTCTGGAGGAAAAAATTCTCAAACAAAGCTGGAGAGCTCACAGTGCAAAAGCTGCAGAGATCGGATGTGAGCGGAACTTTCTGTACCCTCAAAGAAAGAAGTGGACACAGTGGGCTCAGCAGGTGCTTTTGCCCAATAGCTCCCTGAAAGGTCGAAGATCTTCTTTGGATCCTATTCCTGACACCAGATTTTTTAAAAATTAAATTTAATTTATTTTCAGTGTTCCAAGATTCATTGTTTATGCACCACACCCAGTGCTCCATGCAATATGTGCCCTCCTTAATACCTACCACGAGGTTTACCCATCCCCTTTCTCCCTCCTTTCCAAAACCCTCAGTTTGTTTCTCAGAATCCACAGTCTCTCATGGTTCACCTACCACTCCAATTATCCCAATTCACTTTTCCTTTCTTTCTCCTAATGTCCTCCATATTATTCCTTATGTTCACAAGTAATTGAAACCATATTATAATTGACTTTCTCTTCTTGACTTATTTCACTCAGCATAATCTCCTCCAGACCTGTCCATGTTGATGCAAAAGTTGGGTATTCATCCTTTCTGATGGAAGCATACTATTCCATTGTATATATGAACCATATCTTATTTATCCATTCATCTGTTGAAGGACATCTTGGCTTATCTCACAGTTTGGTGATTTGGCCATTGCTGCTATGAACATTGGGGCACCTATGGCCCTTCTTTCCTCTACATCTGTATCTTTGGGGTAAATACCCAGTAGTGCAACTGCAGGGTCATAGGGTAGCTCTATTTTTAATTTTTTAAGGAACCTCCATGATGTTTTCCAAAGTGGCTGCACCAACTTGCATTCCCACCAACAGTGTAACAGGGTTCCCCTTTCTCTACATCCTCCCCAGCATTTGTTATTTCCTGACTTGTTAATTTTGGCTATTCTAACTGGTGTAAAGTGATATCTCAGTGTGGTTTTGATTTGAATTTCCCCGATGGGTAATGATGAGAAACATTTTTTTCATGTGTCTGTTAGCCATTTGTATGTTTTCTTCCGAGACGTAACTGCTCATGTCTTCTGCCCATTTTTTGATGTGATTATCTGTTTTTTGGGTGTTGTGTTTGAGGAGTTATTTATATATCCTGGATATCAGCCCATTTGTCTATAGTGTCATTTGCGAATATCTTCTCCCATTCTGTGGGTTGCCTCTTTGTTTTGTTGACTGTTTGCTTTGATGTACACAAGATTTTGATCTTGATGAAGTCCCAAAAGTTCATTTCACTTTTGTTTCCATTGCCTTTGAAAACATGTCTTGAAAGAATTTGCTGTGGCCGATGTCGAAGAGATTACTGCCTATGTTCTCCTCTAGGATTTTGATAGATTTCTGCCTCACGTTTTGAGGTCTCTTATCCATTTAAAGTTTATCTTTGTGTATGGCTGACACCAGAATTTTTTTTTTTTTAATATTTTATTTATTTATCAGAGAGAGAGGGGGAGAGAGAGAGCACAGGCAGACAGAATGGCAGGCAGAGGCAGAGGGAGAAGCAGGCTCCCTGCTGAGCAAGGAGCCCGACGTGGGACTTGATCCCAGGATGCTGGGATCATGACCTGAGCTGAAGGCAGCTGCTTAACCAACTGAGCCACCCATGCGTCCCGCGACACCAGAATTTTTAAAAGACAAGCTGAGGCATATTAAAACTTTGAAGAGTTCATTTGAGCAATTCGATGTTGAGAATAGAACAAATAGGCAGTGCCAAACCAAAAGTAGCTGGGGCACTCTGTGAACAGGAGTTGGGGAAAGGGCTTTTACGGAGGAGATGCAGAAGCAAAGCAAGGGGATTAGTTGACTGGCCACAGCTTAAGCAAGTTCTTCATTTAAGAAAACCTAGCTGGCTGCTTGGGATTGTTTTTTTTTTTTTTTTTTTTTTTTTTTTTTGTTTTGTTTTGTTTTGTTTTTTTGTTTTAAAAATATTTTATTTATTTATTTTGAGTGTGAGAGAGAGAGAAAGAGAGAGAGAGAAGAGAGTGGGGTCGGGGAAAGAGAGAAAGCAAAGATGGTGTCGGGCTGCAGGCGGGGGCGGGGGAAGCAGAGGCAGAAGGAGAGGGAGCAGCAGACTCGGGACTCAATCCAAGGACCCCAGGATCATCACCAGAGCCAAAGGCAGATGCTCGACCAACTGAGCCACCCAGGTGCCCTGTGGTGGGTTGCTCTTAAATTTTGTTTTCTGGAATACAAGTGCATTTACAGGAATTAACTCTGGCTTAGGTTTAGGTTTGTTTATGTAGGCTACCCAGGCATTACTGCCATTGGGGTCTAATGGCCTCCTTTAACAACAGCATATTATATTACACACTGCTGAGGACCAACTGGCTGATACATAGTTCCTAACAAGTCAGGCAGCCATCCAGGCAGCACTTGGCCGTGCTCTGTTTCCTACCCTTTGTCTTCCTATAATTAGGATCTGTATATTTGAGGGTAGTGACCGATTGGTGGTCCCTAAAAGATATGTCTACATCAACTCCTAGGAATCTGTGAATGTTTCCTTGTTTGGAAGAGGTCTTTGCAGTTGTAATTAAGTTAAGGATCTTGAGATGAGGAGATCATCTTTCAATTGCCCTAAATCCAAAATCCAATGACAAAGCCCTCATAAAGCATGGAGGTGGAAGCAGCATCATAACCAAAGAGGTGGAGATTGGAATGCTATAGACAGCAGAAGCTGGAAGAGGCAAGGATTGAATTCTATCCCAGACCCTTGGGAGGGGGCATAGTCCTGCTGTTACCTTGATTTTAGACTTCTGGCCTCCGGAACTGAGAAATAATACATTTCTGAAACTTCTGGGGTTTTTTAGTCAGCCCCCAAGTTTGTGACAAAATTGTTACAGCAGTCCTGGAGAACTAACACAGCCAGAAATCTTTTTCTTAGACAGAAGCAGTGTTTCTCAACGTTTTCTCCATTTTCCCCAGAAGAGAAAAAAAATTAAACCAAATTTTATTTTATTTTTAAAGATTTTATTTATTTATTTGACAGATCACAAGTAAGCAGAGAGGCAAGCAGAGAGAGGAAGGAAAGCAGGCTCCCTGCTGAACAGAGAGCCCGATGCTGGGCTTGATCCCAGGATCCTAGGGATCATGACCTGAGCCGAAGGCAGAGTAAACCAAATTTTAAAGTGAATTTGGTTTCTCCCTAACAAGAGAAGTTAAACATTTAAGGAAATTTTGGTGGGTAGGGTTGAGTCATTGTGGGTCACAGATCATTGTAAAGTCTATGGGTTTCTCAACCTCGAGGACCATTTTGACACCTTGAAGACAATATTATCTCTCAGTTTCCATTGAGAGCACAGGTCTAGAAATATAGGAAATGATTAAAAGGAGACAATTACTAGGGAAGGAATCATCAATATGTGGAAGGAATCAGTGGAAATTTAGGTCTAATAGTTTAGTTTAAAAAAAGATATATTTGGAGAAAAAGCTACTAAAAGTCAGTATGCAATCCAACTTAACAATTTAAAACTCAAGTTTTAGATTAAGTAGTAACTGAATGATAAGATAGCGTTATAGGTAAGTCATGGCCTGGGCCTTGATTCATGAATGTGGGTGATTAGTGGAGGAGAGACAGGAGGGCATTCCTGGTACAAGAAGAGAGATGGAGTGAAGGAGAGGACACAAAACTCATCTAGTCTGGTGCAGCTTGTGGCAACAGCTGGATTAGAGCCCAAGGGAAGAAATGATGTTGGGTCCATAATGCAGGGAGCATTGAATGCTAGACCAGGAAGTCTGGATTTTGTTCTAAGGCTAATAGGGAGGTGGTGCATATTCTTCATGAATGCTTATATCCTAATCTCTCTCTCTCTCTTTTAAATAAGGACACCAGTTAATTGCAGTGGGGCATCCTAAGGGCTTCATTTTAACTTAATAATGTTTTTAAAGACCTTATCTCCAAATACAGTCACATTCTGAGGAGGGATTGGGACTTCACCATATGAAATTTGGGGTGAAGGACATAATTTGGCCCATAACAATAATTATATAAATCAATTTTATACCAGTGGTTTAACTTGTTACATCTGAGTTTTTAATGTTTTTCCCCCAAAATTAAAATAAATTCACTCTTAATTATTCTTTTTAATTTCTTCTTCTCAGCATCTGTAACTCTTGACACATTGATATGAAACTTAGATATTTTCAGACTCAACTTACAAGAAAGTTATAATAGAATAATATTTCCTTCTATCTCCTCTCAACTTTACAATGAAGAAAACTAGTGTTTTCATCTATTTGTAAAAATGACAACTTATTTTTTTTTATTAAAATATATTATTTGCTTCAGGGGTACAGATCTGTGAATCATCAGTCTTACATAATTCACAGCACTCACCATAGCACATACCTTCCCCAATGTCTATCACCCAGCCACCCTATCTCTACTCCACAATCCCCCAGCAACCCTCAGTTTGTTTCCTGAGATTAAGAGTCTTTTATGGTTTGGCTCCCTCCCCAGTCTCATCTTGTTTCATTTTTTCCCTCCCTACCTGTCACAACCCCTGCCTTGCCCTTCAAATTTCTCATATCAGATATATCATATGATAATTATCTTTCTCTGATTAACTTATTTTGCTTAGCATAATACCCTCTAGTTCCATCCATGTCATTGCAAATGGCAGGATTTTGTGTGTTTTTTTTTTGATGGCCACATAATATTCCATTGTATATATATATATATATATATATACCACATCTTCTTTATCCATTCATCTGTTGGTGGACCTCTAGGTTCTTTCCATAGTTTGGCTATTGTGGACGTTGCTGCTATAAACATTCAGGTGCACATGACCCTTTAGATCACTATGTTTGTATCTGTAGGGTAAATACCCAGCAGTGCCATTGCTGGGTCATAGAGTAGCTCTATTTTCAACTTTTTGAGGAAGCTCCATACTACTTTCCAGAGTAGCTTCACTACCTTGCATTCCCACTGACAGTGTAGGAGGGTTCCCCTTTCTCTGCATCGTCACCAACATCTGTTTTTTTCTGACTTGTTAATTTTAGCCATTCTGACTGCTGTGAGGTGGTATCTCATTGTGGTTTTGATTTGTATTTTCCTGATGCTGAGTGATGTGGAGCACTTTCTCATGTGTCTGGTGGCCATTTGTATGTCTTCTTTGTAGAAATGTCTGTTTATGTCTTCTGCCCATTTCTTGGTTGGATTGTTTGTTCTTTGGGTGTTGAGTTTGATGAGTTCTTTATAGATTTTGGATACTAGCCCTTTATCTGATATGTTGTTTGCAAATATCTTCTCCCATTCTGTCGGCTGTCTTTTGGTTTTTTGACTGTTTCCTTTGCTGTGCAAAACCTTTTGATCTTCATGAAGTCCCAATAGTTCATTTTGCCCTTGCTTCCCTTGCCTGTGGTGATGTTTCTATGAAGAGGTTGCTGCCAGCTGTGTTCCCCTCAAGGATTTTGATGGATTCCTGTCTCACATTGTGGTCTTTCATCCATTTTGAGTCTATTTTTGCATGTGTGTAAGGAAATGGTCCAGTTTCATTCTTCTGCATGTGACTGTCCAATTTTCTCAACACCATTCATAGAAGAGACTGTCTTTTTCCATTGGACATTCTTTCCTGCTTTGTCGAAGATCAGTTGACTATAGAGTTGAGGGTCCATTTCTGGGCTCTCTATTCTGTTCCATTGATCTCTGGGTTTGTTTTTGTGCCAGTGCCATACTGTCTTGATGATTACAGTTTTGTAATAGAGCTTGAAGTCTGGAATTGTGATGCTGTCAACTGTGGTTTTCTTTTTCAACATTCCTCTGGCTATTCGGGGTCTTTTCTGGTTCCATATAAATTTTAGGATTATTTGTTTCATTTCCTTGAAAAAAGTTGATGGTATTTTGATAAGTATTGCATTAAATGTGTAGATTGCTCTAAGTAGTGTGGACATTTTCACAATATTTGTTCTTGCAATCCATGAGCAAGGAACATTTTTTCATTTCTTTGTGTGTTCCTCAATTTCTTTCACGAGTACTTTATAGTTTTCTGAGTACAGATTCTTTGCATCTTTGGTTAGGTTTATTCCTAGGTATCTTATCATTTTGGGTGCTATTGTAAATGTGATCAACTCCTTAATTTCTCTTTCTTCTTTCTTGTTGTTCATGTATAGAAATGCGACTGATTTTTGTGCATTGATTTTATATCCTGATACTTTACTGAATTCCTATATGAGTTCTAGCAGTTTTGGAGTGAAGTCTTTTGGGTTTTCCACATAAAGTATCGTATCATCTGCAAAGAGTGAGAGTTTGACTTCTTTTTTGCCAATTTGGATGACTGTTATTTCTTTTTGTTGAAAATGCCAGCTTATTATATCCTTTGTTTATATGTGTTAATCAAAGATATTTTATTATAGGGGGGAGGAGTCAAGACGGTGGAGAAGTAGCAGGCTGAGACTACTTCAGCTAGCAGGAGATCAGCTAGATAGCTTATCTAAAGATTGCAAACACCTGCAAATCCATCGGCAGATCAAAGAGAAGAAGAACAGCAATTCTGGAAACAGAAAAACAACCACTTTCTGAAAGGTAGTACTGGTGGAGAAGTGAATCCAGAGCGACGGGAAGATAGACCCTGGGGGGAGGGGCCGGCTCCCGCCACGCGGCGGAGTAATGGAGCACAAAATCAGGACTTTTAAAAGTCTGTTCCGCTGAGGGACATCGCTCCAGAGGCTAAACGGGGGTGCAGCCCACGTGGGGTCAGCGTGGCCTCAGGTCCCGCAGGGTCACAGAAGGATCAGGGGTGTCTGAGTGTCACAGAGCTTGCGGGTATTGGAACGGGGAAGCCGGCTACAGAGACAGAGCCGACAGTAAGCTCACAGCTCGGGTTACCTTGAACCAAACGCAGGCTTGGTGAGCTCGGAGTGCGGCCGGAGGTCAGGCAGACAGGAGTAACTGGGTGCTCTTCTCTGAGGGCGCACTGAGGAGTGGGGCCCCGGGACCTGGGCTCCTCCGGGCCGGAGACCAGGAGGCCGCCATTTGTATTCCCGTCCTCCGGAACTCTATGGAAAACGCTCAGGGAACAAAAGCTCCTGAAAGCAAACCTGAGCGGATTACTCAGCCCGGCCCCTGGTAAGGGCGGTGCAATTCCGCCTGGGGCAAAGACACTTGAGCATCACTACAACAGGCCCCTCCCCCAGAAGATCTACAAGAAATCCAGCCAAGACCAAGTTTACCTACCAAGGAGTGCAGGTTCAATACCAAGGAGAGCAGCAGAATTCCAGAGGAGGAGAAAGCAAAGCACGGAACTCATGGCTTTCTCCCTGTGATTTTTTTTAGTCTTGAGGTAATTTGATTTTTTTCTTTTTCATTTTTTTCTCTTCTTCTGCTAAAATTATTTTTAAACTTTTACCCTTTTCTTTTTTAACGTTTTTAAACTAGTTTATCTAATATATATATTTTTCTTTTTTATATTTTTCTTTATTCGTTTTCCTTTTTTTTAATTCTTTTTTTCTTTTCTTTTCTTTTTTTCTCCCTTTCTTTCTTTTTAAACCTCTTTTTATGCCCTTTCTCTCCCTGCACGATTTGGGATCTCTTCTGATTTGATTAAAGCGTATTTTCCTGGGGTTCTTGCCACCCTTTTAGTATTTTACTTGCTCCTTCATATGCTCTTATCTGGAAAAATGACAAGGCGGAAAAATTCCCGACAAAAAAAAGAACAAGAGGCAGTTCCGAAGGCTAGGGAACTAATCAATACAGACGTTGGTAATATGTCAGATCTAGAGTTCAGAATGACAATTCTCAAGGTTCTAGCCGGGCTCGAAAAAGGCATGGAAGATATTAGAGAAACCCTCTTGGGAGATATAAAAGCCCTTTCTGGAGAAATAAAGAACTAAAAGAACTAAAATCTAACCAAGTTGAAATAAAAAAGAGCTATTAATGAGGTGCAATAAAAAGTCGAGGCTCTCACTGCTAGGATAAATGAGGCAGAAGAAAGAATTAGCGATATAGAAGACCAAATGACAGAGAATAAAGAAGCTGAGCAAAAGAGGGACAAACAGCTACTGGACCACGAGGGGAGAATTCGAGAGATAAGTGACACCATAAGATGAAACAACATTAGAATAATTGGGATTCCAGAAGAAAAAGAAAGAGAGAGGGAAGCAGAAGGTATATTGGAGAGAATCATTGGGGAGAATTTCCCCAATATGGCAAAGGGAACGAGCATAAAAATTCAGGAGGATCACAGAACGCCCCTCAAAATCAATAAGAATAGGCCCACACCCCGTCACCTAATAGTAAAATTTACAAGTCTTAGTGACAAAGAGAAAATCCTGAAAGCAGCCCGGGAAAAGAAGTCTGTAAGATACAATGGTAAAAATATTAGATTGGCAGCTGACTTATCCACAGAGACCTGGCAGGCCAGAAAGAGCTGGCATGATATTTTCAGAGCACTAAATGAGAAAAACATGCAGCCAAGAATACTATATCCAGCTAGGCTATCATTGAAAATAGAAGGAGAGATTAAAAGCTTCCAGGACAAACAAAAACTGAAAGAATTTGCAAACACCAAACCAGCTCTACAGAAAATATTGAAAGGGGTCCTCCAAGCAAAGAGAGAGCCTACAAGTGGTAGATCAGTAAGGAACAGAGACCATACACAGTAACAGTCACCTTACAGGCAATACAATGGCACTAAATTCATATCTCTCAATAGTTACCCTGAATGTTAATGGGCTCAATGCCCCTGTCAAAAGACACAGGGTATCAGAATGGATAAAAAAAACAAAACCCATCTATATGTTGCCTCCAAGAAACTCATTTTAAGCCCAAAGATACCTCCAGATTTAAAGTGAGGGGGTGGAAAAGAATTTACCATGCTAATGGACATCAGAAGAAAGCAGGAGTGGCAATCCTTATATCAGATCAATTAGATTTTAAGCCAAAGACTATAATAAGAGATGAGGAAGGACACTATATCATACTCAAAGGGTCTGTCCAACAAGAAGATTTAACAATTTTAAATATCTATGCCCCCAACGTGGGAGCAGCCAACTATATAAACCAATTAATAACAAAATCAAAGAAACACATCAACAATAATACAATAATAGTAGGGGACTTTAACACTCCCCTCACTGAAATGGACAGATCATCCAAGGAAAAGACCAACAAGGAAATAAAGGCCTTAAACGACACGCTGGATCAGATGGACATCACAGATATATTCAGAACATTTCATCCCAAAGCAACAGAATACACATTCTTCTCTAGTGCACATGGAACATTCTCCAGAATAGATCACATCCTCGGTCCTAAATCAGGACTCAACCGGTATCAAAAGATTGGGATCATTCCCTGCATATTTTCAGACCACAATGCTCTGAAGCTAGAACTCAACCATAAGATGAAGTTTGGAAAGAACCCAAATACATGGAGACTAAACAGCATCCTTCTAAAGAATGAATGGGTCAACCGGGAAATTAAAGAAGAATTGAAAAAAATCATGGAAACAAATGATAATGAAAATACAACGGTTCAAAATCTGTGGGACATGGGGCGCCTGGGTGGCTCAGTGGATTAAGCTGCTGCCTTTGGCTCAGGTCATGATCTCAGGGTCCTGGGATCGAGTCCCGCATCGGAATCTCTGCTCAGCAGGGAGCCTGCTTCCCTCTCTCTCTCTCTCTGGCTGCCTCTCTGTCTACTTGTGATTTCTCTCTGTTCAAATAAATAAATAAATAAATCTTTAAAATAAAAATCTGTGGGACACAACAAAGGCAGTCCTGAGAGGAAAATATATAGTGGTACAAGCCTTTCTCAAGAAACAAGAAAGGTATCAGGTACACAACCTAACCTTTCACCTAAAGGAGCTGGAGAAATAACAAGAAAGAAACCCTAAGCCCAGCAGGAGAAGAGAAATCATAAATATCAGAGCAGAAATCAATGAAATAGAAACCAAAAAAACAATAGAACAAATCAACGAAACTAGGAGCTGGTTCTTTGAAAGAATTAATAAGATTGATAAGCACCTGGCCAGTCTTATCAAAAAGAAAAGAGAAAGGACCCAAATAAATAAAATCATGAATGAAAGAGGAGAGATCACAACTAACACCAAAGAAATACAAACTATTATAAGAACATACTATGAGCAACTCTACGCCAACAAATTTGACAATCTGGAAGAAATGGATGCATTCCTAGAAACATATAAACTACCACAACTGAACCAGGAAGAAATAGAAAGCCTGAACAGACCCATAAGCAGTAAGGAGATTGAAACAGTCATTAAAAGTCTCCAAACAAACAAAAGCCCAGGGCCAGACAGCTTCCTGGGGGGAATTCTACCAAACATTTAAAGAAGAACTAATTCCTATTCTCCTGAAACTGTTCCAAAAAATAGAAATGGAAGGAAAACTTCCAAACTCATTTTATGAGGCCAGCATCACCTTGATCCCAAAACCAGACAAGGATCCCATCAAAAAAGAGAGCTATAGACCAATATCCTTGATGAACACAGATGCGAAAATACTCAACAAAATACTAGCCAATAGGATTCAACAGTACATTAAAAAGATTATTCACCACGACCAAGTGGGATTTATTCCAGGGCTGCAAGGTTGGTTCAACATCCGCAAATCAGTCAATGTGATACAACACATCAATAAAAGAAAGAACAAGAACCATATGATACTCTCAATAGATGCTGAAAAAGCATTTGACAAAGTACAGCATCCCTTCCTGATCAAAACTCTTCAAAGTGTAGGGATAGAGGGCACATACCTCAATATCATCAAAGCCATCTATGAAAAACCCACTGCAAATATCATTCTCAATGGAGGAAAAACTGAAAGCTTTTCCGCTAAGGTCAGGAACACGGCAGCATTATCACCACTGCTATTCAACATAGTACTAGAAGTCCTAACCTCCGCAATCAGACAACAAAAGGAAATTAAAGGCATCCAAATCGGCAAAGAAGAAGTCAAATTATCACTCTTCGCAGATGATATGATACTATATGTAGAAAACCCAAAAGACTCCACTCCAAAACTGCTAGAACTTGTACAGGAATTCAGTAAAGTGTCAGGATATAAAATCAATGCACAGAAATCAGTTGCATTTCTCTACACCAACAACAAGACAGAAGAAAGAGAAATTAAGGAGTCCATCCCATTTACAATAGCACCCCAAATCATAAGATACCTGGGAATAAACCTAACCAAAGAGGCTAAGAATCTCTACTCAGAAAACTATAAAGTACTCATGAAAGAAATTGAGGAAGACACAAAGAAATGGAAAAATGTTCCATGCTCCTGGATTGGAAGAATAAATATTGTGAAAATGTCTATGCTACCTAAAGCAATCTACACATTTAATGCAATTCCAATCAATGTACCATCCATCTTTTTCAAAGAAATGGAACAAATAATTCTAAAATTTATATGGAACCAGAAAAGACCTCGAATAGCCAAAGGGATATTGAAAAAGAAAGCCAACATTGGTGGCATCACAATTCCGGACTTCAAGCTCTATTACAAAGCTGTCATCATCAAGACAGCATGGTACTGGCACAATAACAGACACATAGATCAATGGAACAGAATAGAGAGCCCAGAAATAGACCCTCAACTCTTTGGTCAACTAATCTTCAACAAAAGCAGGAAAAAATGTCCAATGGAAAAAAGACAGCCTCTTCAATAAATGGTGTAGGGAAAATTGGACAGCCACATGCAGAAAAATGAAATTGGACCATTTCCTTACACCACACACAAAAATAGACTCAAAATGGTTGAAGGATCTCCATGTGAGAAAGGAATCCATCAAAATCCTTGAGGAGAACACAGGCAGCAACCTCTTCAACCTCAGCCGCAGCAACATCTTCCTAGGAACATCGCCAAAGGCAAGGGAAGCAAGGGCAATAAGGAACTATTGGCATTTCATCAAGATCAAAAGCTTTTGCACAGCAAAGGAAACAGTTAACAAAAGCAAAAGACAACTGACAGAATGGGTGAAGATATTTGCAAATGACATATCAGATAAAGGACTAGTGTCCAAAATCTATAAAGAACTTAGCAAACTCAACACCCAAAGAACAAATAATCCAATCAAGAAATGGGCAGAGGACATGAACAGACACTTCTGCAAAGAAGTAATCCAGATGGCCAACAGACACATGAAAAAGTGCTCCATATCACTCGGCATCAGGGAAATACAATTCAAAGGCACAATGAGATATCACCTCACACCAGTCAGTATGGCTAAAATCAACAAGTCAGGAAATGACAGATGCTGGCGAGGATGCGGAGAAAGGGGAACCCTCCTACACTGTTGGTGGGAATGCAAGCTGGTGCAACCACTCTGGAAAACAGCATGGAGGTTCCTCAAAATGTTGAAAATAGAACTGCCCTATGACCCAGCAATTGCACTACTGGGTATTTACCCTAAAGATACAAACGCAGTGATCTGAAGGGGCACGTGCACCCGAATGTTTATAGCAGCAATGTCCACAATAGCCAAACTATGGAAAGAACCTAGATGTCCATCAACAGATGAATGAATAGAGAAGAAGTGGTATATATACACAATGGAATACTATGCAGCCATCAAAAGAAATGAAATCTTGCCATTTGCGACAACATGGATAGAACTAGAGCGTATCATGCTTAGCGAAATAAGTCAAGCAGAGAAAGACAACTATCATATGATCTCCCTGATAAGAGGAAGTGGTGATCCAACATGGGGGCTTAAGTGGGTAGGAGAAGAATCAATGAAACAAGATGGGATTGGGAGGGAGACAAACCATAAGTGACTCTTAATCTCACAAAACAAACTGAGGGTTGCTGGGGGGAGGGGTTGGGAGAAGTCGGGTGGAGTTATGGACATTGGGGAGGGTATGTGCTTTGGTGACTGTTGTGAAGTGTGTAAACCTGGCGATTCACAGACCTGTATCCCTGGGGATAAAAATATATGTTTAGAAAAAATAAAAAATTAAAATATGAGGGTATAAAAAAACATGATGCAAAGCCCATTTAATGGAAAAAATATATTTTATTATAATCAAAATACTTTAATTTGAATTACTTGATTTTTATATAGTTTAATTTTTGGTTAATTAATTGAAATTTGAAAATTACCCATGATGAGGTTTCTCTTTTTATTTCCTCACTGTGACCAAAATATATGCAGTATGTGTTGTATTTTGAATAATTCCTAAGTCTACAAATGACATTCAACTCCTTTTTAAAATGGCATTAAACATTCATTTTTTGTGCTATCTTGAGGTATGATATTTAAAAAGTAGTTTGAAGATAAAGACATGCATTTGGCCCTGAGCCCTGGGCCCCTTTTCACCATTGGAGCTAACAAGATAATGAGGAGATGTGTGTTAGGGTAGGTGAATGCAAACCCTTTTTTTCTGGATGCCTCAGGAAAAACAAATTCTGCATGAATAAAATGAAAAATTTCTTGATTTCTCCACTTGTTTTACTTTTAAACCTTGCCTGTGAATGTGTGTGTGTTTGGTTATGTTTAGTTAGCCACCGTATAGTACATCATTAGTTTTTGATGTGGTGTTCAATGATTCATTAGTTGTATATAACACCCAGTACTCATCACAACATGTGCCCTCCTTAATACAGATCACCCTGCTACCCCATCCCCTCAACCCCCTCCCCTCTGAAACCCTCAGTTTGTTTCCCCAGGTCCATAGTCTCTCATGGTTTGTCTCCCTCTCTGATTTCTCCCCCTTCAGATTTCCCTCTTTTCCCCTGTGGTCCTCCGTGCTATTGCTTATGTTCCACATATGAAACCACATGATAATTGTCTTTTTCTGCTTGACTTACTTCACTTAGCTTAGTCCCTCCTGTTCCATCCATTTGGAAAAGTAAGTTTAATTCATGGTAGTGAGAAGTTATCTTCATAAAATTTTAGGGAGCTTATAGTCCAGATAGCTCCTTGAAGTTAAAAGATTGGTTTTTGGAATTTATTCACAGACAAGTTAAATGAGTTGCTCTTTGATCATGTTAACTTCAGATTTTAAAAAGCTCTATAAAACCTGGGGCACCTGGGTTAAGCATCTGCCTTCGGCTCAGGCCAGGGTCCTGGGATCAAGCCCTGTGTCCCGTTCTCTGCTCAGTGGGGAGGCTGCTTCTCCCCTCCTCCTCCTCCTGCACTCTCTCTCTTAAGTGAATAAAATCTTAAAAAAAAGTTCTATAAAACTGTAATCATCCTTCAGTCTGCCCTGAAACGTCTGTCACCAATGCCAGGAGTCACTAGTAATGGAATATTTTGGTCCCTGTCTGTCCTCCTTCATGTGGCCTGCCTATAGCATCTAACACAGTAAGCCAGTCCCTCTGCTTTGCAACTTTCTGTCCTCTTAATGTTGTCAGTCTTCCATAGACTTTTTCCCTCCTACCTATCTGAACATTTCTTTTCATTATTATTTTTCCTCTTCCTAATCCCCCATAAATATTATGTCCTCAGGATTCTGTCTTTAGCCTCCTTTGCTTCCTACACTTGGCTGACTGCATCCATTCTCAAGACTGGAATTTTGTCTTCCACACTGATGATATCCACATCACATCTCCAGTCCAGACTCCATCCTGAACTTTATTTCTAAAGATCTGTTTAACCGATTCCTTGACATTTCTACCTGGCTTTCTATATGAACTTCAAACTCAACATGTCATATTACTGGCACCAACAGGTCTATTGTATCTAGACTTCCAGGACTGCCTTCAGAAAATAGAGATCAGTTTTGTTCAAATATATTTTGCTTGTAGGCATTAAGAGGGAATAGTTTATGTCCTGCTTTCAAACTGACTTACAAAGAGAAACTTTATATGGATAGTATATATGAAACTGTAGGTGTAGTATAGAATACATTCCAATTTTATCTTAGTTCATTTTTGTTCACATAACAGCCCATATTCAATAACTAAGGTTATTAACAAAAGTGATAAGGGAGGATTTTGATTGTTTTTTTTTTTCAGATGTGTAGTTCAAATCCTTGTTTTTCTCAGAAATTCTTGCCATCTCATGACTTACAATATTACATTGCTTAAATTCCAGAATTCTACATCCAATCTTTGTCCTTTAGGAACCACGATGACATGAATTGCAAGAGCATTTCTTCCAATGTCAGAGGCACTGAGATCTGTATTTTTAAAATTTTATTTTATTTTATTTCTTTTTAGTGCTCCAGCATTCTTTATTTATGCACCACACCTAGTGCTCCATGCAATAAGTGGAGATCTATATTTTATATCTCAATAGTGGAAACTAGTTCCCTTTTAAGTGAGGAATAAAGATAATGATGACATCAGGAAACTCAGGATATTGGAGAACCAAAGGAGGACCATATTTTTTTATTGGTATTAACTATTTAAAATTTCTATCTATCTATCTATTTAAATTCCAGTATAGTTAATATACAGCGTTATATTAGTTTCAGGTGTACAATGTAGTGATTCAACACTTCCATACATGACCCAGTGCTCATCATAACAAGTGCACTACTTAATCCCCATCCCCTATTTCATCCATCCTTCTGCCAACCATCACCTGTTCCCTCTTGCAACCACCAGTTTATTCTCTAGAGTTAAGACTCTGCTTCTTGGTTATTCTCTCTCTCTCTCTCTCTCTCTCTCATGCTTCTTTTCTTCTTCTTCTTCTTCTTCTTCTTCTTCTTCTTCTTCTTCTTCTTCTTCTTCTTCTTCTTTTTGCCTTTGCTCATTTGTTTTGTTTCTTAAATTCCACATAAGAGGGAAATTATATGGTATTTATCTTTCTGCGACTTATTTTGCTTAGCATTATACTTTCTGGCTCCATACATGTTGTTTGTAAATGGCAAATTTCATTTTTTATAGTTAACTAATGTGTGTGTGTGCGTGTGCGTGTGTGTGTGTGTGTGTATGAGAGAGAGAGAGAGAGATCTCACATCTTTTTTATCCATTCATCTATGGATGGACACTGGTTCCTTCAATATCTTGGGCATTGTAAATAATACTTCTATAAACATTTGGGTGCATGTATCCCTTTGAATTAGTGTTTTTGTATTTTGGGGTACTCAGTGGTGCAATTGCTGGATTGTAGGGTAGTTCTATTTTTAAGGGAAGTCTATACTGTTTCCACAGTGTCTGCACCAGTTTGCATTTCCACCAACAATGTAAGAGTGTTCCCCTTTCTCCACATCTAACAACTGTTATCCCTTGTGTTGTTGATTTTAGCAGTTCTGCCAGTCGTGAAGTGTTACCTCATTGTAGTTTTGATTTTCATTTCCCTGATAATGAGTGATGTTGAGCATCTTTTTATGTGTTTCTCTGGATGTCTTCTTTGGAGAAATATCTGTTCCTGTTTTCTACCCAATTTTTAATTGGATTATTTGTTTTTTGGGTCTTGAGTTTGAATGGTTCTTTATAGATTTTGGATACTAACCCCTCATTGGGTATGTCATTTGCGAATATTTTCTCCCATGCCATAGGTTGCCTTTTAGTTTTGTTGATTATTTCCTTTGCTGTGCAGGTTTTTATTTTCAGGCAGTCCCAATAGTTTATTTTTGATTTTATTTCCCTTGCCTCTGGAGACATATCTAGAAAAATGCTGTTCCAACTAATGTCAAAGACATTACTGCCTGTGCTCTCTTCTAGAATTTTTTGGTTTCAGTTCCTTAATCAGTTTTGAGATTATTTTTGTGTGCAGGGTAAGAAAGTGGTCAGTCTAGTTTTATTCTTTTGCTTGTTGCTGTCTGTTTTCCCAACACCATTTGGTGAAGAGACTGTCTTTTTCCCATTGGATACTCTTTCCTGCTTTGTTGAAGATTAATTGACCATATAATCACGGGTTTATTTCTGGGTTTTCTATTTTGTTCCATGGATCTATGTGTCTGTTTTTTGCCAGTACTGTACTGTTTTGATTACTATAGCTTCGTAATATAACTTGAAGACTGGAATTGGGATGCTTCCAGCTTTGCTTTACTATTTCAAGATTTCTTTGGTTATTTGGAGTCTTTGTGGTTCCATACAAATTTTAGGATTGTTTTCTCTAGCTCTGTGAAAAATGCTGTTGGTATTTTGATAGGGATTGTATTAAATGCATTGATTTCTTTGGGGGTATGGACATTTTAGCAATATTTGTTCTTCCAGTCCATGAAAATTTCCTTGTGTCACTTCAACTTCTCTTATTAATGTTTTATAGTTTTTAGAGTATGGGTCTTTTACCTCTTTGGTTAGGTTTACTCCTAGATGCCTTATTAATTTGTACAGCTGTAAATGGAATTGTTCTCTTAATTTTTCTTCCTGCTGATTTTTAGTATATAGAAATGTAACATTTCTGCACATTGATTTTATATCTTGCAACCTTATTGAATATCATGTATCATGTCATCTGTGTATCATGTCATCTGTAAATAGTGAAACTTTGACTTCTTTCTTACTGATTTGGATGCCTTTTATTTTTGTTGTCTGACCACTGTGGCCAGGACTTCCAGAATTATGTTGAATAAAAGTGGTGAAAGTGGATATCCTTGTCTTATTCCTGACCTGAGGGGGAAAGTTCTCAGTTTTTCCCCATTGAGTATAATGTTTACTGTATGTTTTTTATATATGGCCATTATTATGTTGAGATATGTTCTGTCGAGACTTACTTTGTTGGGAGATATTATTATGACTGGATGTTGTACTTTGTCAAATGTTTTTAAAAAGAGGGTCACTTTAAGAAGAAAGGAACTGAAAACATTTTGATGAAAGCTTAACTTATCATTTACCTCTCAGGTTGGAAATAAAGCAAGAAATATTTTGCTGATTTGAGAAAACAATATTACCTCTGTTTCACCTTTTGGGAATTTATTAGTACATGATTACTTCATGCTTCTCCTCTTTTTATGAAAGCCCTTATATTTGCTTTCAAAAGGAAACACCCAGACTTTTGCTTCTGTCCAAGGCAGAATGACTGGATGAATTTACCCTTTCAACCAAAGCAACTAAAAACTCGACTAAGTATATGAAAAAACAAAAAACAACCCAGTACTCAAGACATTGGATGTCAGCAATGAAGGGCACCAATCCCCAAGAGACAGGAAACAAATGAAGTGAGTCCTATGGATGCCCTGGCTTCCTGCTTTGAGAGAGTTTTCAGGCTCTGACTTAGGGGTGGGAGCCCAAGTATGGAATGGTGGTCTCCCTGAGATGAGGTGATGGAGCAGGGGGTTTGGAGAGGCCATGGCAGGTAGAGTTCCTAGGGCTGAGTACTGGTGAGGAAGAGCTACATTGAGCGAAACTTTGGGGATCTTCACAGGGTCCCTCTTGAATGTTCAGCTGAGTACTGATCATTGTACTTGTGTAAGGAGACAAGTTGAGGCTGGGGAAAGAAATACCCAGAGGATAGAAGAAATAATCCTGGTAGCTTATAAAAGGCTGGGATTAGCACCTGTTCTCAAAGTGGGAACACTTACAACTCACAAGGTATAGGGTATTTCAGAACTCAGAGGGTTTTGCTTCAGTATTGGGGAAAATTAATCCTGGATAACACATTGCTTTAGTTCTGCCTAACAAAGCTTAAAAGCAAGACCCAAAATATTAAACTGTGGGTAATAGAAGCATTGTTCTGGAACAAAACCCAAGAATATTTATAGGAATAAAAAATATCCCTGCACCCAAGAAGGTAAAGTTCACCAGTTCTGGCATTTAATAATAATAAAAAATAACTAACACCTTGTGAATTGTAAATGTGTGCACTCTCTCTCTCTCTCTCTCCCTCCATCATGGGAGGATACAGTAAGAAGGTGGCTATCTAGAAGCCAGGAGGGAACCTCATCTGTAACTAAAATAGCCAGAACATTGATCTTGGACTTCCAACCTCTAGAATTGGGAGAAATAAAGTGCTGTTGTTTAAGCCACTCAATCTGTGGCATTTTGTTATGGCAGTCTGACCTGACAAATAGAGTTTTCTATTTTTTTGCTATTATAATGAAATATTGCACTGAAAATCCTTGTACAGTTATCTTCAAACATTTATGCTGAAGGTTTACTAACAGAGATTCCTGCAAGTTTGATTGCTTGGTTATGGTGTGTGCCCATGTAACATTTGAGTAGATACTTATGCTATTCTTTCTGGCAATGACTCTTAGTGTTCAGATGCACCACAATGATGTCATTCTGTCATGGTAAGGCAATGTATTCTCACCACAGCCTAGAATATACGCTCATGTTTGGAATTACAGATTGATCAGGTAGAGGTAGTCATCATCCCGCTTTCTCCATAGGGGTGCTGCTGACATTTTTGGCTAGAAAATGTCTTGTGTGTGGTATTGAGCTGGTATCCTTCCCCAACACTTACTATCTCTAGTCACTGTAAGCCAAATGCCAGCAACACTTGATCACATGTCATTGCTGTAAGTCCCAAAGTCCCACGCCTCAGGGGGTTACTTTCCCATTACCAGAAACTCTGAAACATATAGCAAGTTTAAAATTTTATAGTTAGTGGGGCACCTGTGTGGCTCAGTGGGTTAAAGCCTATGCCTTCGGCTCAGGTCATGATCCCAGGGTCCTGGGATCGAGCCCTGCATTGGGCTTTCTGCTCTCTCCCTGCCTGCCTCTCTGCCTACTTGTGGTCTCTGTCTATCAAATAAATTAAAAAAATTATAGCTAAAAGAAACAGTTTTGTGACCTATAGCTTTGTTAACAAAAAATAAAAAGAATTTATTTTTTTTTACCAAGCTATTATCGTGGTTAGCATCTGCAATCTTTTTTTTTTTTTTTTTTGATTCTAATTCCACAGTTTTCTTAGTTAAGCAAGTCCTACATTAATTTGGGCTAGAATTTCACATATAAATGTACTCAATCCATAGCATCAAATTTATTAAAAGAAAATTTCAAATAAAAAGAACAACACGAGGAATATCCATGTACATTATTTAGATTTAAAAAGGTTAACGTTTGGGGTACCTAGGTGGCTCAGTTGGTTAAGCATTTGCCTTTGGTTCAGGTCATGATCCCAGGGTCCTGGGATTAAGCCCCACATCGGGTTCCCTGATCAGCTGAGAGCCTGCTTCTCCCTCTGTCTGCCACTTCCCCTGTTTGTCCTTTGACAAATAAATAAATAAATAAAATCTAAAAAAAAAAGGGTAAACATTTTGCAGTATTAGGTCAAGTTTTAAAAAATTTTTACTTTATAAATATAATGTAGATATCATGTAGGGTCCTTCTGTATGTTTCCTCAACCAGTTACACTAGTGTGGATCCTTCACTCTATATTTGTGATAGGCAGAATAATGTTTCCCCAAAGATGTCTATGTTCTAACCTCTGGAACCTGTGAATATGTTAACTTACATGGCAGACTGGAAACAGGGTTACGTATGTGGTTAAGGTTAAGGACCTAGAGATGGAGAGAGTTGCTTGCATTATGCTGGTGGGCCCAATCTAATCACATGAAGCCATAAAATCAGAGAAGGCTTCTCAGCTGTGTGGAGAGAAGGCGGCGGGGGTGGGGGGAGGGGGGAGGCAGAGGAGTAATAGAAGAAGAAAAAGAGAAAGGGAAAGGGCGCACATTCACGCTGTGATGCTGGCTTTGAGGATAGAGGAAGGGGGACATGAGCCAAGGAATGAAGGCATCTTCTAGAAACTGGAGAAGGCAGGGAAATGGATTGAGACCCATGTCAGGCTTCTGATCTCAAGAACTATAAAAGGATCAATTTGTGTTAAGCTCATGAATTTGTAGTAATTTGTTAAAACAGCAATAGGAAAAAAAAATTATACACTATGTGTTTACTCATAAGTGTTTAAAACTTGACTGAAATGTAACATTTTTAGTAGAAATGTGTTGGTTTTACTTATAAATCCCTCTCAGTGCTATTTAGCAAAAACAGGCTATTACATATACCTGACTGTCCACTAGTTGTAGTATTGAGTAATATCACTCATGATTATCTTAAGACAAGGACAGATAGCTGAGGCCTGGACTGGGGCAACTTGGGCTTAAGGCAGGGTTATCAAATTTGCATTTTCAATAAACAGGAAAACTTATTTATTTGACAGACAGATCACAGGTAGGCAGAGAGGCAGGCGGTGGGGGCGGGGCGGGAAGCAGGCTCCCCGCTGAGCAGAGAGTCAGATGAGGGAGGGGCTCCATCCCAGAACCTGGGATCATGACCTGATGTGAAGGCAGAGGCTTTAACCCACTGAGCCACCCAGGCACCCAAAACGAAAACTTTTTAAAAAATGTAATTGCAAATACCACACGAAGCATAATTTGCTAAACCGAGGGCAAGATAACTTTTGTGATCAACGTTGCAGGATCAATTTCATACTTAACATCAGAGTAGAACGCCTGTGACATCGAGCTGTTAAGTCTATATGGAAGTCAATCTATTTAAACACGTTAAATCAAACACTTCAAAAGAATGACTGTTAAGATACAAATTTTGGCCTGACTCGGCCTTGGAGTGGGGACGCCGGCTGCCCCCAAACGGGGCTCTGGGTTTTGGGGTGGTGGTCCCCACGTTCCCATCCTGTTCCCCTCCCTCCTGACGGGCCAGCCTGGGCTTAAGTTCTGGGTCCCTCCGGAGTCCCTGTCGCCAGTCGCCTAAACACTAGCTCCCCTCCGTGTGCAAGACCCTTCCAAGAGCTATGAGGCTGCGCGAGCTGTTTTGGATCTTCCCAGCTTCCGGCTTCCGGGATGTCACGTGCCTCTGGTCATGTGACCGACCCTCCTGTCATTCTAAGGCGGCCGCTCCAGCTTCCTTTTGCCTGCGCCTCCCCCAACGTCTCCTGGGTGCGGGAATCTCTGCACTTCCCGGGGTCTGTGGCTCCCTCCGCCTCTCCGGCCTCTTTACCGGGCAGGATACGCCGACTCGACGCTGTTTCAGGCGCCCCAGCCGGGCTGTGGCCCCGACGGCCTGAACCGCTGCGTCGTCCCCGCCGCCTTTGGGTGAGTTGTGGGGTCCCCAGGGTTTGCGAAGTAAGGCCGCACTCGCGTTTTGTCGCCTGCCTCAGCCCAGGTGAGGCGACCCCTGCGTCCTCCCCAGCTTCCCTCGCGCGCGCTGGTTTTCTGGCTGCGCAGATCCCTTCTGCTCTCCTCTCGCCGGGGTCTCCAGATTTCTTTCCTTTCAGGCCTCCAGTAGGTTTACGGAACTGGAGCTCCTCCACGGCAGAGGAGCAGGGGGGAGGGGGAGGAAAGGTTAAGAAGTGTACTTTCCCCAGGTTTGGGGCAGGCCCTGGCCTGCTGAAAATTGAGTTGTTCAGGGATTTAGAGGACGGTAATGAGGCACTTTCACCTACCCGGGGAGAGGCTGCCGGGCCTGGGTCCGCTTGGGTGTACCAGGGTTCCAGCCTGACCCGGACAGAGCCAGTTTTATCTCCGCCATACCTGTGTGTATTGCTTTCGCTTGTTTAGGCAGCAAATCCCCAGATGTAGAGATTAAGTTCCAAACTGACTAAGGTCATTGGGATTGTAGAATAGAATTTTGGGTATGGTTTTAGTTTCTTTGTGGTCATGGCGTGAACTTAACATTTTGTGAACCAGAACCTACATATTTTGTGTTGAGATAAAATCAGGCGTAACCGTTTACTAGTGAATTTAGAAGAATTACATGAAAGCTCATTTTGCAGGTTCTTGTCATCACACCAGACTCCCATTGTCGGTTGTACCTAAACTGTAAGTGGTATTCGTTCCAAAACTTTCTCCCAAAATTGGTTATGAAAATACTGTGAACTTTGTTGAAAAAAGAAAGCTCTGTCTTTGAAGAAATGACATGGCCACTTTGGGGTTTTTAATTTGAATGAGTCATTTTAGAAGGTACTTGTAGGTTTTTCCTATACGTCACTTAAAAATGATGTTTAGTAAATGTAAATGAAATAATTGGTTTTATCTCTGCAAGTTATTTTTCCTGCCAGAAGGAGGTATGATCCCAGTTGTATACATTTAAACTGTATGCCTGTTTTATTAAAGGATGATTTCTGATGTCAGTGTCTTTAAGAGTTACTTTGAAAAATTTACTGCAAGACTAGACTCAATGATTAAAAACTTTTCTTGGAAATGAAGAAATCTTTAGGCAACACTCTTATGGGGTGTGGTGTAATTGGGCAAGATCTGAAATATAATAATAATATTTAATATTTAGGATATTCAATATTTGAGTTGAATGGTTGTCTGGGGAGAGTAGGATAATGATGATATTAATTATAACAGCAATGATTGTAGTGGTTGTTAAAAATGATAACATCTGGTATTCTGGTTTCATCTTGCATCAGAATTGAAGATCTGTTGAAAAACATCTAAGATCATAAAATCTAGATGACCAAAATGGATATCCGAGGTGCCGTAGATGCTGCTGTTCCAACAAACATTATTGCTGCCAAGGCTGCAGAGGTTCGCGCAAATAAAGTGAACTGGCAGTCCTATCTTCAGTAAGTACTGATTTGCTGTGAATCATGGATAATCATGTGCTTTCACATAAAACTTGTTCATGATCATGCTTCTATGAGAGGAATACTGGGAAAAATGCTAATAAATGTGGAAGAAAACACTTCCTCCTTAGAATTCTTACTTGACATGAGAAGTGCTGGAAACAGCCTGAGGCTCTAGCAGGGGAACAGAGCCACTAAGAGCAGTTTTGATCTTTTCTGTCTGGAAAGTTGTACTTTTTGAATGAGTGGGAAGTGTGGGCAGCGTGTTCATGGGATCTGTAGCCAAGGAAGGGGATAATGGGCAAAGCCTTCCAGACTGGCTTGTTGTGCCTTGGTGATCAATGTGGGGATGGAGGTGTTGCAGAATGGCTTATAGAACTAGTAAAAACAGTGTCGATTCTGAATTTCAAGACCTGGATTTAGGAATTCTGGTTCTTCTGTCTACTAGACTGGTAATTTTCAGTAAATCTGTTAACTTCTCTGAGGTTCACTGAAGTAAATGTGAAATGGGGATAGATAGATAGAGTTGTTGCTCAAATAGTGTACTTAAAGTATTAACACACTTGAATACAAACAGTATGTTGAATATACTGTTAATTAATTTTGGTTCTTTCCTTTTCTTTCTTGTATGCATTAAGATTTAGCATGCTGGTGTTCTATATTTATCTGTAAAGTAAGAGTTTATTCTTAACCGTAGTTTATCATACTGACTTTAGTTCATATCTGTTTATTTTGGTATACTTATAAGTGATTTATTAAGGAAATTCAGTTAAGATTTGCATATACATTTTGAAAAAGAAATTGAGGAATCTTTAGTTTAGTTTTTTTTTTTTTAAGATTTTATTTATTCACTTGACAGAGATCACAAGTAGGCAGAGAGAGAGAGAGGAGGAAGCAGGCTCCCCACCGAGCAGAGAGCCTGATGTGGGGCTAGATCCCAGGACCCTGGGATCATGACCTGAGCTGAAGGCAGAGGCTTTAACCCACTGCCACCCAGATGCCCCAAGGAATCTTTAGTTTTATATTTAACAGTTTTCTTTGCTGTAAGAGGGACATGCAGTGTATAAAAATGATGCATTTATTTCTGTTAATTTAGTCACTTATCAAACATTTATTCTTGCCTTCAAGTGTGAGATATTTTTCTAGGCTTTTAGGCTTCAAAAGATAAATTTATAATCTGGTAGGTAGTCAAATATATAAACAGATCATTTAAATTTGGTATGTTAACTGAGATAGTAGAAAGGTGCACAGGGAACGATATAGGTGGACAGAAAAATGACAGTTAATTCTACCTCTGGGAGGTTTTCCTGTCGGGAGGTTTTCAAAGGTAGAGAATTAAAAGCTGCATTTTAGGTGGGGAATAAAACATGTTTTGGAAGCAGGCAGTGCAGAGGGCTGAGGCTGGAGGCAGCAAGGAGCCAGTTGTGAAGGCGCCTCCAGGAACAGAGTTTTAAAATTGCTGTTGTAGGTATTGGGAACAACCAATGTTTGTAAGTGGGGGTTAGATGTCAGATTGCTTTTTGGTTGGATTGTTCTATTGTCAAAGTAGAGGGTAGATTTGTGGAAACAAACCTAGAGCTAGGGGTGAGACTTTGGCAGTATTCAGATTATTGGAATGGATAGAACTGGATAGATTTGAGAAAGTCTTAGTGATTGATTTAATGTATGAGGGTGAAAAAAAAATCTAAGATGAGTCTGGATTCATGCTTTAAGGGACTGGATTGTTACGGGGCCTTGGACTCAAGGGCAAGAGGAGGAGGGACTTTGTGATGTTTTCTCTCTTTATCTCTATCTGTGTAGTTAGGATTTTGAGTTCTGTTTCCTAATTTTAGTCCAAAGTGTGTTTAGACTAGAGGACAAGGAGTTTCATGTTTATAAAGCTGGACTCTGTTTATAACCTAAATAGAGTGATATTGTTACTGACCATAAGGCACTGGCTGACTGCAGAAGTTCCCTACCATGGGCATGGAACATATTTAATTCCATGTAGATTTTTTTTTCTTTTTAAAAGATTTTATTTATTTATTTGACAGAGATCATAAGTAGGCAGAGAAGCAGGCAGAGAGAGAGAGGGAAGCAGGCTCCCTGCAGAGCAGAGAGCCCGATATGGGGCTTGATCCCAGGACTCTGAGATCATGACCTGAGCCGAAGGCAGAGGCTTTAACCCACTGAGCCACCAAGCCCCCCCCCCCCATGTAGATTTTTAATTGCTTTCTCTTCTGTTCCTTTTTTTCCAAAGCCTCTGTACTAGTAAGTTGTAGTCTCATTCCTACTTCTCTCCTTTACTTTGTTGTCCATCTCATGCATTTCTTTATAAAGCTTCTCTACTCTGTATATCTGTATACAAATGTTCATCAAATGTTACTGTGTGCCTGCTGTTGAGCCAACTGTTTAGGGGACATTGGTGGATGTTAAATATACCCCAAAGAGCTTACAAGTCATTGGGGCCATCCATGACACATGAGTTCTCAGGGAATCTTGTATCACATCTTATTCTGATAAAAATAAAACCCTTGGAAAAGTCCTCTAATGTCAGAAGGCCAATATGCTCTAGCCCATATGGATTAACACGTTATTATGAAAATACAGTGTTTTAAAAATGTATGTTTGTTTGATTAAACTTTTTCTTAGTAATTGAACTATACTGTACTTAAATGAATGGACATGGCTATCTATTAGTCAAGATAGAATCTAGTAAAACTCCATCCTGAGGATCCAAGAATCATAAAATATTGTAAAATATCATTCTTCCACTCGAGTATAAGGTCTGATGAGGAAACAGAACTTTAAATAAAAAAGATTCAGTAATAAAAAGTGGGAAGCATTAAAATGGAAATATATGTGAAGTTTTCTCAAAAAGCAAAAACAGGGAACGAATAATTATTTGGGAGCTTTAGGAATGACTTCACAGAATACATGAAGATACTCGTGGGAGTTGTCCAAGCAGAGGAGCGGTGGGCGGTGGTGAAGGAAACTGCTGGCTGGGGGCTGAATTGGGGAAGAACATGCAGCACTAGGGGAGCCTCAGGTAGTTGGGTGGGGCTTTCTCCCGGCTGCTGCAGGCCAGTTTGTGGCACCTTCCTTCACTGGCTTTGGAGGCTCAAACCCATCGGGCATTTTGACACTTCTCTTCCTTAACTAACCATATCCAGACAAACTCTTTTAGCTCTGTGTCAGAACCCATCCCAGATCTTACCACTTTTTCTCTAGCTCCACTTTCACTGCCATGTGTAAGCTGTCATTATCTCTCACATACTCTCTTCTTTTTTTTTTTTTTTTAATTTTTTCAATTTATTTATTTTCAGAAAAACAGTATTCATTATTTTTTCACCACACCCAGTGCTCCATGCAATCCGTGCCCTCTATAATACCCATCACCTGGTACCCCAACCTCCCACACCCCCGCCACTTCAAACCCCTCAGATTGTTTTTCAAAGTCCATAGTCTCTCATGATTCACCTCCTCTTCCAATTTACCCCGACTCCCTTCTCCTCTCTAACACCCCTTGTCCTCCATGATATTTGTTATGCTCCACAAATAAGTGAAACCATATGATAATTGACTTTCTCTGCTTGACTTACTTCACTCAGCATAATCTCTTCCAGTCCCATCCATGTTGCTACAAAAGTTGGGTATTCATCCTTTCTGATGGAGGCATAATACTCCATAGTGTATATGGACCACATCTTCCTTATCCATTCGTCTGTTGAAGGGCATCTTGGTTCTTTCCATAGTTTGGCGACCGTGGCCATTGCTGCTATAAACATTGGGGTACAGATGGCCCTTCTTTTCATGACATCTGTATCTTTGGGGTAAATACCCAGGAGTGCAATTGCAGGGTCATAGGGAAGTTCTATTTTTAATTTCTTGAGGAATCTCCACACTGTTCTCCAAAGAGGCTGCACCAACTTGCATTCCCACCAACAGTGTAAGAGGGTTCCCCTTTCTCCACATCCTCTCCAACACATGTTGTTTCCTGTTTTGTTAATTTTGGCCATTCTAACTGGTGTAAGGTGATATCTCAATGTGGTTTTAATTTGAATCTCTCTGAGGGCTAATGATGATGAACATTTTTTCATGTGTCTGATAGCCATTTGTATGTCTTGATTGGAGAAGTGTCTGTTCATATCTTCCGCCGATTTTTTGATATGTTTGCCTGTTTCGTGTGTGTTGAGTTTGAGGAGTTCATGATAGATCCTGGATATCAACCTTTTGTCTGTACTGTCATTTTCACATGCTCTCTTCTTAACAAACCCTTGCCTGCTGTGTCAGGTTTCATTGTCCCCCATAGGAGCAAGTCTGCTTTTTTTAAATTAAAAAATTGATTTAATTGACTATAATGTTATGTTAATTTCAGGTGTACAACATAGTGATTGGATATTTTTATACATTATGAAGTAATCATCTTGGTGGGTCTAGCTGTCACCTGTCACCACACAAAGTTAGTACAATATGATTGACCATATTCCTTGTGCTGTACTTTTCATCCCCATGATTTATTTATTTTGTAACTGTAGGTTTGTACCTCTTAATCGCCCTCATCTATTTTGCTCTTCCCCTCACACCCCTCTCCTTTACTCATCACTGCTTGTTCTCTGTATCTGTGAATGTGTTTCTGTTTTGTTTTTTTGACTTCACACATAAGTGAAATGTGCAGGATTTTTCTGTGTGTCTGACTTACTTCCTGACTTAATGCTAGGACACTAAATGCTTTGAAAACAAAACTGAAGCTTGGTAAAGAGCTAGAAAGTGCTAACAGAGGAAAGAATATATTCTCGGTGGATTACAGTGAAGGCCTTTCTTCTTTTTTTAAAATTTAGATTTATTTATTTATTTTAAAGACAGAGAGTGCATGGGCAGGGGGAGAGGCAGAGGCAGAGAGAGGAAAAGCAGACTACCCACTGAGCAGGGAGTCTGACACAAGGCTTGATCTCAGGACCCGGAGGTCATGACCTGAGCCAAAACCAAGAGTCACCTACCAAGACTTACTTCCCTTACTATTACCCTCTAGGTCCATCCATGTTGTCCCAAATGGCGAGATCTCATCCTTTTTTATGGCTGCATGATATTCCTTTGTGTATATACCACATTTTCCTTATCCTTATGTCTGTTGGTGGGCACTTAGGTTGTTTCTGTATCTTGACTGTTGTAAATAATGCAGCAGTAAACACTGGGGTGCACATATCTTTGAATTAGTGTTTTTTTTCCAGGGATAAATATCTAGAACTGGAATTGAAGAGCAGTTCTTTACAATGCAGTGACAGTCATTTTGAAAATATAAATCAGATTATGCCACCCTGGTCACAGATATCCAGCAACTCTGCTTTTCTTGCTCTTTGAAGCTACTGCTGCCCCAACTGTGCTTGGACTTAGACCTCTGTCTGGAAGTTCCTCCCTAGATCACTCAGCTCATTGACTTCATGCAGTTTTATGCACAGGTGTGTTCAGAAAGGCCTTCACTGTGGGGCGCCTGGGTGGCTCAGTTGGTTAAGCCTCTGACTCTTGGTTTTGGCTCAGGTCATGACCTCAGGGTCTTGAGATCAAGCCTTGTGTCAGACTCCCTGCTCAGTGGGTAGCTTTTCCTCTCTCTTCCTCTGCCTCTCCCCCTGCCCGTGCGCTCTCTGTCTCTAAAATAAATAAATAAATCTTAATTTAAAAAAAAGAAGAAAGGCCTTCACTGCAATCCACCGAGAATATATTCTTTCCTCTGTTAGCACTTTCTAGCTCTTTACCAAGCTTCAGTTTTGTTTTCATAGCATTTAGTGTCCTGGCATTATGGTATGCATGTGTGTATTTAAAAGATTATTTTTGAGGGCGCCTGGGTGGCTCAGTGGGTTAAGCCGCTGCCTTCGGCTCAGGTCATGATCTTGGGGTCCTGGGATCGAGTCCCACATCGGGCTCTCTGCTCAGCAGGGAGCCTGCTTCCTTCTATCTCCCTCTCTGCCTGCCTCTCCATCTGCTTGTGATCTCTCTCTGTCAGGTAAATAAATAAAATCTTTAAAAAAAATTATTTTTGTATTTGTTTGTTTTTGTTTTCCTCCCTGCGATGCAAGCTCAAAGAGGGATGTTTAATTCACTGCTGTGTTATCTGTTCTTAAAGGTGCCTGACACACAGGCTGATAGTTGATCTTGGGTGATTAGATCATTAATGGGTAGAGTGGATGTTGGGCAGTGGTGGAGACAGTGTTTGGGAAAGGAGTAATGTATTTGGTAAGTCATGGACTGTTTCATGTTGCTTTCATGTCAACAGTAGGATCTGTTTTTCTGGCCTTATTTATTTATTTATTTATTTTTGGCCTTATTTTAAAGAAGAGCAGATAGCTGTGCAGATAGGTTAAGTAACATGTACCTGCTGATACAGGTTTTAATTAGTCAGTTGATTCAAAAGATTTTTCCTGAATGCCTTTACCTAGGTGCTAGGGAGAATTGCCATTCAAATTCACAGTCTGATACGAAAGGAGAAATACTGTTAGATGTGTGCTTGAGAAAGCTGGCTGGTGGTAGGAGAGAGGGATGTGGGGTGGATCAAAAGCAAGGAAACCCTTTGGTGGATTGTTACCTTAGGCCTGAGCCACTCCAGAGACAGGGAAGTCAGGAGGAGACTGATGGTAGGTGGAAGGATGGCTAGGACTGGTGTCTGAGTGGTCTCAGGTCATTAGAAAAGAGACCAGAGTCCCTAACTTGCTAGGTTATGGGACTGTCCAAGGAAGATTGAGAGATAAAAGAATTTAAGCAAGAAAAGAAGAAGGTTACTTGAAACAAAGGCAGGAAAGACAGATTTCAGAACTGGCTTACGAAATAAAAACCACAGTTATTTAAATGGAAAAGAAAGCCATAGAATTGATAAGGTTACCAATTGTAACCTTCATTGTACTCTTTAGTCATGGTAGAAAAACCACAACTTTTTCACATGATTATCCTATCTGCAAAGGTTATGATATGCTTTTATACATCAGCATAGCAAAATTTGGGGCTGAAATTGGTTTAGCTAGGAAGTTCAGGTTTATGAAAAAGACTGTGTTTATTTTGGGGCCATCGCTGGACGGGATGACCTTGCTGGTCTATCCCAGGGTACAGAGTGCATTTATTCCTGCCTGGTATGTGAAGTGCTTAGCCATGGAGAAAACAGGGCAAAGTGCCTCCCCCCCCCCCTTTCTTTGCACTTTCGTTATCCCATTAACCAGGCTGCCGTGGAGTGTGTGTAGGGATATATGTTAGTGATGTCATTTCTGCCTCGGAGGGTTTGGAGTGCCTATGTGCTTCTTCTATTGAAGGAGAGGTCCCCGTGCATGAGAGGGGACTGCAGGAGGGCAGCCTGGGCCTCAGACTGTGAGCTACCTACACAGAGCTAGTGGAGAGCACTCAGGGAGGTTTTAAGGAGTGCAAATGGAGAGAGCCTTCCATAGAACCTGAGGCACAGGATAGGAGATAAGGAGTCTGTGAAGAACACTGATGAGTCTTTTGAGGAGGACAAGAAGAATCCGGAAGCTCAGGAAGAGAGTGTCAGGAAATGGTCATGTTTTCACCTGCCTTAGGAATCTAGAAAAATAAGGACTTGAAATTCCTGTTTGGGTTGGTAAGGAAAGGTTTGTTGATAAAATCCAATGCATGAGAATAGTTTACCAAAAAAAGCCATGTTAAAAAAAAAAGGAACATATGTGAAAACAAAGTTACAAGCTTCAAACTGTGTAACTGATACAAGAATGACAGCAGTAGATTACAAAATCCAGAAGCAAGTTAACAGGATATAAAATAGTTTAGTATATAGTAGTAGTATATAGAAAACCCAGAAGGGGTAAAATAAAACACTGACATGTTGAATACTTGAAAGTCAAGATCTTTGGAGGAAGGTGGGGTTGTGGGGAGGAGTATCAGGAAGTTTAAAAGTTTGGTTCCCTTGTATTGTGGGAGGGAATAGGTCTGAGGATCTCACCTTCCCAGACTCTCCTGTGTGGTCAGAGACCTGTTCTCTTCAGGACTTTGCCTGAATCTGGGCTGGGCTCTTTCCCTTCCACGTCCGGTGCTCTCCACCCCTTCCCTGGGCCCTCTAGGGAGCACTGCCTACATAGATTGCCCACGCACCAACCTCCATGTCAAGGCCTGCCACCAGGAATCCAATCAAAGACAGATCTGAAAAAGGACTACATGTAACTATGCATGTGGGGGAAACCTGCTTCAAATTCATTGTTTTCACTGTTGAGCTTTTGTGGTACATTAGTCTCTCGATATACTTGGGGGCATGGGGTGGGGAAGGGCAGTTTTTAAAACTACTGAGTTAAACAATATATTGATGCTATTTATTGACGGAGCATATTATAAACATTTTTAATTTAAAGAAAAATTTTTTAAAAAGATTTTATTTATTTGATGAATCATCTAATATCATCTTCAAATCAGCCCCTAAAGGCAATGTGGATATTATTCCCATCTTGCAGATAAATTAACTCAGGTCCAGAGAGGTTGGATTATCAGTAAGTGGTGGAGCCAGGCTTTCACTCAGGTCTATCTGCTGCCAGGACCTGTGTGCCCACCCTAGTGGTTAACTCCCAGGGAGAGAGGAGAAAGATGGGAAATTCCTATATCCCTTGCTCACGGTGGTGATTCACTTTTATTGAGAAAACCCAAGTTACTCTTACTTTCTAGGGGGCAGATGATTTCTGCTGAAGATTGTGAATTCATTCAAAGGTTTGAAATGAAAAGAAGTCCTGAAGAGAAGCAAGAGATGCTCCAAACTGAAGGCAGTCAGGTGAGGGATATAAACATTATGTCATCAACACCTCCTTGTGTCATTAAAAATACTAGAAAAGAGTTTTAATGACTTTATGACATTCCATTGTAGGTACACATTATAATTTAGCTAAAAGTCCTTTTTTATTGGAAGACATTTTTGTCTTCCAATAAAAAGACATTTTCCAATAAAAAGACATTTTGTCTTTGTCTTTATTGGAAGACAAGATTTCCAGTTCTCTTTGCTCATTTTGGAAAAATGTTATATTGGGTATGTTTATTCCTCTATCCTTTTCTGCATTTCTAAAAATCTTTCTGGAATAGATTCCTAGAAGGGAAATTAAGTTTCAAAGTATATGTTGCTTTTAAAGTTGCTTAACTTTTTTTTTAAGAACATTTTTTAAGGAATTTAAGAAAATTTCTAGAATATGACCATCAGATTTTCTAATGTGGGGTCTTGATGGCCTGAAAGAGCCTGTATGCAACTCAGTCTGATTCTCGCAACAATCCTGGGAAATCTGTGAGGAAACATACTGTTAGCTCCAGTTTTTGTTGAATTCCAGAGATTATCACATAGTTGAAATGTTGTAGGATGGAGACAGTTCATGGCCTTCTGATTTTAATCCTAATCCCTTGTTGCTGTAGTGTTCTGCTTCCCAGCAAATGAAAAAAACAAAACCAAAAACAACCCCAAATCAAAATCACTGATAATTTTTGGTTGTCTGTGTAACTTAATCTTTATGTTACCACAGTCAGTCAAGAGTTATAGTTACTAGGTCTGTTAAAAGTAGTAAACACTTTGAAATTTATCATTAAAAATGGTCAAAATTGAACGCAAGTCATAGTATGTTTCTATCATACTTCATCACAGTATTTGTAAAAAGTATCCATTTTTTGTAATTGAGATCTGTTGGTAATAGCATTTGTATTAGAATTTATGCAAGAGAAATAATATTTTGCTGAAATTCCATTAAAATGTTTTTTGTAGTTGAAAATAAGTTAACATTACTTTTTCTTTTTCAGTGTGCTAAAACCTTTATAAATTTGATGACCCATATCTCCAAAGAACAGACAGTTCAGTACATATTAACTATGGTAGATGATATGCTGCAGGTAGGTATATTCTTTACTTAATACATTTGCTGACTTCATTAGTTTGTATTCCATGCAGTAACAGTATTTTTTATGGTTTCACTTATACCATGGGTTCTCTTTTAGAGTTGTAATTGCTAATAGTGTTAAAGATGGGAATGCCCCCACACGGGCTACTTTTGTTTTTTAGGATATCTGGTAATCAATCTGTATTTTTTCCCCGTAATACCTTAGGAGTTCTATGTCGAATAGCAACAATTTTGGGTGAATCACTTGAGGCTTTCTGGATGTTTATTTGTACTTACGGGCAATGTGGCTTTTTCCCTTTCAGTAATTCAACAGATTTCAATGCCCCTGCTATATGTTTCAAGTCAGTGCCAAGTACTGGGGCTTCAGTGCTGAATGCAGGCAAGGTGCTTGCCTTCAAAGTCTTGTCTCTTTGGAGAACATTTTGCTTATCATCAGACTTTTCCAGTTGCATAAAGTTTCTATTTACTCTTTTACTGTCTCTCAACACAGAGGGGCCTCCCTTATTCACAGTTTTGTATTTTACAACAGAGTGTAATTTAGGTTTAAAATCTTGGTGTACTGAGTGGTTCTCTTTGAGACAGGGCACCTGGCTGCTAAATCCAGTACCTGACTGCATGTCTTAGGACTTGAAGAACAGTATCAGTGTGGTTTCTTATGTGGAGCATTGTTCTGTCAGTTTACAAGGAAAAACATTTATTGATGGCCTTCTATGTACCATTTGTTGTACTGATTGTAATTGAAGGTACAGAAGTTAATTAAGAAGTACAGTGCTGTCTACTTAGGGACCCTCATGTCATTTATAGTAATGTAGTGATTTTGTAATATGAGTAAGGGTCAGTATCCAGCCTGGACTGATACAGGCCTGTCTGAGAATGATCATGGTCTCTCTTAGTATTTTTTCCTTTAGTAAAGTTAAGAAAAATGGGGAATGTTGTGGTCTGCCTTGGTTATCCTGATTACTATATAGGATTGTACCTAGAATGAACAGGCTTGAATTGGCATGCGGACTTTGGTTTTATTTATATGTGTATACATACATACAACACATACATGCATGCACACACAAATATCTTCATTTTTTAAAAAGATTTTATGTATTTGAGAGACAGAGATAGCAAGAGAGAACAGGAGTGGGGAGTAGGGGGAGAAGCAGGCTCCTTCCGCTGAGCAAGGAGCCTGATGAGGGACTTGATCCTAGGACCCTGGGATCATGACCTGAGCCAAAGAGATGCTTAACTGACTGAGCCACTCAGGTGCCCCACAAATACCCTCACTTTTTATACATTTATCTGTAAATTAGAAACCATGAGTCCATACTATATCAGTTTCATTTCAGCTCAACATTAGTTCATTCTAATCTCCCTTTTCTGTATTTGTAACTATTCTATGACAGTGAAATTGTGAATTCCTCTTGTCCTTTGTATATTTACTTGTCTGTTCCACCCAGCACAAGGAAAGGAGTTTCAAAATGGCTGACCCATACAGCTATGAAGAGTGAACCTTTATCTAGAGTTCAGTATTTGTTTGTGGTACTTTTCTTTAAGCTGAGAGTATGTAGCCAGTGAATTGTGTTCAGGTTTCTTTCAGAGTAGTTATATCATTTTTCTTGAAATACAGTTATGGTCATTTGTGTTTTTTGGTATTCTACTTATTTTCTTCTCATTCTTACAGATTTTGTTTTATTATTTTTGATTATGTAAAACACTAACAGCTTCCAGAAGTCAAAACTGTACAGAAAAGATAATGCTCAGACAAATGTCACCAAACCCTCACTCCCATCCCTTGCATTCCTACCTAACTCTTGTTAGGTAACTGGTATCATTGATTTCTGGTTTATTCTTCCTGTTTTTTTCCCCCCTGCATAAATAGGCAGATACATACTTCCTTCTCTTTCTTATAAAAAGCATGTACCAAATACCATCTCTTATATTTTACTCATCTCACTTAACAGAATATGCCAGAAATCATTCCATATCCATTCTGAGATACTCTTTTTTGATAAAACGAAATACTTTTTTTTTTTAAAGACTTTATTTTTAAGTATTCTCTACGTCCAATGTGGGGTTCAAACTTACAACCCTAAGATCAAGAATTGCACACCCTCTGATTGAGCCAGCCAATCTCCTTACAACAAAGCATTGGATGTACTGTAGTTTACTTAATCAGTCTCTCATGTGATGACATTGAGGTTAGCTCATATACATATTTATTTGAGTTGAAAAAAGGTTTATTTTTTGAAATGTTCATTGGGTTGGGCCTGATCATGCATCTTCACCAGTAGCTGGTAGATCTCCACCTTTGGTGCTTTCGGTGTAAATTACTTGAGCTCTATTTTGAAACCAGTTGATAAATCCTTTATGAGGAGCTCCTGAAGGACTTTCCTGGCTGGGGTACCATGAATTTCAGTCTTGGGCAACAACTGGGGTTAACCTTTATCGTTGGGAACATCTTTACAGAATTTGTCATATGTGGCTTTGTCAAGCAAGATAAGCTTATTGAGCACGTGCTGAACCTTTGGACTGCTTCTTTTTGGCTTTGCCTTCAGATTTGCTCACTAGGTTTTTGTCTTTCTTGGCTGACTTTCTGGCATCTTTCTTCTTATTGTCCTTGGGTGGCATCATGAGGTGTGGGGAGCAGCCTCGCTATGATGTTGGACCAAAATGTGGTTCCAATATTTTGTAATGAGAAATAAAGCCGATATAACCTTGGGCAAATCTATTTTCATATGGGTTGGGAGTGTACTTCGTGGTAAATGCCTCGAAATAGGATTGCTGGGCAAAAGAGTATTACATACATAGTTTTGGTAAGCTATTGCCATAAAATTCCATTTTGCAGTCCCACTGACATACAAGAATGCCTGTGTCTCTGCAACCTTGCCAACAGAGGGCATTGTCAGACTTTCACATTTTTGCCAATCAAGATGGATCTAAAGTTGAACATGTTCAAATACAGTTTTTTTTCTTTTCCTGTTGACCTGTTTTTTATGAGGGATTCAGATTTAGGTAGCTGACATTATCCTTAGCTATTGATTAAATACATTTTAACAGTTGATTTTATTGGTAACATTTTAGTTACATTGAGAAATTTGCACAAACTTTGATTTCTTGTGCTGTTTAAAAAAAATACCGTAAATTCAAATGGTTTCCTGTTTGTGATTCAGTTATTTTATTCTTCACACTTCTGGATAGAATAGTTTTGGACAGAATTGCTTGTTTTTTTTTTTTTTTTTCTTACCTGTTCAGTTTTAGGTACATAATTTTGAAGATTAAGATTTTTTTTTTGGTGCTCAGGTATCAACAGCAATTATTAAATGGCTTTGAGAAGAAGGGCTTTATTCTTATTCTTAAAGGTTTGTGACTTGTGGGGCACCTGGGTGGCTCAGTGGGTTAAAGCCTCTGCCTTCAGCTCAGTTCATGATCCCAGGGTCCTGGGATCGAGCCACACATCGGGCTCTCTGCTCAGCAGGGAGCCTGCTTCCTCCTCTCTCTCTGCCTGCTTCTCTATGATCTCTGTCTGTCAAATAAATAAATAAAATCTTAAAAAAAAAAAAAAAAGGTTTGTGACTTGAGTACCTGGAACAGTGATGGGTGGAAGATAAGTTTTGCTTATTTGTTTTATTCAAATTCAAGTTTTTGGTCTCATAAAAGGAGTTTGGAAGTTTTCCTTCCACTTCTGTTTTTTGGGCTAGCCTCAGAAGAATAGGTATTAATTCTTATTTAATTGTTTGATAGAATTTCCCTGGGAAGCTATCCGATCCTGGACTCTATTTTTTGGGGGGAATTTTGATTATTGATTCAATTTCTTTGCTGGTTAATAGTCTGTTCAGATTTTCTATTTCTTCTAGGAATTTATCCATTTTTTTCCCAGATTGCCTAATTTGTTTGCATATTATTGCTCATAATATTCTCTTACAATTGTTTGCATTTCTGTGCAATTGGTTGTGATCTCTCTCCTCTCTCATTTGTTATTTTATTTATTTGGGTCCTTTCTCTTCTTTTGCTAAGTCTGGCTGCGGGTTTATCAATTTTGTTAATTCTTTCAAAGAACTAGCTCCTGGTTTCATTGATCTGTTCTACTGTTTTTCTCATTCCTGTATCCATGGTTTCTGCTTTCATCTTAATTATTTCCCTTCTTCTGCTGGTTTTAGGCTTTATTTCCTGTTCTTTTTTCCTGCTCCTTTAGTTGTAATGTTAAGTTGTGTATTTGAGACTTTTCTTGCTTCTTGAGGAAGGCCTTTATTGCTATATATACTTTTCTCTTATGACTGCCTTTGCTATGTCCCAAAGCTTTAGGACTGTTGTGTTTTCATTTTCATTTGCTTCCATGTGGGTTTTAAAAAAAAATTTCTTCTTTAATTTTCTGGTTAACCCATTCATTCTTTAGTAGGTTATTCTTTAACCTCTATGTATTTGTAGTCTTTCAAAAATTTTTCTTGTGGTTGAACTTCAAGTTTCACAGAGTTGTGATCTGAAAATATGCATGGCATTATCTCAATCTTTTTGTACTGGTTGAGGCCTCATCTGTGACCCAGTATGTGATCTGTCCTGGAGAATGTTCCACGTGCACTCAAGAAGAATGTGTATTCTGCTGCTGTAGAATGAAATGCCTTGAGTCTATCTGTTCAGTCTATCTTGTCCAGTGTGTCATTGAAAGCCATAGATAGATTACTTGTTGATTTTCTGCTTAAATGATCTGTCCATTCCTGTGAGTGAGGTGTTAAAGTACCCTAGTATTATTATATTGTTATCAGTGAGTTTCTTTATGTTTGTTACTAATTTATTTCTGTATTTAGCTGTTCACAAGTAGGGGATAAATATTTACTATTGTTAGACCTTCTTGATGGATAGAACCTTTTATTATGATATAGTGCTCTTCTTTATCTCTTGGTACAGTCTTTGATTTACAAATCTAGTTTGTCTGCTAAAAGTATGACTAGCCCAGCTTTCTCTTGATATTCATTAGCATGATAGATTGTTGTTCACCCTTTCACTTTCACCTGGAGGTGTCTTTGGGTCTAAAATGAGATCTCTTGTAAGCAGTATTTTGATAGGCCTTGTTTTTTTTTTAATCCATTCTGATACCCTGTATCTTTTGATTGGAGCACTGAGTCATTTTACATTCAGAGCAGTTATTGGTAGATATAAAATTAGTGCCACCTGTAAAGTTGCTATTCCTGTGGATTTTGTCTGTTCCTTTCTAGTCTTTGTTGCTTTTGGTCTCTCTTGTCCACTCAAAGGGCTCCTTTTAATATTTCCAGAGCTGCTTTAGTGTTCACGAACTTCTTTAGTTTTTACTTATCTTGGAAATTCTGTATTTCTCCTGTTGTGAATGACAGCCTTGCTAGGTAAAGTATTCTTGGCTGCATACTTTTCCCATTCAGCACATTGAATATATCATGCCACTGCTTTCTGGCCTGCCAGATTTCCATGGATAGGTCTCTGCTAACCTTATGTGTTCAACTTTGTCGGTTATAAGGACCTTCTGTCCCTAACTGATTTCCAGAATTCTCTCTTTATCTTTGTATTTTGCAAGTTTTACTGTGCTGTATCTTGGTGTTGACCTGTTTTTGTTGGTTTTGAGGGGAGTTCTCTGTGCCTCTTTCAACTTGAATGACTATTTCCTTCCCCAGATTAGGGAAATTCTCAGCCGTGTTCGTTCAAATAAACCTTCTATCCCTTTTTCTTGTTCTTCTGGGACTCCTGTGATACAGATATAGATATTACTGTGCTTTGAGGAATCTCTGAGTTCCTGAGGTCTATATTTTTGATCTAATAGTTTTCTTTCCCTCTTCTTTTCATCTTCCATTATTTTCCTTAATTTTATCTTCTGTATTATCTATTTGATCCTCTGCTTCTTCCATTCTCATTGTGATTACATCCAGTTGGTTCTGTATCTCAGTGATAGCCTTTATTTCTGCCTGACTGGTTTTTAGGTCTTTATCTCTGCAGCCAGGGTTTTTCTGGTGTCTTCTATGCTTCTTTCAAACCCTGCTAGTATCCTTATGACTGTTGTTCTAAATTCTTGTTCGGATATATTGATAATATCTGTTTTGAGTAATTCCCTGGCTGTGATTTCTTCTTATCATTATGTCTAGGTTTCTTTCTTTTGCATATTATGAAAGCTTGTTATGCTTCCTGCTCATGAGAGTAATACTGTATTAGAAAGGGGTAATACACTGTCTAGGGCCTGGAGCTTAAGGGGGTGATTCTGGTATATGGGTGATTTTGGTGTATGCTGTGTGGACTCTGATGTTGTCTTTTGGTAGCTCTATACCACAGGTCTGTACTCTGTACAGAGTTCTTCCTGCTTGGACCTTTAACTAAGTGTGCTTTGATTTGTTTAAGTCTGATTTTAAAAAAAGGATTCTGATTCAAGAACAGAGAAAAGGAAAAGGAAAAAAAAAGCAAACAGACAAATAGAAACCATAAGCCTGATTCTAAGGAATAAGAAAGAAGGAAAAAAGAAAAGAAAAAGAAAACAAAACCTGATCCAAAAAATGAGAAAAGGAAAGAAACAAACCAACAAATGAACAAAAAAACCTAAACCTTATATCAAAGAAAAAAGAAAAAAAGACAATGAATAAAAAATTAAATAAAAAATAAAAAGTAAAGTAAGTAAAAATAAATAAATAAATAAATTAATTAAAAAAAAAAAAAAAAGAAAGCCTTGTTCTCGTACCACCAGAACTGAAGCTGATTCTTTGGAGCACTCTGTGATTGGTAGGCTTGTCACACACGGGGGCCTGTGTTAGTCTTCTGAGGGAGAAGCCTGCTGGGCTGGCTCACAGTCACATTTGACATTGTAAGGATGCCCTTGCTGGGTGCAGGGGTGTGGGGTTTGGTGTAGGGGACTCCAGCCTCCACTGGAGGCACTGTGTTTCTCTCTGAAGTCCTATGGTGCTGGTGGGCTGGGTGTGTGTGAGTGTATATGTTTGGAAAAATGGTGCTACTCTACCCTCTTGTCCCCCAGAAGGGGAACTCACAGCCACTGTTGTTTACGAAGTCCTCACAGTATAGTGAACAGTCTTTCCTTGTGTGTCCCTGGCTTTTGTCAGACCCCTGCCCTCAACCTCTCTGTGCTTGGGCATGCCTGGCATCATGGTTCTGTGTTTTAGCTATGGCCAGGGACTGGGATTCAAAACTCCAAATCTTAAAGGGCCAGGCAAGACTCAGACCCTCTCCCTTACCCCATAGTAGAGAGCCTCCTGGTACACCTTGTTCCATTCTGTCCCAGAAAAGCAATCTCAGGGCTTATGCAGGGTGGCTGGAGTCTGTTGTGCCCCAGGAAAAGCTGAAGACCAGGTTTTCTGTCCTCTGTGTACACATCTCTCTGCCTGATGAGTGTTGCTTGGTGGGCCTTTCCTCTTTAAAGTCAATAGATAGCCTCTTCCAAGTGTACTCAGGACGGGGAGTGTTCTCTCTTAGTGCAATCCAGGAGTTCCCCACATTGCAGCATCTTTTGCGAACCCTACATGCTGCTTGCTCCCCTGCTCTCACTCTCCCTGACTTCCCTACACCAAAAGGGCTGCCTCCCTTTCAGGGCACCATGGCTTTTCTCTCTCCTACTTCATGTCTTTGAACTTTGCATCAGCCATGTTCTGTCTGAAGAGTTCTACAACTGAAGAGGGTGTAGGAGCTACCTCCCACCAAATTATTTGTAACTAGTTATAAGTTATTCAACACAATTTGAAGTGACAGAACCTTAAAACCCCAGTCTCAAGGGTTGGGAGCCTTAAATCCATTACCAAGGGAATCAGCAAAGAGGGTATTGATCGGGAGGAGAGAAAATTGGTAGGGTTGGTCTTTAAATATCCCCAAATTTAGTGTTTGTGTTTCCTTCAGTTATAGTTTCCATTTCTAAAATACTCTAAATCACAGAGTCCTGGGGGCACCTGGGTGGCTTTGTTGATGAAGTGTCTGCCTTGGGCTCAGGTCCTGATCCCAGGGTCCTGGTTTGGAGCCCCGCATCAGGTTCCCTGCTCAGCTAAGGAGCCTGTTTCTCCCTCTCCCTCCACCCCCTGCCTCATGCTCTCTCTTGTACTCTCTCAAATAAATAAATAAAATCTTAAAAAAAAGTTAAGTTGTGCAGATTTTCTTAATCCTCTGATCAAAATGATTTGGTTGATTTAGCTGTGTTGGAGCCATGAGGCTGGCTTAGAGTGCCTTGCTGCTCTGCCATCTTAACTCCTCCTCTGTAAGATATGTTTTTAAGCAGGAATTGAAACCACAAAACCACTTTCTTGACTACAAAGTCAAGAAAAATGAATTTTTTTAAAGATTTTATTTACTGGTCATCTGGATGGCTCAGTGGGTTAAGCTTCTGCTTTCAGCTAAGGTCATGATCTCAGGGTCCTGGGATCGAGTCCTGTTCAGCAGGGAGCCTGCTTTTCCCTCCCCACCCCGCCTGCCTCTCTGCCTACTTGTGATCTCTCTGTGTCAAATAAATTAATAAAATCTTTAAAAGAAAGATTTTATTTACTTACTTGAGAGAGCAAGCAAGAGAGAGCAGGGGATGGGGTAGAGGGGGAGGGAGAGAGAGAATCTCAAGCAGAATCCCTGCTGAGTGGGGAGCATCATGTGGGGTTCGATCTCACAACTCTGAAATTGACCTGAGCTGAAATCAAGAGTCAGAGAGTTTTCTTAAAAAAGTTTTTATTTGGGTGCCTGGGTGGCTCAGTGGATTAAGCCGCTGCCTTCGGCTCAGGTCATGATCTCAGGGTTCTGGGATCGAGTCCCACATCGGGCTCTCTGCTCAGCGGGGAGCCTGCTTCCCCCTCTCTCTCTCTGCCTGCCTCTCTGTCTACTGTGATCTCTCTCTGTCAAATGAATAAAATCTTTAAAAAAAAAAAAGTTTTTATTTATTTATTTGACAGAGACAGAGCGAGGGAGAGAACACAAATAGGGGGAGTGGGAGAAGCAGGCTTCCCGCTAAGCGGGGAGCTCAATGTGGGGCTTGATCTCCGGACTCTGAGATGATGACCTGAGCTGAAGGCAGACGCTTAATGACTGAGCCACTCAGGCACCCCAAGAGTCAGAGACTTAATTGACTGAATCACCCAGACACCTCAAGGGAGATGAATTTTAAACTTATTTAAAATGCAAAAATATTTTCTGTTCTTTCTGTATGTAGTCTACTTTGTTCAGTTACGTGCAATGATATTACAGTTTTAACTTGGGAAATAACACACCAATGGAGTAAATGATGACCTATCCAAATTTTGAGTCCTTGATAAAATCATCGTAACTTGCAATTGTTATTTTGAATAATAAATGATTCATTACTTAGAGATGTTAGTCTCTTCCTCAAATAGGTACCTGTTAGCAGACCAAGATTAAAAACAATATATTTAAAAAGAATTAAGTGTTGATCTGAAAAATTATTGTTTATGTGGGGTTTTTTTTTGTGCTTTTACCAAAGCTGCTACTTAGAACTATATTCATTTAGTGAATCAGAAAGTATATTTGAGCCAGTGAAAGGCAGGTAAAATTTAGGTGAGAGGTAGAGTATGCTTGTTTTGGGCTAAGAATTACTTGTTTTTCAAATCCTCTGTCTTTCTGCTAGTGTTATATGCTGTTTTTTTGATATCTTTATCTGCCCTGATTTTTCTATCATAATATTTAGGAGTAACCTGATTTTATTTGTGTGGAAAAAACATTGGGAAGGGTAGGTCAGAGGTGCAGGCTCAGATTAAATGTAATTTAGATGCTACATCCTGCAGGGTTGAGATCTGCTAGCTTGGCTCACTTGACTTAAAGCTAATCACAATAATTGAAGGTGATTTTATTTTATTTTATATATATATGTTTTTAATTTTTTAAATTTATTTTCAGCATAACAGTATTCATTGTTTTTGCACCACACCCAGTGCTCCATGCACTCCGTGCCCTCTCCAATACCCACCACCTGGTTCCCCCAACCACCCACACCCCGTCCCTTCAAAACCCTCAGATTGTTTTTCAGAATCCATAGTCTTTCATGGTTTATTTTATATTTTTAAAGTTTTATTTGTTTATTAGAGAAGGAGAGAGAGCATGCACCTGCGCATGTGCTTGTGCTGGTGGGGAGGGGTGGAGGGAGAGGGAGAGAGAGAATCTCAAGCAGACTCCTCACTGAGTATGAAGCCCAAAGTAGGGCTCGATCTCACAACCCTGAGATTTTGACCTGAGCCAAAATCAAGAGTCAGGTGCTTAACTGACTGAGCCACCTAGGCCCTTCCCAAAGGTGATTTTATTTTTAAAGTACGTATGCCTGCCCCCCCTCATCACCCTGGACCCATAATAACAACTGGAGGAAGAAAATCACACTGACTGATGGGACACAGAATGAAAGGTTGAGAAGCAGTGCACAGTAGTATAATGCATTCCGATTAATGATATTTCTTTTCTTTTTTAGGAAAATCACCAGCGGGTTAGTATTTTCTTTGACTATGCTAAACGCAGCAAGAACACTGCCTGGTCCTACTTTCTGCCAATGTTGAATCGGCAGGATCTCTTCACTGTTCATATGGTAAATTTTGAATTGATCAAATTTCTGATTTGGGGAAGAAACACATGTGGGCTGTTCATGACTTGGTAATGTCCCAGTTCCCAGAGGAGTAAAGGCTGTAATGTTAATTTTTCAAAGCAGTGTTTCCTTATTGATGGTTAGTAGTGTGGGGATATTGGGAAGACAGAGGAGATGGAGTTGCTTTGATACAGTTAAAGTTTTGTAGGGTATTTGTAGAGTTCATTAGCATAAAGGTCTTTGCTAGATTGCATGCAAAAAGATCTTTAGATTGTGATAGGATTAACCTATGTTTTGCTATAGAAGTAAAATTTTGTTTAGAAGTAGCCACTGTGCTTAATTTTTATTTTAATTTAGTAATTACTTGTTCTTTTAATATCTTAAACAGACTTCTGTTTTAAACTTACCCTGAAAGACTATCTTTGGAAGGCTTAATTAACACTGAACAGTCTTTTATGGAGTATAGAGAAGGTATGAGAGAAGAGTTGAGAGAGTAAATCTTTGTATAAGCCTTTTCTATTCCCAGCGTGGAGTGGGCTGCAGTAGCGGAGCTCCTGAGGCTGTTCATTTCAGTAGATGTCTTTAAAGTTTTCAAATCAAGAACCGCTGTTAGTAAAACATTTTTGAGCATGTGAAAGGAACTATTTAAAAATATATTTTGACTGTATTGCAAAATATATTTTTAAAAATGAAATACAAACTTATTTGGAAGGAGTTGAATATTGAAAAAAAAATCACAGCAAAGTGGTTGTGAGTCCTGCTTTTAAAGGTATATGATGTGATTTTAGAATCAACCAATGTAGTATTCAAATACATTTCTTATTTTTCAGGCAGCAAGAATTATTGCAAAGTTAGCAGCTTGGGGGAAGGAACTAATGGAAGGCAGTGACTTAAATTACTATTTCAATTGGATAAAAACTCAGCTGAGTTCACAGGTAAAAGACACTTTTTTTTTTTTTTTTAGTATCTTTGAAGGGATGTGACACCCATATTCAGCTATTCGGGAAATTACAAAAAAGTTATATTAAAATTATGCCATTTTGAACTTGATAAGTAAGTCAGACTACTCTCAGGTATGGTAGTATGCTTCACTTTTTCTTTCATTGACTAGCTTCAACTCATACCTTTCTGTCTTCTGCCACTTGGGATTTTCCTTTCATGCTTTTCAGTGGGCAAGGAGTCTCTTCCTCCCAGGTGGCTGCCAAGCTCACATAGGTGGAAGAACTGAGAGGAGTTGCACATTCCAGACAGCATACTCATGTAAGGCTTGTAAGAAGGAAAAAGGAAACAGTATAGCAGGATACAGAGTGTTGGCAAGCTTCAGACTGAGAGACTTCAGGTGCAGCTCCCATGTCTGCCTTGGAGACTCTGAACTTTCAGGATTTGTGCAGGAAATCTTGGGTTTGGGGAGAGCTCTTCATAAGTTTCTAGTGAGATCGTTAATGTCCTTCTGGTCACAAAACCAGGCCAAGCTGTCTGACTTGTTACACCAGTAAACAAACTATCTCTGGGCGCTGTCAGGGGAGTTTTACAGACAGCACATTACACAGATCATTGATCAATCAATCCAGTTGTTCTGGTCTTTCTCAAGAGTCCATACCAGGCTTCCAGGTGCCCCCAGGTAAGCCTGGAGCTGCTGGGTACAGCTGCGAGGTAACCATTGCACAGTGGCACCTTCCCAGGATTTACTGTCACTTAGAACATTTGGTCCTAAGGTTAAACATGAAGCCTGCTTAGTGGTCATCTTGGTTGCTTTCAGACCTCTCTAGCTCTACTTCTCCATGAAGAAAATAACTTGGTGGTTAAATGATGGGGAAAATGACAGGTTTTCTGTTTTTGTCTGCATGGTTCCCTGGGACAGGCAAAAGGTAGGACACTTATGGTGGCTCAGTGGTTCTTTCTTTTAGGCTTCCAGTGACTAATATTAGTGGTAAGGGGGAACTGGGAGTGATCTCAGAAAGGGAATGAAATGAAGGTGGGTGGGGAAGGAGTATTCTGGGGGAGAAAGCATAAAAGAGAATGGGATTTTGGTGTGGGAATGTCTTATGTGAGGAATGGGACCAGGAAAATAATATAGGTACTTAGTGCATTGTAATAGTGTTCGATTACAAATAAATGTCTGTTTGAAATAAATTTTTGTAATTCAGATTTCAGGTGACATTATAATAGATTTTAATTTGAGACATAGGAGAGACACCATGACATTTACTTGGTTTACTTTTTGTTTTATCGTTGCTTGCCTTTTTGGGGAAATCTAATTGTCTTTTATATTTGAATAGGGATATTTTGGAGTGTATTGAACATTATTATTTTTTATGTCAATAGCATAAATCTTAACAGTCTGTATGGCTTAGGTTTTTTTTTTTTTTTAAGATTTATTTATTTTAGAGAAAGAGAACTTGAGAGCAGGGGGAGGGGCAGAAGGAGAAGGAGAGGAGAAGCAGACTCTGTTGAGAAGCAAACTCTGTTGAGCGTGGAGCCTGTTGCAGAACTCGATCCTACAATTCGAGTTGAAACCAAGAGCTGGATGCTTAACTGACTACTTGAGACATAGGCACCATGGCTTAGTTTTCAAAGGTATTTTTACAAGAGCCACAAATTTGTGGATTTTACTGAATTTGTGAAGTATTTAAAAAACATACTTAGAACATGAAAAATAGGTGTGTGAAGATGAGCTTTTAAATTTCTAGGTGTGTATCATATAGGGTCAGAATGCTTAACCTTCCCCCTACCCCTTTTTTTCTTTTTTGAAATTAGTTCTTCATTTGAACAACTTCAGTCTGTTTTTGCGTTAGCTTTATGGTAATGGTAATGAGGCTGTGTTGTAACTGGATTCATAAAATGAAAATTGGTAGGAAAGAATGTATACTGTAGCTTGCCACTAACATTTTGGGTTGTTTCATCTTAGATTTTCCCTCACAAGAATAACATTTATATTGTGCCTTGCAGATGATTTATTACTTTTGGAATGATTAACTATGTTATAACTGTGTCCAAGAATTGAGGGAAATATCTTTATCATCAGTAGTGGAAGCAAAATATTTCATTGTCTAGAACAGTCTTTATTAGAACAGAGCTTCTTGGTATTAGATAAATACTTTAAAAGACCTTTTCTTTATCTTTCTGGTGCATTCTTCTTATCATCAAGTCTTTGGCTTTAAGTAGTTCTGGTTCAGTGTTTCTGCTTTCCAAGTCCTGCTACAAAGTGACTCTTCAGGGTGCTTAGGCCCCTTCTGGATTTGCCTCTCAGAGTCTGGTCACTGCTTCTGCTAGGATCTGAATTGCCCTGTCTCTTTTGCTGTGGGCAGACACTTATTCCATAGCTTTCTATCAGGATCAAATTACAGACTTCTTGTTTAAGGAATGAAACCTAGGATTATTTGGCATTCTGTTTGCTGTTTTGCTTAAATGTCACGTAATGGCACTAGATCTCTTTTTCTCTGTTGTTAGTGTTTTCTCCCTCATAAAAAGAACCACAATTTCATAATTTTAATAGAAATAAACTTTCAAATGTCCAAATTAATTGCAAGTTTCGATATTTTGTTGACTTTATAGTGACATTTAAGAGCTTTTTCTTTTTTGGTAGTTTAAGCATTCTCTATGGGTTGCAGGTGGCCTCATGCCTGGCAATTAGTAGATACTAAATAAAATCAGTTTGAGTAAAACTAAATAAAAATTTCCTTTCAGAAATTCATTACTACTTTTCTCTTGTACATTCAGCCTTTGGCTTTCTACCTTAACTTTTCTTCATTCATTTTTATATATCATTTAGACATTATATAACATGTGAAGTTCTGATTGTCATTATAACTTGCTAGGATTGCTGTTGATAATCTAAGTTCTGTGTAGAATCTTCCCATTACTAGACATCTATTTTAAAAGCTTTGCCACAAAATATATTGTAGATGGTTCAGTTTAAGATGGTCCTCTTCCTTGAAAAACAATTCAGTAAGTAAATTCTGAGACTTGGAAATTTGTACCAGCTTCACTTACGAAATTTAGTGGAGCTTAGTATTCAGTTTATTATTGTTCCATTTTTAATTAAGTTGTCTGGAAGACTGTGATATTTAGAATATTTTGTGTCATCCCCATGCTTTTTATTAGTTGATGATACTCCATTAAGTAGGATTAGGAAAAAAAATTATAAAATTTGCTTAGCTCCCTTTCATAAGCTGATAAATTAGGATAAAATTAAGAACAAAACTAAGTAATAAGTTATTTATTTCGTAATAGAAACTGCGTGGTAGCGGTGTCGCTGTTGAAACAGGAACAGTCTCTTCAAGTGATGTAAGTATATTCCTTCTTAATTCACTGGCCTCCTAACACCATGAATATAAGTTATTTTGAGTCATTTAAAATTTTAAAGATGTTTACTAGTTCCCCAAATGTAAAACCATATTAACCTTCAGTTAGGTTAATAGCATTGTAAAAACTCTATATTTATGTATATATAAATATTTATGGTCTGTTGGTAGACAGGAGACTTGCTCTTCCCTGTTGCTCTTCTTTTCAGGTCCCCTTATCTTAGACCTGAGAATCAAGGCAAGAGTCTGAATTCAGATGTACAGCTGGAGTGAGAAATCATAAAGTTACTTACTCTCTTCATGCTTTCATTGTTTGATAACCTGTCCAACATCTGCTTAACAGATATGTGAACAGTGTGTCAAGGAGTTGGAAACATTTCAGTTTCCTGATGGGATAAAGCTCATTACTTGCACAGTGTTGTTCAAGGCTTTATGTAGGGTATATGTTGGGCAGAACCCCTACCTGCCCTTTTTTTGGCCTAACTCTCCCCACATTTTTGTAGAGCCCAAAGGGTAAAGGTTAAAATTAATCACGTCTCCCCAAGTTTCCTTCTTGGTTGGACTTATCTTCCCCATTTGGGAGCAGTTTATCTTTGTTATATTTTGAATACTTCAAGAACTGGCAATAAGTTTGGACAAGTAAGGGTTGGCATGATTAGAGCTAATTGAGAATAAGAGAGGGAAAAAAGAACGAAATGTAGGTGAGGTGCATCTATCTTCATTAGTGGGAAATATCTCTGGGAAACTGGAAGGCATCTTCAGAGGGTGGTGTCTCCCACCCGCCTGTGGTAGACCTAAATAAAGCTGTGTAGGAGCCATTTCATATCCATATTAATTAACAGTACTTCTGTAATCAGCATGGAATATATCTGTTTGTGTGCTCTGACACTGGAGGTGACAGCAGAACCCATTTTCAAAGCCAAAAGCAGGGCTTCTCTTGGGGCAGGTATTGAAGGACTTGACAAATAGTGTGTTAGGCCAGAAAATGGCTGTTAACCTTCTGAAGAGGAATCAGAACAAGGTGTAGAACTACATGAACAATCTTGGGGTCAGAGTGGGGTAAGGAGGTGATAGGTTGGAAGTCTAGATATTCAGTCATAAGCGCATGTTTAAATTGAGAATCTTTTATTTCATGACTTGAGTTTTTACGGGTTTGAAATTCTGAAGAATAATTTAATTCATGTTTTGGAGTTATTGATAAATTTTTAAAAAGGTATTTAAAGAATTATGTATCTTATAAATTTGAGTGATTAACGTGTTTGTAAATTATTAAAGCTTACATAATGAGTAATGTTCTTTTCTGAAAAACATGAACATGATGTTCTTTTCTGTCCAGTGTATTTGAAAAATAAAACTAATTAATTGAATTGGCATACATTAGTCAAAGTGGTTTACGTGGTAGACTCCTACACATACATCCCAAGCAGAATTAGCATCAGAGGTAATAGTAGGTAAGGAAAAGATGACCTTTGAGTTTTGACCTTCTTCCCTTTCATACCCTTCAAACTTTAAACATACTTGCTGTCTCGTCCTGAAGGTTCTTACTTTTTCTGATGGCTATCTACTTGGAAAGCAGACTTTGATAAATTGAGCGTAACGTGGTAGCTTCTGCTCTGATATGATTTAATAGGGGAATCTGAATTGGTAACTAATATTGAGCTCTTATTATGTGCTCGGCACAGTTTTATTCATTTACATTTACATCTCCTTGAAATATTCATACTTCCTCTCTTGACTTAGGTCTTACTGTAAGCCACATTGTATAGATGTGAGCAGTGAGGCTGCGCAGAATGGCAATACAGTTTTTGTGAAGTCATTCAATTAATGAGTGGCAAAAACCCCAAAGGAAAGAATTGTTTGCCAAGAGAATTCCTTTTGAGGCAATAGAAGTTGCAGTTGGGCCTTTAGGCATTATCCAAGTTGCATAGCTTTCTCAGACATGTAAAAATATTGGTATTATATTTTAAAAATCCCTTTCAGTTTTCTAAGAGCATAGAAAAGCAGTTTGGGGGACGCCTGGGTGGCTCAGTGGGTTAAGCCTCTGCCTTTGGCTCAGGTCATGATCTCAGGCTCCTGGGATCAAGCCCCACATAGGGCTCTCTGCTCAGCAGGGAGCCTGCTTCTTCCTCTCTCTCTGCCTGCCTCTCTGCCTACTTGTGATCTCTCTCTGTCAAATAAATAAATAAATCTTAAAAAAAAAAAAAAAAAAGAAAAGAAAAGCAGTTTGGGAAGTTGCATTACACGATATTGCCACTTGATGTCAGTGTAAAACAGACACAAGTTTTATCCTGCAAAATGTGAAATAAGAATCATTCAATAGTCTTACCTTTAAAATGATCACGGAAGCATCATTGTAAGTTATGAGTGGATCATTAAAAACGTTTTTATTTAAGTGATGTTATATAAGTAGACTTTCATTAGCAGGCATTATGTTGTTTTTGCCTGGAGATGAAAATAATAAATGATACCAAATCTTAACACACTTGCCTTAAGCTGCTCAGTTCTTTCCTGTCTGATGTGAGTATTATAAGTCCTCTGAGAAAGCTGCACAGCTGTGAACATTGATTAGTGCTGATCCCCTGATAAGAAGATGAATACGGTGATCTCTCAGAGGCTTTGCAGCATTTAGAAAGAATCTGGGAATTTCTTGTTTGTTTCTTTTCTTTTTCTTCTGTCCAGCTTCACTTAAACTTGTGTAGGAAGAACCAAGGTGATTCCCCATCTGACTGTGTCCTGATCTCTGTCTATGTTGTGGATACAGTTTGGCATTAGTTACTACTAGATAAACATCGTTTCATTGATAGTAAGTAAAGTTGATGAAGTTGCCAGGTTCTCATTATTTCTTCTTGCATTTTAATGTTCTGGAGCAGTTCTGTCCGTCAGGACTTTCCATGATGTTGGAACTTTCCATTATGGTAGCCACTGTGTGGCTATTGAGGACTTGGAAAGGTGGCAAGTGAGGAAATAAATTTTCAATTTTGTTTAGTTTTTTTAAATCAAAATATATGTCACGCACCATAAAATCCATTCATTTGCAGTTCAGTAGGTTTTAGTATAGTTACAGAGTTGTGCAGCTCTTATCACAATCTAATTTTATAACATTTTTAACACCTCAGAAAGACAACCCTGTACACATTAATAGTTATTCCTCATTCCTGCTCCCCACTCCCAACTGGCAACCACTGGTCCCCTGTCTCTCTTTCTCTTTCTGTCTCTTCTGGCCATTTCATAAAAGTAAAGCACATGGAGTGTGGTGGTTGTCTATGACTGGCTTTTCTTTTTTTAAAATTTTTAATTAACATGTAATGTATTATTAGCCCCAGGGGTACAGGTCTGTGGATCACCAGGTTTACACACTTCACGGCACTCACATACGCTCCCCAGTGTCCATAACCCAGCCACCTTCTCCCTACTCCCCTCCCCCAGCAACCCTCATTTTGTTTTGTGAGATTAAGAGTCTCTTATGGTTTGTCTCCCTCTTGATCCCATCTTGTTTCATTTTTTTTCCCTACCCCCTAACCCCCCCCTGTTGCTTCTCAAATTCTTCATATCAGGGAGGTCTTATGATAATTGTCTTTTTCTGATTAACTTACTTCACTCAGTATAATTCCCTTTGGTTCCATCCACTTGGTTGCAAAAGGCCAGATTTCATTTCTTCTGATGGCTGCATAGTGTTCCATTGTGTATATATACCACATCTTCTTTATCCATTCATCTGTTGATGGACATCTAGGTTCTTTTCATAGTTTGGCTGTTGTGGACATTGCTGCTATAAACATTCGGGTGCACATGCCCCTTCGGATCACTAGTTTGTATCTTTAGGGTAAATACCCAGTAGTGTGATTGCTGGGTCGTAGTGTAGCTCTATTTTCAACTTTTTGAGGAACCTCCATGCTGTTTTCCAGAGTGGTTGCACCAGCTTGCATTTCCACCAACAGTGTAGGAGGGTTCTCTGTTCTCCGCATTCTTGCCAGCAGCATCTGTCATTTCCTGACTTTGACTGTCTTCTTTCACTTAGCATAATGTCTTTAGGATTCATGCATGTTTTAGCACATAATAGCATTTTAGAATGAGAGAAATGATAGATTTGGCTTTTGGCCAAATTTCTTAAATTGTTTTCTGTGGCAGTTATAATATCCTCTTTAATATGAAGATGGTTTTACTGTTTTTAATTTAATGCTGCACTGATGCAGCACTTTTCAGTCTTCCAGAAGAGTTAGAGTACTTTAATGATTTAGTTCTTTACTACTTCGTTGTTAACTACATTGAAAGTGATGCCCAAGTAGCAGAAATAAGTGGGCTGTGTCAGGAATTCATACAGCTCAGGCCTGTTACTTAACTGGGATCTGCTCTGGCTGGTGAACTATGAATTCTGTGAGGACTCAAAGTAATTCATAATCAGTTAGGCGTCTGTGTAAGTTTCAGGAGCATTGTTATTTACCTAAAGCAGTTCCTGGAGGATTTTCATTTTTAATGGCCTTTTATCTTCTTGCCACAAAATTAATGCATTTTAAATATTGGGGATCATTAAAATAAATGCACAGAATGAACATTAAGGAAGGAAGACAAGAATCTGTGAGTTTTGTTTTTCTGATCAGATTTTTTGGGAGGACTGTCTGGAGGTATATTCTGGCAATACAAAAGAAATTTAAGTGATAAGGTATTTCAGTATAAGATTTTCTTTTACAAATCATTGCCAAAGCACAGCACTGATAATAACAATAAATAATCTAATATGGTGCATTAGATGTGTTCTTTGAAGTTGTATACAAAGCAATAATTTATAAAGTAAGTAATATTTTCTTAAGTTCATAATTTTTCTGTATAGTAAAGAATCTTGTTACATGACTGAGCCAATTAGGTTGAAAGCATCGCTTGAAGGAGATTTAGATATTTGTAAATTAATAATGAAATTACTTTTTTTTTTTGTAAAACAAGCATAAGACTAAATTATCTTAATTTAGACATTAACTTAATCTTAGTATTTTATGAGTATTGACTAGATCTCTTTGAGCCAACTTCAAGAGAATTCTTGAACTCATATATGTATTTTAGTTCCTGCATATGAGGTAATAATAATATACCTTGTGATTTTTTGTGCTTTGTAGAACTGATTAGAATTCAGATTTGAGGAGATTTTCTCCCTTTAATTTGTTGGGGCTGGTATTTCTCTTTATTGATGATAGAACAGTTTTGAAGATTTTAAGTGATTTGCCAGAGATAATTTGGCAAAACTCCTGATAGGCAAAGCCTCTTCTCTTTTCCCTTCCTTTGTCTTTTTGCTTTTTCTTTTCTTTTTTGTTTCTTTTTAAAAAATTTTTTTAATTTAGTTTTTTTATTATGTTCAGTTAGCCACTGTGTTTTGTTTTTATAATTATGTCTTAACTCACCCAGAGTAAAATGCTCAGATTTTAACTGTTCAGCTAAATGAATTTACATGCCCTGTGTCCTCCTGCTCAATATCTCCCTTTGACTAAACTCTCACCAAGGTTACTGTTTTCATGGTATCTATTACCAGTGATTAGTTTTGCCTAATCTTGAGCTCCATTGTAGTGGGATCATATACAGTATGCTCTTATGTATCTGAATTCTCTTGCCAGTATTGTACTAGTGAGATTCATTCATGTTGCCTTTAACAGAAATTCATTCTTTTTATTGCCATAGTAGTAATAATCCATTAAACGAATATTCTCTATTCTGTTATTAGTGGATATTTTGGGTTACTTCTAGTATTTGGCTATTATGAATAATCCTGCTATGAACATTCTTGTACCTGTCTTTGGATAGCTGTGATCACTGTAATCACTTGTGCCTGGAGCACTTAATTCTAGAGTGGAATTGCTGGGTTGTGAGGTATATGTAAATTTAGTAGATACTACAAATCAGTGTTCTCAATCAATTTACATGTCCCTCAACAAACTATGGAGAATTTCAGTTGTTCCAGTCCCAACTGACACTTATATTGTTTTGTGTTATTTTTTTCTGTCTTGTGTTATTTTTTAAAGTGAATCTATAATAGAGTTAAAATGACACACAAATATGCTCACACTCACTTTTTAGTTCTACAAGAAAAGATTTGTACAATATTCATGAAACATTAAATACTTTTGGGGCTGTTAAAATCAGCAGTCCTCCATTTCACATAAACCTGGCTTCTGGAATCTATTTTAGTCACGTATGTGTTTGAAAAGTTCAGCTTGGTGCTTCACCAATTCCACTGTACTGTGCATTTTTACTCTGTGGGACAGGTGCTTTTTATGTAAAGCTGAACTTTTCAAGCAGACATGTTATTTCAAGTGCCCACGATTCCAAAATTTAAATGAATATTTGCTCTTTCTCATTTAGTTTGTACTTAAATCCCAGCATTATGAAGGTGAATATTGAAAATAATGTCTATAAATGTTTTTATAAAATTAGTTTTATTTTGGTACAATATCACTGTTTTTTATGTTTATCTTTTGTTGCCTGCCTGCTTTCTGATTCCTTAAATTACTTTGTAATTCTGCAGAATATGGATCTCTGAGATCATATTTGCCACAAAGGGGAATTTTACCAGTTGCTGTTTTTCCTGTGATGTGATTATTCCACCATAAAGTAGGAGAGTTTGCATTTCAGCAACACTGGAAGATTTCTCTTAAATGTGTTGAGAAATAAAAATAGTTTTTCTGTACCAGTGAGTTTTGCTGCAGTGAGAGGTCATCTTGTGGCCAGTTCTCAGCCTAGGATGTCTGGTACAGCACAGAGAACTCTGGCTAAACCATGAAGAGAGTGGATTCCTAGGACTAGTCCAAGATTAACTCACTCTCTTAATTTCAGCAAATTACATCTCCTTTTTAAGGCTCATCTGAAAAATTGGGAATCATAATATTTCCCTTTTATTTTTAATAATTTTTCATTAATTTTTAATTTTAATTCCCTTTTATTTATAATTTAATTTCTCTTTTAATTGTTTAAAAATCCTTTGAAAAATGTTAATAAATTATTTTTATAAAACATTTTAAATTTCTTTTTTGAAAGAAAAAAGAAATTTTTTGATTAGTTGTGAAGGTTAGAAGATATATTTTGATTCTTGAAAAAAACAAAAAGTTTACCTTAAGGAAGAACTCTGATTGGATGACATTTAAACAAATACAATTTAGGAAACAATGCAATGAGTACCTAAAATATCTTTTTTTTGTGTGTGTATTTTGTTGCTGTTATTTAGTCAGTCCAAATTGCCCATATGGGTGATACTTTTGTTAATGGAGAAGTGAATTACTTTAGCAGTTTATTTATTTATTTATAAAAAAGATTTTATTTACTTCATAGAGAGAGAGAGAGAGAGCATGAGCACGGGGGTGGGGGTAGTGGGGAGGAGCAGAGAGAGAGGGAGAAGCAGACTCCCTGCTGAGCAAAGAGCCTTGATGCAGGGCTCTACCCTAGAACCCCAGGATCCTAGGATCATGACCTGAGCCAAAGGCAGATGCTTAATGGATTGAGCCACCCAGACATCCCTACTTTAGTAACTTAAATGAAAATTATCATCTGGCTTAAGTGAGCTCTTTTACCATAAATATTTTCTAGTAAAATAGGGTGATATAAGGTACAGCCAGAATTGACTAGCAATTTAAATTAGTTTTCTTTAAAAAAAAATTTTTTTTTAAAGATGGTGAACTTTTTAATTTTTTTTTAAGATTTTATTTATTTCTTTGACAGAGATCTCAAGTAGGCAGAGAGGCAGGCAGAGTTGGGGGGGGGTGGGAAGCAGGCTCCCTGTGAATGGGTATTGTTTTATCAAATGCTATTTCTTTACAAATTGATAAGATTATGGCATTTTTTGTCTTTAGCTTGTTAATATGGTAGATTACTTTATTGGCCATGGTGTATAGCTCTTATAAATAATGTAAAAAAAACCCTATAAAATTTATCATAATCCCCTTTTTTTTTAGTGTACAGTTAAATAAGTAGTGTAAAATATATTCACATTACTATGAAGTAGATCTATAGGCCTTTTTTTCTTCTTGGAAATCTGAAATTCTATGTCCATTATATAACTTCCTTTTTTTCTTTCTCTCCAGCCCCTGGTCACCACTATTCTACTTCCTGTTTCTGTAAATTTAAGTACTTTAGCTACCTCATATAACTGGAATAATCATACAGTATTTGTCTCTTTATGACTGGCTTATTTTTTTATTTCTTATTTTTTAATTTTTAAAAATTTATTTGACAGAGAGAGAGAGTAGGCAGAGAGGCAGGCAGAGAGATTGGTGAAAGTAGGTTCCCTGCTGAGCAGAGAGCCCGAGGTGGGGCTCATGACCTGAGCTGAAGGCAGAGACTTAACCCCTGAGCCACTTAGGCGCCCCTTATATTAGTTTTCAAATTGAGATAAATTTAAAGAAAGTACTAGACAGTTACATAAAATCCATACTACCAAAAAGATTTAGTTTCAGCTCCAAAAAGAAATGATAATGGTGCTGTGTTGTATATATATCTGCAGTATTGATTGTTACTAGGATAAAAATGTTAATTATGGGACCATATCTTTTAAAGTCCCACTCATTTGGAATTTGTGTAAGATATAGTGAAATTTGGTTGTATTTCTTTTGTTTGCTCATTCAGTCAAGAAATACATATTGAGTACCTACCAGGAACAGTGCATGGTGCCAAAAGCATAGCACTGAATGGGATGGGCAGGACTTCATCTTAGGACAGCATTAGACAGTAATTAATTACACACTGTGATTATTTTAGTACCCTTCCGGCAGTGCTTGTAAGAGAGAAGCACAGGTCCTTTACAGTTAGGGGTTTCATTTGGGCAAGTTTGCTCAGCCTTACTGAGGAAGCAGAGGGATGAGGCCTGTGCCTCCACTGTAGGGAAGTGTTTGGAGAGCAATGGCAGAGAAAGGTGAGGAAGTGCTGCTGTAGAGGTGCAGGCGTGGGGAGAGTGAGGAAGGAAGGCAGGCAGGCCCAGGGTATTCAGGACCTTAGATCACATAGGGTTTTAGGACTTTTCCTCGGCAGGGGGAAGCCATTGAAGAATATTAAGAATATTAAGGAGTCACATGGCATAGAGCAGCCACAGGAAGGAGGGCAGCATTTATAAGTGCATGGCCCTGGTTCTGCCATCTTGCAGCATTAGTGCTCTTCCCTTCGAATTGCTGCATGGCTTACTTTTTTACTTTCCTGGGACTCTGTCACTTGTCTCTTTAGCAGTGAGTCCCTCCCCGAGGATACTATTTAAAAGAACACCCATCTCCTTCTCTGCATTTCCTGTTCCCTTTCTTAATGGTATTTTTGTCATATTGCACTCTAGTTCAATGTCAAACTCCAGTACGCTCTGTAATTCAGCGCTTTTCCTCTTTCTCCATTAGACGGTAAGATTCCTGATGGAAGGGATTGAGTTCTGTTTGCATGGTTGTGTGTTCAGTGCAAGTAGTGTCTTACACATAGCAGTCACTCAGTAAATATTTGTTGAATCAATATTGTTGAATCAATACTGAATACAGACTAGTAGAACCTTTCTGGGGACTAGTTGAGGACGTAGAATGATGGAGACCTTATGTTCCTTATTAGTTTCTGACATTCCAGGCAGTTTGGGGTTGTAGCTGTCGAACAGTTTACTAGAACTGTAAGGGCAAATGGGCTTCTTCATCTTCGGTTGGATTCCAACTACAAATATATTTGAAAAAAGAGTGGCGTTCCTTCTGCATACCAGATAATGTAAGCAATAGAGTAAATGTTGTTGAATGAAGGAATTCTTCAAAGTTGAGAGAGCACAATGGATTTAAAAATCCTTATATAGATGATTAAAAATGTGGCAAATCTCTAAGTATAAGATTTCTTAAATGGAAAAAGAAAATTGCAAATGAAAGTTAGGGTATAATCTTATTTGTATTTTTTGAGAAAAGATGTACATATAATGCATAGAATCTGCATTTTACACAGTGGTACTGAGGGGTGATGAGTGGGAGGTTTTATTTTATGCCATTCTATATTGATTGGCTATTTTAAAAAAAAGATTCTATTTTATTTTTATTTACTTATTTATTTAGAAAAGATTTATTTATTCTATAGAGAAAGTGGGAGGAGGGTGAGAGAATCTCAAGCAGACTCCCTGCTGAGCACTGAGCCTGATGGAGGGCTTGATTTCACAACCCTGAGATCATGACCTGAGCTGAAACCAAGGGTCATATGCTTAACCAACTGCACCACCTGCATGCATGCCCATTGATTTTATCGTAAATGTGTACAAAGAATTTCATGTAGAATTAAGGTCAGTAAAATTCATGTACACAAATATTAAAGAGGTTTCATACTTCTTGTCAAGTCATACTTCTAGTTCATAACTATACTTAGGACCCAGAAGCTGAGCATAGGCGATGTCCTTTGGAGTTCTGAGCATAGGAGTCAGGGAGACTCAGAGACTCATAGGAGTCAAGGGGAGTCAGCTGGAAAAGGTGAGGATCCAGTACAGCTTCAAGGGAAGGCACAGAGATTTTTTTCTTCCTTATTTGCTTCTTTGTTGTGACATTTCTGTTTGGAAGGAGCAGGATTTGATTATCTCAAATACTACTTCATCAGTTTGGCAGTTTTATATACTGTCCTGTAAGATAGACTGTTTCTCTGCCATTCACTTCTTGTTCAGCTTGTCTTTGAAATCTTGTGAGATTTCAGGATTTTCTATTAGCAATTATAGCTATTTTAAGAATGTTTTAAAGTCGTAATAGAATAGGAGATTCTAGCAAAAAGAAAAATATATGCAGTAGGAAAAGATCAGGATTGTGTTTACATTGAACAGTGTGGAGGGTAGTAATACATTTTTATATTCTCATGGAAATGAGCTTAAGGGAACAGATAATACAGAATTTGGGGGCTTCTATATTTTGTCCCCCCCCCCTTTTTTTTTTTTTTAAAGAAACCGTATCTTACTAGGCAGAAAACAAAAATCACTTGACTTGGACAAAATATATCTTAAAACTTTTTAAGTTTTACTTTTTTCCTCCTGAAACCAAATGGCATGATTAAAAAAAAAGAATGGAATGAATATTTAATTTTTCAATTAGCAGACAAACATTTTTAAAGTGCTGGATTTTTGCTGTTGTTGTTGTTCTTGTTTTTCTTTTGCCAGGGACTATGCTTAAATGCTGAGATTAAGAAAGACTCCTCTTTTGCTCTCTGGTTGAATGAAGATGATTGAGACACATGCACACACTCACGCAAAGGGATTTACAAATAGAGGTTTATATGTGGCACATGGAAGTGATTAATTCCATCTGGAGAAATCAGAAAACAGTAGTAGTTGCAGCAGCAAACATTTGTTGAATATTGTATTATAGGTACCATTGAAAACTCTTTCATACATTAACTAATGAAATTATACCAACATTCCATGGGATTTGTCCTGTTATCTCCATTTTATAGATAGGAAGCTCATTCAAGGTTATGTAGTTTGCAAGTGGCTGAGTGTGGCAGGCTGATTCTGGAGCCTTTGTTTCTAAAGATTATATACTATATACTCTATTATACTACTAAACTATTACCATACTATGTACTACTGCCTTTCTTTCATGGTGGGGGAGTTAACAATTGGTCTAAGTAAGACTTGGAGCAGGTAAGTCCATTCAGAAAGTGAAGAGAATGGGGCAGAGTTGTTCAGTTAGTAGTTGGGGATAGAAGTCTGGTTCTCAGGTGAAAGTAACTTTTGGAACTGACATTTTAAGTTCAGTGGTGATCCTAGAATTTGCCATACTAATGGCTTGATAAGATACAAAAGAGGTAAAAGTTTGGTGATAACTCCTTCAAGAAACTTCATGTATTGGGAGGAATAAAGATGCAGAGATCGGTACAAGGTTTAGGGACAGCTTTAAGGTGGGCAAGGTTTGAATATATTTGGAGGCTGAGGAGAGGAAAGCTATCAAACAGAGACTGAGAATGTAGAGAGGGGTCTGATGGACAGAGCATCGTGTAGGAGGAATGGGATTAAGACTGTTCTGGGGCTGAGGGTTATGGACAGGAATAAGTTTGCTGGTCTCCTAGGTGAGAGAGAGGCAAGAATGGCTATAAGCATGGTTCGGTTTAGGGGTGAGATGTTGGCTACTGGCAAATCTCTAACTAATGGTATGTATATTTTCTCATACTGCTGAGAGGGAGGGAACGGTGTAGGACAGGAGGATAGTGGTGAGTATGGTGCCTGTGCAATGGCAGAGAGAATAGACCAGAAGTGCTTGAAGGCTTTGCAGGATTGTATAATTTTCTCTAGCAGTACTGAATTACTTTAGTCTGGGAGTAGAGATGGTGACTTGTTGGCTTGATTGAAGACTGATTTTTTTAGAAAAAAAAATTGTTGAGTAATTTTATACATGACAGTAGTAGGACACATGTGAGTAAAAGATAATGAAGTGATATGATTTACTTTGTTTAATTGAGGGCAATACTTCTATCATTTGCCAGTGTTGCTCTCACTGTACACTTTGAAAGTGATTTCTGGGATGGTATTTGGACCACTTCATTATGTATAATAGGTGCAAATACAGTTTTAGAACCAGGATCTTTTTTTTTTTTTTTTTTTTAAATTTTATTTATTTATCTGACAGACGGAGATCACAAGTAGGCAGAGAAGCAAGCAGAGAGAGAGAGGAGGAAGCAGGCTCCCCAATGAGCAGAGAGCCCGATGCAGGGCTCGATCCCAGGACCCTGGGATCATGACCCGAGCCGAAGGCAGAGGCTTTAACCCACTGAGCCACCCAGGCATCCCTAGAACCAGATCTTTAACATGCACATTTATAATGTGAATCTGGAAGCTCTGTGACAGTGAATAATCCATATTTGAAATGTATCGTGTATTTCAATGTAACATAGTAAAATGGACAGAGAAGAGAAAAGCTTCCAGTGAACGAAGATATTTCTGTGTTGAGAGGAAATTGATGATAAATGGAAGAGGGGAGAGTGTCATAGGTTTCATTTTTATTCATTATATGTAGAAACCTTGCAGGGCTCTCTCTCTAAACAAGAAAAAATGGAATTCCACTTTCACAAAGGATTACTACCTGCTGATTTAATTGGAAAAATAACATTCTTTTTTCCATAATGGAAGATTGTTTTAGAGCTGAAAATTCACTTTTTGGGGGGTCATTTCTGCTAATGTTTTGAGTATTTAGACAAGTTATATTACTGGATACATAATGCTTTTGGGCATCGTGTTTACTACTTTCTCTAAGATAACCTTTTCTTGATAACTTTTGATAATTCCACCAAATGTACTTATATCATCGTGTTTTTGTAATTGAGTACCTAGAATTTCCTTGAATTGTTGCGTTTTAATGAACTTTGAGTTAAAACACAGAACTTAGTAGCATTGTATACATTAGGTGTTGTGAATTTTTATAACATTCTTGATTATCTGCCTCCCTACTTACTTATTCTTTCTCTCCTCTCCTCTCTTCTCTTCTTTTCTTCTTTCTTTTCCTTCCTTCCTTTTCATTTTATTTTTTAGATTAAATTAAATTTTATTTTCATGTTCTTTAAGGCTAGAGTCTGAAAATCCCACTTGTCTCTGTTCTTACAGATGTTAGGCTCATGGTAAACATTTAGAGAAGAGCCCAGGCCAGGTGTTGCTATTAGCTTTGCTAAAATGGAGGTGTCCTCATTATTCCTGGGAATATTATTCCTGTTTATTTCAGGTTCCAGATTTAGCCACAGTTTCCCTAGAATGGTACAATTGAACTAATAGTTGTTAAAAAGTATAGAGCAAAGATCTTTTTCAAATATCTAATTAGATTTCCTATATGCTGTAATATATATATTTCTAAATTCCTATTTATTGAATTTCTACAAAATGTCTGGCTGATGCCAAATGAATTACTTTACTTAATCCTACCAGTACCCCTTTGGGATATTTGGGGGGCATCACCCCCAAATACATAAAGAAATTGAGTATTGGAAAGGATCAGTGACTCACCTCAGACCATTTAAATACAGACTCATCTCAAAGCATACAGTTTTATCTTTTTAATTTTATTGTCATTCTTTGATATTTCTGCAGTTATGGAGAGCAGTATTATCTCTGTAGTGCCTCTCTTCAGGACTAAGTGAAACATTGCAAGATGATAACATTTGTCAAGCCATTATCAAGGATATAGTTACTTTGTTCCTTGATTTCCCTGTGTGTTAAGTAGTCTTGAACTATATAGGTTTAATTTGACAGAGAAGTCAACTGCATTTCTAAGAGGTGGAGAGGAGAACAAAAATGGAGGTTGATTTTGAAAAAGTAGCAGGAACTTTCGGAATGTCTTACAGTAAGAAACTCGGTAAAAAATCCAGACTTTTTGTATATGCATGATCTCATGTCTTTAAGTGTTTTCCAATTTTAAAAACCTTGTGCTTCTTCTTGCATAGAGTTCTCAGTATGTGCAGTGTGTTGCTGGGTGTCTGCAGTTGATGCTTCGGGTCAATGAGTACCGCTTTGCCTGGGTAGAAGCAGATGGGGTAAACTGGTGAGTGACCTTTTACTTTTAATGTAGAATAACATTTGGATGCATCTCTTCTTGACATTTTCAAGGAAGTTAATACATTTAATCATCTAAAATATATATATTTTTCATGTCTAACAGTAGATTATGTTAACCTTCATGGAAGTCAGTTACCACTAAATGGGATGTTTCCCCTTAACCTCACTTGGCCTGTGCTATTTAAGAGGTTAAGAACTCTTAATGCTTGGTAGAACAAATTCTAGGTATTCAGAATAGAACAATAATTATAAAAGTATCTTGTAGGGGCGCCTAGGTGGCTCAGTGGGTTAAAGCCTCTGCCTTCGGCTCAGGTCATGATCTCAGAGTCCTGAGATCAAGCCCCTCGTTGGGCTCTCTGCTCAGCAAGGAGCCTGCTTCCCTTCCCCTCTCTCTGCCTGCTTCTCTGCCTGCTTGTGATCTCTGTCTGTCAAATGAATAAATAAAATCTTAAAAAAAAAAAGTATCTTGTGGTAAATGTAGGCAGAAATCAGTAAGATCTTATCCACAAGAATAAATATAATCCATTCTTCATAATGTAATTAGACCATTCTCTGTGGAGTCCTAATTTGCAGGTTCAGAAACTTTGAGGAGCTACCCTCTGAGGTCAGCAAATGTACTTATAGAACAAACAACTCCCTCCTCCCCAAACAAAAAAATTCATTTTACCAAAAAGCCAACTTATTTATTCATAATCAGAGATCTTTCTACTCTTAAACCAAATAGTCTTTTTGGTTATGAAGATGTTGTTTATCTGTTGGAAAACCTATACAGGAAATTAGTTTGTCAACAGAAGGTTGCTTGGTGAGCCAAAAGAGTTGATTGAAGACCCCTGATTCTGTGTCATCAGACTCTACTAGGCTGATTCCTCCATCTCCAGTGTAGGGATACACCTGCCAGAGGGATTTCCTCAGCCAATATTTGCAACTTCCTCAGCTGGGTTACTTCTGCAAATGGCTTTTCTTATGACTTTCATAGAATTGTAATGAAATACTCAATTACTTTTGACTCAGTAAATTAATAATGTTTTATTTCTAATGCAAAATTTCAATCTGTTTATACTTACTTAACCTTTAGTATGTCAGGAAAAATAGTCATGACAATTTGCCACATGGATCTTTAGGAAAACATATATTTGGCCAATTTATGTATAATTAACAGAATTATGAAAAAAGAAATAGTGAAAACAACCACTAGAAATAAGAATTTTTAATGGTAAGGGCACCTGGGTGGCTTAATTGATATATTTCGGCTCAGGTCATTATCTCAGGGTTATGAGACTGAGTCCTGGGTCAGGCTCTGTGTTCAGCCGGGAGTCTGCTTGAGATTCTCTCCATCTCTCTCTCCCCCATCTTCCACTCCCCCAACTCGCATGTACACTCTCTCTCCAAAATAAAAATTTTTTCATGGTAAATATTTCTGTAGTAAGTGAATTTTGGTGCACAAACATCCTGAAGGATGAAGGAAAACCATCATATGTCCTTTTAGCAAAATGGAATGGTCCAGGTTCTTTTTGCAAAATATTGTGTTGAAGGCTTTCATGTTGAACAGCTAAATAAGTGAGAATACTGTATTTTTTTTTTTTTTGTCCTTAGAGATATATTTTCACTTACTGATTCTTGAATTTGGCAAAATGCATTTATGATAGAATCATCTGAAGGCTCATAGTTTGAGATTTCACTTATATGACCAATTTCATCATCATTTTTTAGAATAGAATGCTGTCTCTCTCTTTGCTTTCAACTTCTGATTCTTCTAATAATTATGAAGTGCCTTCCTCAGGTAATTACCATTATGGATGGAAAATAAAAAGTTCTGAATTCTTTGGATTTCTGTGTTCACACAGTGTCAGAAGACTCAGCATAAGGACTCATGGGACTCAGCATGTGATCATTCTCATGGCTGGGATTTATTTCAGAGACACAGTAGATCTGCAGGAATCCATGTTAGGCTTCCTTATGTTGTATCCCTCCTGTGGGGGTCACACAGTGTACTTTTCCACCAGCAGTGAGAATATAGCAACATTTGTGTGATTTTTTTTTTCTGCTCAGGCATCTCCCTGGAGATCCAGCACCCATGGTTATTATTGGAAGTTTGTCAGGTAGGCACCCTTTGCCTCGCATACAGGAGAATTCCAGACTCCAGAAGGATAGCAGGTGTTCAGTATAAACATAAGCATATTGTTTGAGCATACAGTATAGATATAGTGAGCCACCTTTATCATTTAGGGAAAGTTTTGTAGCAGTATAGGAGACTGTTTACTGCTCAGATACTCAGAAGCCATCCAAAGGCTCACTTTGTAGGCAGACTTCTAAGAATAGTGGTTTCAGGACTGACTTTATGTTAATTTTTTTATTGTACAGAAATCTAAAGGTAGACTACAGAGTTGATGTTTCCAGCCTTTTTACCTTTTTTAATAATGATGCACTGCTCGCTTCAGCAGCACATATTCTAAAAATGGAACAATACAGAGAAAAATAGCATGACCCTTATGCAAGGATGACATGCAAATTTGTAAAAATGATGCATATTTTGGGCAGTACAATAAGAAAAGGTAATTATATGTTTCATTATTATATCATCTTCCTAGATGATTCCACCATTCTCCAGTTTTCTTATAATTTTAGTCTTTAATTTTTTTAGCATAGTTGGGAATAATGAATGTATACTGATGAAATAATATCTTGGATAATGAAGTAGCATAATTCTTCAAATTATGGATAATATAAAATCACTGAAATCCCATAGTATATCTTAGGTTTATGAATGGATTCAATAGACCTGTATAGTAACTGCAAAATAAATTGAATTTCATTCTGTTACACAAAAGATACACTTCATTTTGTTCTTTGGAAGACCTGTAAAGAGAATAAAAGTCATGAACCAGCAATTTCTACAAACAGTTGGAAGTGGTCAAAAAATAAACTCAAATACTAAAATTTGGTCCAGTGGACCCTCATGGTATACTAAAGTTAACCAAATGCAGCTCTTCTAGTTACTGGCACTTAGTATTTTGGAGGACAGGAAGCAATATTAACTGTTCAGTTTAGTAACAAGAGCAGGGACAAATGTAGTTTAGAATACTCCATGTTCAACCTATACATTTCAATATACTAATGACTGCTAATTAGATTAACAGTGATAAAAAAAAATTAGAGACCTTTAGGTTGAGAGCAGGCATAAATAAAGGTACGGTAACTTACTGTTAGTGTCACAATCAAAAAGCTCATTTAATATTTTCATTTTTGAAGAAACAAAATGTGTCCTTTCTATTTGTCCATTTCTTTTGTTTAGGATTGAAAGTTTCCTTTGTTTCTTTCTTTTTGGTATTCCTCAAATCACAAGCAGGAATCATGTGAGGAGGACAAAACTCAAGTATAGGCTTTTTGAAGAGAATGGAACTGCTATTTTATTTATTTTTTTTTTTTTAAAGATTTTATTTATTTATTTGACAGAGAGAAATCACAAGTAGTCGGAGAAGCAGGCAGAGAGAGAGAGAGGGAAGCAGGCTCTCTGCTGAGCAGAGAGCCCGATGCGGGACTCGATCCCAGGACCCTGAGATCATGACCTGAGCCGAAGGCAGCGGCTTAACCCACTGAGCCACCCAGGCGCCCCTGGAACTGCTATTTTAATACCCAACTTTTGTAGCAACATGGACGGGACTGGAAGGGATTATGCTGAGTGAAATAAGTCAAGCAGAGAGAGTCAATTATCATATGGTTTCACTTATTTGTGGAGCATAAGGAATAACATGGAGGACATGAGGAGTTAGAGAGGAGAAGGGAGTTGAGGGGAAATTGGAAGGGGAGGTGAATCATGAGAGACTATGGACTCTGAAAAACAATCTGAGGGGTTTGAAGTGGCGGGAGGGGGTGGGAGGTTGGGGTACCAGGTGGTGGGTATTATAGAGGGCACGGATTGCATGGAGCACTGGGTGTGGTGAAAAAATAATGAATACTGTTATGCCGAAATTAAATAAAAAATAAATTTAAAAAATGTGCCTACAAATTGACCTAGAAATTCAGTGAGTTGATCCCAAGGAAATAATTAGAGGTGTGCACCAAGATTTAGTAATAAAGACTAGCCAAGTTGTTTAAAACAAAACAAAACAAAACAAAACACTCTAGAACATTTTTAGGTAACATTTTTTTTTGTTGTTAAAAAGTCTGTTATGTGGGGTCACCCAGGTGGCTCAGTCGGATGAGCATCTGACTCTTCATTTCAGCTCAGGTTGTGATCTCAGGGTCCTGGGATGGAGCAGGGAGTCTGCTTAAGATCCTCTCTTTGCTCCTTCCCCCACTTGTGCTTGCTCTCTCTCTCGCTAAATAAATAAAGCCTTTTATGTGAATGATAAAATACTATTTCTGAATGCTTATATACCTGTATAACACCAAAAATGTACTTTGCATGGTCTTGCATATTGACCTTTCTAGAAAGTCTAAAAGTTAGTATTGATTCATTAAATACTGGCGCAAAGGAGGCTTTTTTGGGATAATTGCCTCCACAGATTCAATTGGGATTGAAGTATTTGGAAGTATAAAGTAAGTATATAATGTAAGTAGTATGTAAATGAAAGGTAAGACTTATTTTAAGCATCAAAATAATAGGGGCGCCTGGGTGGCTCAGTGGGTTAAAGCCTCTGCCTTCCGCTCGGGTCATGATCTCAGGGTCCTGGGTCCTCTGCTCAGTGGGGAGCCTGCTTCCTCCTCTCTCTCTGCCTGCTTCTCTGCCTACTTGTGATCTCTGTCTGTCACATAAATAAATAAATAAATAAAGTCTTAAAAAAAAAAGGCATCAAAATAATAAAAATACCATCATTAATAATATTGGGTGATACTGTGTGATGAGGTGCGAGGTACTCAGGTTTGAAGAGCAGCAGTTAGCTAGAAGTGTATCAGTAAACCAGTAAATCAGGTATTTTGTCTCCCTATGCTCTTCATTGGTTTGATTTTCTTTTTAAACCTCCATTAAAAACAAAATAGAACACTAATTATTTTGGTGCATGGACCTTAGCCTTCTAATTTTGGATTTGACTATTTGTATTTTTTTGAGCTCTCTGATTAATGTTGTACTGTGTATTATAGGAAATACAAAGAAACATATGGTCCCTTTCTTTTAAAAAAATTATAATCTAGTTAGAAAGTGTTATATAGCTAACAAAGGTAGCATTCAGGATTCTGTAGCATCATTTGGTAGCTTTTTCAGTGATTAAAAATAACACTAAACTCATCAGTTTAAGAAGGATAGTGGAGACCTAAATGGGACTAGATACCGACTCATTCGTCAGGTCTCAGCTCAAGGGTCACTTCCTTTTAGAATCCTTCCCTCCCACTCTGCTAGATCGTAAATTTCTTGAGAACATGGGCAGTGTCTGTTTTTGCTCACCATTATGTCCCCTGTGCCTTGCACTGTACCTGCCATACAGATCTTCAACAAATATTTGTTAAATTACTAAATTAGGTTTATCTTGGGCCTTTGTGTCCTTTGTATCCCCTTAAAGCATATTCATGATCCACTATCTTCAGAGTTAGGGTTCCTGCCCCTAGGGGAAACCCTTCCTTTTTCTGTTAACTAACAGAACAAGAACAGAACAAGGAACTTTTATTTTGCCTCATTAGAGTTTTTCTTGTCGTTAATATTTGGGTATAGAAGACTTCCTTATTTTTTCAGTAGAGTCATATATATTGTAGACAGATTTTGAACTCTGAAGTTTCTCTGCAGTAGTCATCATTGTTGACCGCAGCTTCCTTTGGAATCTTTCAGTTTTGGTTTCAGCGATAGTGTATTGATCCAGAGCTCCGTATAACCCCTCTGGACATTTACATGATTTGTTAACAGAGATAATTTAATATAAAGAACAGGTAACTAGGTATAAATTTGTTAACTAAGTTTCTGAAAACAAAAGTACTCTCAAGTGTCAAGAGAGGTAGCAAGTAGAGATGCTCCTCCTGTAGTTGGGGAGCAAAGGTAAGAGATTGGAATTACTAAAGTTTACCTGCTTCAAGACATGTGTATTCAACTGAGATTTAATCCAGGGCTTGTGTTCCTGAAGTCAGAGGAAGGGCCTCGACTGGTGCTGCTCTCTCTGAGTGTGCGCAGTGAGGCTGTTCAGCCAGCGCTATTGCAAACTGAATTCAGCTGCTGCCACGGGAAAGCAGTTGCTGCTGTGGAAGTGCAGGACTGTTGATGGAGTGATACCCACAGGAGCGCGAAGCTGACAGACAAAGCCTCTTCTTCCTCTATCTTGGCAGTCAGCTTCTAGCTGCTTCTGTTGGCAGAGCCAGCTGGCAGAGCAGAACTGTGGCTTGAAGTCTCAGCCACAGTGTCACAAAGCGAAGTGTAGAAGGCTTACCTTAATAAGTGGAACAGTCAGAGAGCAAAAGGAAATTAGGTACTAGAGTATTAATAGTATAAAATGAGTTGATTTTACAGTTTTTGAAACACTGACATCAATATTAAATAAAAGCAAGTCTTAAATAACAACCCCAAATAGAAAAGAGGTAAGGGAAAAATTAAGCCTGAGAAAATTAAGGGCGATTCAGTAGATTTATAACTGTATACAAATCACAAAAATGGAGAAATGGCACAAATACAAGCCTTCCGAATAGTTAGTAGTTGTAGATTATAAGATTAGATTTAAAAATCTATTTTTATTAATGGACTTTATTTTTATTTATTTTTAAAAATTCATTTATTTTATTAACATATATTGTTTGTTTAAGGTACAGTTCTGTGATTCATCAGTCTTCTGCAATATCCAGTGGTCCCCATAAGCATATACCCTCCCCAGTGTCCCTCACCTAGTTATCCCATTCCCCCCCGACTAGCCTGCCCTCCAGCAACCTTAAGTTTGTTTCCTAAGATTAAGAGTCTCTAGGGTTGACTGTGGACTCTGAGGAACTTTCCCTTTGGAGGGAAAGGAGGTGAGAGGTTGGGTGAGCCTGGTGGTGGGTATTGTGGAGGGCATGTATTGCACGGAGTACTAGGTGTGGTGCATAAACAATGAATTCTGGAACACTGAAATAAAAAAAAAAATCTCGGGGTGCCTGGGTGGCTCAGTGGGTTAAAGCCTCTGCCTTCAGCTCAGGTCATGATCCCAGGGTCCTGGGATCAAGCCCCGCATGGGGCCCTCTGCTCAGAAGGGAGCCTGCTTCCTCCTCTCTCTCTGCCTGCTTCTCTGCCTACTTGTGATCTCTGTCTGTCAAATTAATAAATAAAATCTTAAAAAAAAAATCTCTAGGCTTTGTCTCCCTCTCTGTTTTCATCTTGTTTCATTTTTTCTTTTCTTCCCCTTGATCCACCCTGTTTATTAAGTTCCACATACCAGTGAGAGCAATATAATAATTGTCTTTCTCCGACTCACTTATTTCACTTAGCATAATACCCTCTAGTTCCATCCATGTTGTTGCAAATGGCAAGATTTCATTTTTTTGATGGCCGTGTAATATTCCATGGTATATATCTATCACATCTTCTTTATCTGTTCATTGTTGATGGACGTCTGGGCTCTTTGTATAGTTTGGCAATTGGAGACATTGCTGCTATAAAAATTAGGGTACAGGTGCCCCTTCGGATCACTACATTTGTGTCTTTGGGTAAATACCCAGTAATGCAATTGCTGGGTTGTAGGGTAGCTCTATTAATAAACTTTTAATTTATTTTTTACTTTTTATTTATTTTTTAAATTTTAAATTTTTTTTTTTTTTTTTTAATTTGAGAGAGAGAATGAGAGAGAAAGAGAGCATGAGAAGAGGGAGGGAGATTCAGGGAGCTGAGCAGGGAGCCCGAGGAAGAACTTGATCCTGCAACTGCAGGATCATGACCTGAGCTGAAGGCAGTTGCTTAACCAACTGAGCCACCCAGGTGCTCTTACTAGACTTTTTAAAGAGAAGTTTTATGTTTAGAAATTGGAAGTCAACATTTCCATGTATACTTACCCTCCCATAGTTCTCCTGTATTAACGTTTTACATTAGTATGGTACATTTCTTTCACTTGATGAGCCAGTATTGATACATTATTATTAACTAAGGCCCATATTTACATTAGGATTCACTCTTTGTGTTGTGTTTTGAGTTCCCCTAACCCCTTTGGTCATTTTTTAGTGGTTTATCTTTTTTGTTTGAATGTAGGCATTCCCCAGGGAAATTTCCTTAGTCTTCTTCCTTGATGTAACCATTTCCATATGGCTTTCCCAGTTTCCTTATCAGTAAAATGGGAGGCTCATCTAGAAGCTTCTGAGGTTTTAACCCCCAGAGTTAAAGATTGGCTGTGTCCAGTTCAGATTCATGACAGGTTTTTCTCCAATCATCCCTTTTTCTCTGTGTGAGGTTCCTAAGTATTTTTAAGTCTACAAATGATCCTCTTGGTTTACCAGACTCAAAATCTTGATATACCTTCTGACTTCATCAAGGTGTACATCCATTTGTGTTAACAAATCCTTTTGTATTTTTTTTTAAATACAAAAAAAATGTATTTTTTTAAATGTCTTACCATTTCTTCCACTGTATTGCAAGTTTATGTTTCCTTTCTCATTGCTTCCCTAAAGTAGCTGCTGCTAAACACTGAAATCCTGTGATTTTTGGAGAGAGATTTAAGTGAGACTGTGCTGGAAATGGGCCTCTATAAGTAGGGACCTACCTTGCTTATATCTGGCAGAAAAGAAACTGAGGGCATAATTCAGAGAGACTTGTTCTGTTAGTGCAGAAAGAGAATAAGCAATTATTTTTTCTTTTTTATTGCACTGTTATAGTAAATGTCTTCTTAATGTGTTTTCCTTTTCAGCATCATGGGTGTTTTGAGTAACAAGTGTGGCTTTCAACTCCAGTATCAAATGATTTTTTCAATATGGCTCCTGGCATTCAGTCCTCAAATGTGTGAACACCTGCGGCGCTATAATATCATTCCTGTCCTGTCTGATATTCTTCAAGAATCTGTGAAAGAGAAAGTGACAAGAATCATTCTTGCAGCATTCCGTGTAAGTGTTTTATTGTTTTTTTTTAGTTGTGTGTGTGCTTGTGTGCCATTTTTCCTGTGAAGAACATTTGAGGGCTTTTAGCAGGTGGGAAAAAATTGCTTGTTCTCCACGTAGTCATGAAACTATGGGGCCTTGGTGAACACAGAGTAAAATCTCACTAATTCATTGTGACACTGGGGTCTGGGATTGGGGAATAGACATTTAAGTGGGTAAAATGTGTAGGAGATGTAATTGTATGATGAGGAAATTCTTTTTCATTGCAGTGTGTTCCAAGACGCTGTTATGGAAACTTTTCTCTTAAGGGGCCCTTGTTTTAATATAGAGTTGTATTTTAGATTCTGGATCTTCTGATGAGCTGATGAGTGTATTTCTGAAGCAACTCCAAAGATCTGTAATCATTTTGTTTAGTAAAGTTTTCCTGTTAGGATATTAGAATTTGGGTGATATCTAAGTCAGCTTCCTCTCTTGAACAGTTGAGGGAATTGAGGACAAGAGGGGGACTAGAGTTAGAACCGGAATTCTAGATCTTCTGGCTGCCAGGAAGCTATAACACAGAAATAAAGTATTGTTAATCGGTTTTCCATACCCAGTGTATTTGCTGTAGCAGTTGTGTGTTGATTATTTTGTTGGTCACCTTAAGATTTAATTGGGTTTCTGAGGGATGACTTGGCTGACCTAGTATCTTTTAAGGATGCTACCCAAGAGTAATGATAGTGGGCAGTTCAGAGAGTGCTTACTCTGTGCAATGCATCGTTTTAAGGCTTTCCATTTGTTAACTCATTTAATGCTTACCACCGCCCTATAACATGATGATTATTGTTGTTATTGTTAGTATATTGGTATCATTAGTATTAGTATTGGTCTTCCCATTGTAAAAATGGTGATACTGAGAGAAGGCACATTGCTGATAGACATGCAAATCCAAGTTAATGGCTTCACAGTCTGCTTTTTAACTATTAATTGCTCTTTATGCTTTCTTTAAATAAACAACAGCAAATCAAAACTAGAAAGTAGTACAGATGTGTTGCAGAAATTTAAATAGCATAGACGTCACATTTGCCGAACATAGTGACTAACATCTTACAGATTTTTCTAAGCACATAAAGCTAGGTGTGTAATTTTATTTTGTATTTAAAAATGAAATGACATCATATTATAAATACTGTTCCATAACTTTATTCTTAACAATATATAATGAATATGTGTTCATTTTCATATATGTGGGTCTTTAGTAATTTTTTAAATGTTTGCATTCTTCTACATGTCTACCCACTTTGATGAATATTTCTGTTGAGATATAGTTCTATAGATGGAATTGCTGAATTAAGTAATAAACTTCTACAGTTTTGTTAGGGTAACATCAAATCACCTTTCATTAATGTGCAAATTTACGTTTCCATCAGCTACATATTGAGAGTGCATGCTTTTCCTTTCTTTCACTTGCATTTCTTCTAATTGTTGCAAAAGATGAGCTGAAAAGTGAAATCATTATTTTAAATTTGTATTCTGTTAATAATGAATGAAGCTGAGCATTGTTTAGTATCTTTATCAGCTATTTCTGTTCTTCCTATAAATTGCTTACTTATAGCATTTGTCACCTTTAAAATTTTAAAATTTGACGTGTAGGAACTCTTTTCTAGATGTTTATAGTTAATAGCAATAATAACTAATGTTTATTGAGAGCTTATTCAGTGTCAGGCACTGTTCTAATTGCTTTAAATGTGTTACTCATTTAATCTCCCAAGAATTCCATGTAATGGGCATTAGTTAGGCCTCAAGAGGTTAAGTAATTTGCCAAAATAGCTAGGAAGTGGCAGAGCAGGAATTAAGTCTCAGGCAGTATAACTCATGCTCTCAACCATCATGCTAACCTGTCTTTGATGCTAAGAATAATAACTGTTGTAATTTATTAATGATTTTCATGCATTGCCTTATTTAATCTTCCTGATCATCCAATACATTCTGTGATTATTTTAATGTTATATATCAGGAAACCAAGATTTGCAGATTGATTCCTCAGTTAGTAAGCAGTAGGATTGGAATTTGGAGTTTCAGTGAGTGCTGTCTGGCTCCAAAGCCACCATCTTAACAACTCTGTCATCTCCTTTGTTTCTTTTCTTAGTGCATTTTCTCAGGAATCTTAAGAGTGGCATTAAAAGGGAGGGAAACCATGAAAAGGAGAACTGTCAGTCCTGCTGAGAGAGGAATTCAGATTGCTTACTTGAAAATACATTTTTTTCGGGGCACCTGGGTGGCTCAGTGGGTTGGGCCTCTGCCTTCAGCTTAGGTCATGATCTCAGGGTCCTGGGATTGAGTCCAACGTTGGGCTCTCTGCTTAGCAGGGAACCTGTTTCCTCTCTCTCTCTCTCTCTGCCTGCCGCTCTGCCTACTTGTGATCTCTCTCTGTCAAGTAAATAAATAAAATCTTAAAAAAAAAAAAAAAAGAAAATACATTCTTTTTCATGTAGAAATTGTTCTGTAGTTTACTCTTAAGAAATAGGTAAATGTGGTACCTTCTATGCCTCACCGTACTGGCTCTGCCTTTAGATTTTCTAGCAAACTATGTGAATTGTCAAGGTAAATTTCACTTAAGTCCAGATAAGGTAATAATCAGTTTTAAATCAGAGTAGGTGTATTAATAAGACTCCACCCTGTGAAGTATTTTAGTAGCTAAGTTGAATATACTTCTTTTTTCTACTTGAGTGTTTCATTATTCATTGTCTTATTTATTTAATAAAGATGAAGAATTCTAGAATTAGGATCTTCCAATGGTCTCCTTTCATTGCTAGAGCTCAATTTAATTCGCAGAAACCAAGTTTTGAGTACCTTTTCTATTTCAGTCATTATGTAATTAATAGGGACCACAAATGCCTGAGCTATAGCTTGACACTGGAAGGCTTGTAGTTTAGTGAAGACAGAATATGTAAATAAATAATGTCATTTTAATGGAGCATTAAGTAATGTACAAGAAGAAAAGTAATATAAAAGAGGTGGGGGGGGCACCTGGGTGGCTCAGTCAGTTAAGTGTGTGCCTTCGGCTCATGTCATGATCCTATGGTCCTGGGATTGAGCCCCACATCGGGCTCCCTGCTTAGCAGGAAGCCTGCTTCTCCATCTCCCATTCCCCCTGCTTGTGTTCCCTCTCTCCCTGTGTTTCTCTCTGTCAAATAAATAAAATCTTAAAAAAAAAAAAAAAGGTGGAGGGTGAGAATTGTGGGTTTAAGGAGAAGCTTTGGAGAAGAGAAGGCTCCCAGAGATTTTGGAAGAATGTTTTAATACAAAGGTGGAGAGAGGTTAATAAATGTTAACAAAGAGGCTGGCTTTGGAATTGTCAGTAATTTGTTCTTGTAGATTGATTATTGATCGTCCCCTGTCCCCACCTTGATGTGAATATTAAGGGAATAAACGGAGCACATAAGTCTGGCCATTGAAGATACTGTCCTGATTCATGACCATTTGCTTCCTGAAGGAACAGACGCGCTCTGTAAAATGGAGCATTTGCTTTGCTGATCTGTATTATCCTTCTGGGCATTGAACTGGTGGGGCCAATGTAAATCCTTCAGCCATCGTGTCACTTCATCACCCTAAGGTGTATTCATGCTCTGGAGCATTACCCACCAAAGCACAGTGCGTCTGAACAAGGCTCTGTCAGATCTGCTCGTGCTACTTTATTGTATATTGTGCCTACTCTGATGGACATGAGGCAGAGCTGATTGCATTTTTAAACTCTATTCTTTATGGCTGAATACGGATTATATCTTTTCAACTCCATGTATTTATTTTTTGAAGGCTTAAAGCTTGTCTTTGTTTTGAGTTTCTCCCTTGTTTCTCTTCCTTTCTGTCCTGTGGTAGTTATAGGAGTCTTTAATTTATTAAAACTTCTTATTCCAAATTAAGCACCTGTAATTAAGAAAATGGAAAAAATTGATTTTTTCCTATACATGAAAATAATATTCTCTATGTTTAAAAAAAGATACTGTAGAAAAATTATAAACATTAAACATAGTCTCACTCCCAGAAATGGAAGCCTATTGATATATATATATATTTTTTTTTCAAGATTTTATTTATTTATTTGACAGAGAGAGATCACAAGTAGTCAGAGAGACGGGCAGAGAAAGGGGGGGGTGGGGAAGCAGGCTTCCTGCTGAGCAGAGAGCCTGATGCATGACTTGATTCCAGAACTCTGGGATCATGACCTGAGTCAAAGGCAGAGGCTTAACCCACTGAGCCACCCAGGCACCTAAGCCTATTGATATTTTAATACCTGTAATTTATGATCTTTGTTCCCTTTCTACATGGTGGATCAACTTTGGATGAATTGTAGTGGGCACTGAAAACAATGGTTAAGAGGGGGTCTGAATTATCATCTCTTTACAGATCATGCTTGGGCAGATCACGCTGGGTGTCAATTTCTACGAAGAGTGTGTGTACTCAGATTGGTGGTAGTGGGTATGCCCAGCATGCACAGTGTGTTCTTGTTCATGTTCATTGGGCTCTTGGGCTGGCTTCTGTGCCTTTGGCAAATTGGCTTAGCCTTTCCATGCTTCAGGTTTGTTCATGTGTCTGGTGAGAGTAATATCATCTGTCTTAAGTCTCTCATTGGACTTTATGCTCATATGATAATGCCCTTTGAAAAAATAAATGTGGGCTAAATGAGTACTTGGCACATAGTAGGCCCTCAATAAGTATTACAAGTATCTGTGACTGTACGAGTAAAAAGAGTGGGGTAGTGGTATTGAATTTATTGGTATTTTTATTGTTTTTTTTCTTTATTGACTGAGTTAAATTCCTTTTTAAATTTTTGGCTGCTTTGCTTGGTTCTCATGTTTAAAAATATGATAATAAAATTCAGTGACAGAATATCTACTTGCAAATATTTCTGCACTGAGAATGAACCTACCCGTGAGTCTCCTACTCCAGTTTTCATGAGTATGTTAAGGTTACTGATATGTTAGAATTTTATTAAAATAATCTACTTAACAAAACTTACTGTGGAAAGCAAGAGTAGAAGGAGAGAGTCCCTATTTTGTGTTAGTGCACAGACTTTTTTCTAAATTGGAAACTCTTCCTAAGTTGTCATGAAAACTCTTTTTGAAAATGAGATATATTTAGTAATTGCTAAATTGCATAGAAAGTTAGTTACCCTCAGCTCAATGTCTGCAATTAGATTATCCTAGAAAGATGATTTGGATCATTATTATTTACTTTTTTCTTTGTATGACTTTCTTTTCTGGGAAATAAAGCAACAGTTGTCTAAGTAATTAACTTGCAAATGAATAGTATTTTCAGTTTATATATACTTATCCTTTTTTGTATGTTAGTTATATATTTTAAGTTAAAATGTTTGTTCTAAGTGTTGATATTGTAAACATTTATCGAAAGTTATTTCTTCCTATAATTTGATAATAAGGTAACTTGTTTTTTAAAGGTAAGATGTGGAAGAGAGAAGGTCTAAAAGTCAGGCTCTTAATTTAGCTCTTCTGTTTGAAAGAGTAGATCTCTACACTTTTAACTTTTTCCCCTCAGTTTTCATAAATTACGCTTTGTTTAAAATTTTTTTTTTTTTTAATTTATTTGAGAGAGAGCACAAGAGGAAGGAGAGGCAGAGGGAGAAGCAGACACCCCACTGAGCAGGGAGCCGGAGGTGGGGCTTGAGTCCAGGACCCTCACTGAGATCATGATGTGAGCTGAAGGCAGATGCTTAACCGACTGAGCCACTTAGGTGCCCCAATAAACTTGTATTTTCTAATAAGTATTATTTAGGTAATATAGTAACTTCTGTGAGTTTATAGTAAGAAATCAGTTACTAGTAATTTATAGTAATGGATTAAGATTTAATCTAAAGCTCAGGATAAGCTGCCTTAAATATAATATATATGGTCATTTTTTTTTTATAAAGATTTTATTTATTTATTTGACAGAGATTACAATTAGGCAAGAGAGGCAGGCAGAGAGACAGGAGGAAGCAGGTTCTCCACGGAGCAGAGAGCCCGATAGGGGGCGCGATCCCAGGACCCTGGGATCATGACCTGAGCTGAAAGCAGAGGCTTTAATCCACTGAGCCACCCAGGCGCCCCTATATGGTCATTTTTTTATCTGAGCCTACAAACCCTGCTTAATATTTTTCTCCTAGAAACCCTGCTTAATATTTTTCTCCTGCCTAGTTCCTCTTCGATCTTTTTCATTAAAATGTAAAATATTACATTTTACATTTTAATGAAAATTATCATTATCATTATTATGTAAAATAAAGGGGCCATTGGAAGCAGGTATTTCTAATATTGCCACATCATAGATGAGAGGTGTTAGTTGATATTAATTGAATCCCACCTTTGAGATTCTCCCTGTCTTCTTATCCTTTTTCTTTTCCCATCCACTCTCTTCCTCTTTCATGGATTGTCTTATTCATCTATCAGATGTTTAGTAAAGACCAATTGTGGTAACGGACTGAGCAAATAGAAGAATGAAAAAGATAAGATACTTTTTCTCAGGATTTTGTATTGTGTTTAAATGCTTGTCCTTAGGGGTGCCTGGTCGGCTCAGTTGGTCAAGTGGCTGCCTTCAGCTCAGGTCAAGATCCCCGGGGTTTGGGGATTGAGCATCGGGCTTTCCTGGTCAGCAAGGACTCTGCTTCTCCCTCTGTCCCTCCTTCTGCTCATGTATGCACTCTCTCTCTCTCTCCTCTAAATAAATCTCTAAAAAAAATTCTTGTCTTTATGCAGTGACTTCATGAAGTCATCATGAAGAAGGTTTACAACATAAAAAGCTCAAAAAGTCCCAAAAAACTATGTAGCTGGACTGAGGTTCTTAGGGTTTTTTCTTTTCTTTTCTTTTTTTTTTTTTTTTTTTACCTGTCTAGATTGCTTATCTACTTTTAATGGAAATTTGAGAAGTACAATAGTGTAGCTCTTTTCTGATTTTCCTTTCAGTATGGTGTATTAGACAGAGTATAGTCTCTAAAGTGGGTAAGATGTCGGTGTGAATTCAATGCTGTGTTGTTGGGAGAATGACCTGAACTTAGAATGAATTTCTCTGTCTGTGAAAGGTGGTTAGTAATACTTAACTTATTTTGAGATTAGGTAAGGATTCAGAGAGACAGCAGGAGCCTGGCAATAGTAAATATACAGTTTTTGCCTTTTCTCTCCAGAAAGTCGGAGAATAATAGCAGTTTGCCTATTAAATCCCCTACCTCTGTAAATTGCGTTCTTGCTTGGTGTTGAACATAGGTAAAGATTCAATGCTGACTTTTTTGATTTAGAAAAGTCAGCATGAATATTTAACTAACATTTAACAAGATTTAAAAACCTTATTTAAACTTTATTTACAGTTTGAATTTTGTACCCACAGCACATGGAACTAATTATTAGGCTAATTCCTGGGCTTCTGTTATCTCATTTGGATTTCAGATTATGTAAAATAGACTCAATCTCTTGGCAAGAATATTGGTTTTTTAGACTCTGCTGTGCTAAATTTGGGACCGCACAGTCATTAAGGGAATATTCTAAGGGCCAAAAACGAGAAGAATATCTTTAAACGTCCGTAACTTTAATGTACACAACAGAGTTAAAATTGAGTCATTAGTAGTGGCATTGACTTAGACCTTCAGTAGGTGAAAATATGCTGTGTCTTTTTTTTTTTTTTTCTTTATCATTCTCACATTCCTGTAACTGTTAAAGAAGATTCACTGATGAGGTTGTTTAAGGATGGTCTAGTCGTGTATTTTTTCCCACATCTTGAAACTCAGGAAGGAAATTTTTGTGCTGAAGACTTTAGGAAGCTTGCTGAGTTGCTGTGAGCTGGAAAAATGGCTAATTATTTTTTTTTTCCATTTGGTTTGGTGAATTTTATTTTTGAAAATGTCAGTCTCACTTATTCATAGCAGGTGCTGGACTCCAGGTCTCTGCAAATGTTATTCTGTTGGTTAAATTGATTTGTCAATCTTTAGTTCCTAAAATAAATTAGTATGTTTTGAGTCTGTGGCTGAAAGAGACATCGAAGATCATATTTGTTTAGAGTTTTACATTGGTTGTGAGTATTATTTCTCTTTCTGGCTCCACTTAGTCAAGAGCCTATGTAATATATCAGATAATAAGATAAATTATATTTTTACATCTCAGTGGTTTTCAGCAGAAAGGCTTAGTTCAAAAGAAATACCACCAAATTGGACTTGGATTTTTATTGGCTATAGTAGTCATGATACTTAATTTACCCCACACACATGAACACGCAGACACAGACCTGTACTTACCTACATCTTTCTGTGCAGGATGTTTATAGTTGTCGCCCTTTCAGGTAGGTCCACCCTAGTTCAAGTGTGTGGGTGCTGTTTTGCCTACTGCTTTGGCATGGAAGTATTGCTATCAAAAAATTTTGCTCCCGGGGCGCCTGGGTGGCTCAGTGGATTAAAGCCTCTGCCTTCGGCTCAGGTCATGATCTCAGGGTCCTGGGATTGAGCCCCGCGTCGGGCTCTCTGCTCAGCAGGGAGCCTGCTTCCTCCTCTCTCTGCCTGCGTCTTCACCTACTTGTGATCTCTGTCTGCCAAATAAATAAATAAAATATTAAAAAAAATTTTTACTCCCAAGTCTGTACCTCATTCCTTATTTTCAGGTATTTATCTATCTTGCGCATTAGGTACCAAGTTTGAATGAGGTATAGTAATACTGAGACAATTTTTAATCTCAGGGTAAGTGTTTATACATTGATACTTCAAGTGTGGTGTCATGTCAGTGCAGTGCTGTGGACTGTTAGTAGTCTGCAGTGGGTACATATAGAAAGTAAGAGTAAGCTGTTAGAAGCTTACAGTAACTTGATGGAATAGTTGCATATCTGTCAAATTTAATAATATAAAATTTGAGCTTATATTTTGTGTGTATTTTAAAATGCATATTTCTAAAAGTCATTTTTATTGTATTTTATAAAAGTATTTGTTCATGACTAATTGGAAGTTAAAAAACAAACACAACTGGTTTTCACCACAGACGGTTTGAGAAGTCCTTTTTTAACAGTTACAGGAATGTGAGAATGATAAAGAAAAAAAAAGATATAGCATATATAATATGATATAATATAATATAATATATATATATATATAATATAAGCCCTGTTTTGTATAATTTCACAAGGCTAGCAGTCCTGGTGAAGGAAAGAGCTGAATTGTCAAATGATTCCTCTGTGCTCTTAGGGAAGATTTCTGCACCTTTACTTGGACAAAAAGATAAAAATGATATATTTATACTTTTGAGTTTGTTAAGGTAAAAATGACATTGAATTTTAGGGCCTTTAAAGAGTACATTGCTGCTGGATTATCTAGGTTTGTTTTTGGCAAGTTCAGTTTATTAAGTGCTTTTCATAATTCATTCAATCCTTTTCATTTTTTATAATGAGAGCAAAAGATGAAATTAAAACCTAAAGGGAAAATGATAAGGCTCATTGACTGATTTGACATAGGGTTAAAGAAAAGGGGAGAATCAAGTATGACTAAGTTCTAGAGTACTATTATTTTGGAGAATTGAGAGAAGAGGTGGTTTTAGAAGAATATAATAGTGGTGTTCTACCTTAGTTATTATATTAACTGTGTTGAGGTTAGAGTTGAAATCACTAGTTATGATAATACCTCAAATATGAAATTTAATTCTCTAGTCAGCAAATAGATAGTAAAAATAACAAAGGATCATATGAGCAAGAGTTTTGGTATGTTTCTAAAGTTAGAAGAAAGTAGTAAGAAAAATAACTTGAAAAAGTAACAGAAAATTCAGCAAAATAATAATGGTAAAGTCTTAACAAAAGCAAAGGGAGAAGGGAAGAGTTTCATAAAGGGAGATGGTATCAGAATTTAGGGCTCCCCACAGAATAAGGTCTATAATTGAATTTCATTATGGCCAGGGAACATATTCTAAAAAGTTTCTATTCTTGGAAATTTGAGACTTGTTTTATGGCTCATCTTATGGTCTTTCATGGTGAATGTACCAAGTAAAGAGGGGAAAAATCGTTTTTTATATTTATTCAGAACCGTATCTGCGGTTCTTTCTTTCCTGTAGATTCATCTTTCTGTTGTACAGTGTCATTTTCTGCCACCTGCAGAATTTCCCTTAGTTCTGGGCTCATCAGTCTGTAGTAGTTCATGGGCCAAATCTGGCCCACCACCGGTTTTTATAAGTAAAGCTTTGTTGGAACACTGCTGTGCTTATTTATTTATTTATTTATTGTATTTTGTATGCCTGCTTTTGCACTGTAATTGCAGAATTGAATAGCTGTGATAGAGACCTCAACACCTAAAATATTGACTATTTGGCCCTCCTTAGATAGGCCACCTGTGCTTCAGCATGTCTTCTACCACCGGTCTGCTAGTGACCAGTTATCTTAATTTTAGTATCTAAAAATTGTTTATTTACCTTTATTCTTTAAAAATTGAGATACAGGGGCACCTGGGTGGCTCAGTGGGTTAAAGCCTCTGCCTTTGGCTCAGGTCATGATCCCAGGGTCCTGGGATTGAGCCCCTCGTCAGGCTGTCTGCTCAGCTGGGAGCCTGCTTCCCTTCCTCTCTCTCTGTCTGCCTCTCTGCCTACTCGTGATCTCTGTCTGTCAAATGGATAAATGAAATCTTTAAAAAAAAATAAAAAATAAAAATTGAGATATAATTGACATACAACATTTTATTATCAAATAATAATTTGATATTTGTATATATTGTAAGATGATGACCACAGTAAGTCTGATTAATAATTAACAACATCTATTACCACACATAGTTACAAATTTTTTTTTCTTGTGATGAGAACTTTTAGGATCTACTTTCTTAGCACCTTTTGGGAATACATATAGTATTATTAACTACAGTCGTCATGCTGTATATTATATCCCCAGACTTACTTATTTTATTTTATTTTTCAAAAGATTTTATTTACTTATTTGATAGAGAGCATGCATGTGCACAAGCAGGGGGAGTGGCAGGCAGAGGGAGAGGGAGAAGCAGGCTCTTTGCCAGAGAGCCTTGTGTGGGTTGTGAGCCAAAGGCAGATACCCAACTAACTGAGCTGGGCAGGCACCCAGGACTTTCTTATTTTGTGACTGGAAATTTGTACCTTTTAATTCCCTTCACCTAGTTTACTTCCCTTCTCCCCCTACCGCCCCTACCCCCCAATCTGGCAATCACCACTCTGTTTTCTGTATCTATGAGTTTGGGTTTTTTTTTAACTGAAGTTTTTTTTTTTTTTTTTTTTTTTTTTTTTTTTAACCTTCCACATATAAATGAGATCATATAGCATTTGTCTTTCTCTGACATTTCACTTAGCATAATGACCTGAAAGTCTATCCATGATATCACAAATGGCAATATTTCCTTTTTTTTTTTTAATGGCTGGGTAATATTCCATTTGTGTATATGTATATATACTCATATACCCCATTTTCTTTATCCACTCATCCTTCCATGGACAGTTAGATTATTCCCAAATCTTGGCTATTGTGAATAATGGTGAAATAAACATGGGAATGCAGATAATCTCTGCAGATAATAATACAGATATCCTCTGTTTTCACTCTTTTTGGATAAATATCTAGGAGTAGAATGGCTGGAGCATATGGTAGTTCTGTTTTTAATTTTTTGAGGCACCTGCATATTGTATTCCACAGAGGCTGTACCAGTTTGTATTCTCATCAATAGTGCACAAGTGTGCACTTTTCTCCATAACCTTGGCAACACCTGTTGTCTTTTGTTTTTTTGATGATAGCCATCCTAACATATATGATATGGTATTTCTTCCTTTTTTTTTTTTTTAAGATTTTATTTATATACTTGACAGAGAGAGACACAGTGAGAGAGGGAACAGAAGCAGGGGTTGTGGGAGAGGGAGAAGCAGGTTTCCTGCTGAGCAGGGAGCCTGGTGCAGGGTTCTATCCCAGGACCTTGGGATCAGGACCTGAGTGGAAAACAGACACTTAATGACTGAGCCATCCAGGCCACCCTGTGAAGTGATATTTTATTGTGGTTTTGATTTGTATTTCTCAGATGACTGGTGATATTCTTATGTACCTATTGGTCCTTTGTGTGCCTTCTTCAAAGAAAATGTCTGTTCAGATACTCTGCCCATTTTAAAATTTTGTTGTTATTGAGTTGTAGGAGTTTTCTGACCTCTTGTCAGATACATATTTTGCAAATATTTTCTCCCATCCTATAGGATACCTTTTCATTTGTTTATTGTTTTTATTTTTTTCCCTGTGCAGAATCTCTTAAATGTAGTGGATCTAGGAGACTGTGCAGACCTTTTTAGTTTTATGTTACCTACTTGTTGATTTTTGCTTTTGTTGTTGCTTTAGTGTCATATATAAAAGATTGTTGCCAAGACCAGGGTCAGGGAGCTTTCCCCTATGTATTCTTTTAGGAATTTGATAGCTTCAAATCTTATGGTTAAGTCTTTAAATCCATTTTGAGTTAATTTTTGTGAGTAGTGTGAGATAGGGCTCCATGTTAATTTTTCTGCATGTTGTTACCCAGTTTTCCTAATGCTGTTGCAAAGACTATGCTTTCCACATTGAGTATTCTTGGCTCCCATGTCAAATATTAGCTGATTTTATACATGGGGTTTTTTATTTGGGCTCTCTATTCTGTTCATCTAGTCTGTGTGTCTATTTTATGCTACTGCTATACTGTTTTGATCAATATAGCTTTGTAGTTTAGTTAAATCAGGAAGTATCATGCTTCCAGCTTCGTTGTCTTTCTCAAGACTGCTTTGGCTATTCAGGGTTTTTTGTGATTCCACACAAACTTTGGGATTGTTTTTTCTACTTCTATGAAAAATGTCATTGGAATTTTGGTTAGGATTGACTTCACTAATTTCCATATGCTAAGTTAAATTTCCTTCTGTGTTTATTTACTATAATTATTAGGAATATAATTTGCCTACAAAATTTTCATATTTTGGTATTATGAAAAAATTTCATATTTTGGTATTATGAAAAAAATTTAATATTTTGTATTGTTCACTTGAAATTGTTATTACAGGATTTTTTTGGTGGGGTTCAGGGGAGGCATTTGTCAAGTCTTCTTTATCATCTTGGTGAAAGTAGCTTTCTTCAGAGCTTGTTTTTGTCCCTAAGCCTGAGCATGGTCTTCGCTTAGAAATACTGGTCAATTTAATTAACAGTTTATTTGTATAAATATAGTTATACAATGTAGAAGTAAGAGTGCTGACCCCCTGTGGTGTTAAAAAAATCCATGTATAACTTTAGACTTCCCCAGAATTTAATAATGAATAGCATACTATTGACTGGAAGCCTTACTGATCAAATAAATGGCCAAGTATACATATTTTGTATATTATATGTATTATATTACTGTATTCTTACAATAAAGTAAACTAGAAAGAAGAAAGTGTTAAGAAAATCATGAGGAAGAGAAAATACATTTCCAATACTATACTGGAATTATTTTGAAAACATCCTCATGTAAGTGGGCCTGCACAGGACAAACCCATGTTGTTTTTGGGTCAAGTGTATTCAGGATTCTTTTGCTCTTTTTGTAACTACTTAATAAATAGGAAAATCACAGAAGAAAACTAGGGGATTTTCCAGGATGTCACAAAACTCTTCTCATAATTGTTCAAGCAAGAGAGTTTTTTGTTTTTGTTTTTGTTTTAAATTACTGCCCTTTTTCCCTTTGACGTTGATTGGAAGGGAAAAAAGGAGACTGACTGAGAACCTCTAATAGAGATACCTGAAGAAACTCTTAGTATCCTGAGTACTCTAGGTGGCTAATGAACAAATGGAGAGTTCACTGGGAACTTTCAGAAGCTCAGGAACGGGCTGTGAGCAAGGCTTTGATGGATTTAATTGTAAACATATTCAGTGTTTTGAGACTTGTCTGGGTCAGTAATTTAAAACTTTTAGTTAAGCCGGGAAGTAAGCAAGGAATCAGAAGTTCGATTCTGTTATGGGACAAGTGTACAGCAAAGAAATAAGGATCTGTGATACAGTCATTGCATAAAGGTGATAGTTAACTTAAGAATAGAGGAGGAGAGAAGGTATAAGAGAAAGTTCAGAGACCTAAGACTATCACATGTAAGAAATTACACAGTTTTTCATGTCTTTGTCTAACTCAGAACTTTTTGGAAAAATCGACTGAAAGAGAAACTCGCCAAGAATATGCTCTGGCTATGATTCAGTGCAAAGTTCTGAAACAGTTGGAGAACTTGGAACAGCAGAAGTATGATGATGAAGATATCAGTGAAGATATAAAATTTCTTTTGGAAAAACTTGGTGAGAGTGTCCAAGATCTTAGGTATGTAATTTTTAAAAATTCTTACAGGCTGGATATATACGGCCTTGTTGGACTTTCCTAGTATTTTAAGAAAGTCTAAATTTGTTACTAACCATAAACTCGAAAGAGTTCACTAAAACTCTTGTGTCTTCTGTTAAGGATTGGGGGATATGAGGGACAAAAACTCATGACAGACTGGCTCATCACTATGGTAGCAGTTAATTATAACTATGTATTATCTCTTCTCTTTTGGGGAAATTCCCACCATTCTCTTATCTGAAATCTGACTGGTTGTACTCCCACAGGATGTTCATGTCACCCTAGAACCCATAAAGAATCTCCCCCGGTTTAGAATCTTTTTAAGCAGTACTGGTTGTTAATTTGTGGAGGAGGTTTGGCCATAAGTGAAATGAGTATTTTTTTTTTCCTGCTTTTGTAAGTCCTATTGGTATCATTTATTTTTTATTTTTTAGAGAGCGAGAGGGCACGCAGTGTGTTTGTGGCGGCAGGGGGTGGGGGCAGGTGTGGGCGTGGTTGGGTAGGAGGGGGAAATGGAAAGGGAGAGAAAGAACGGCTCCTTTCCCAACATGAGCCCAGTATGATTCTTGATCTCAAGACCCTGAGATCATGACTTGAGTGGAAATCAAGAGTTGGACGCCTAAACAACTGAGCCACCTAGGTGCCTCTATTTGTTTTTTATATTAAAAATTATGCAAATGGGGACGCCTGGGTGGCTCAGTTGGTTACGCAGCTGCCTTCGGCTCAGGTCATGATCCCAGTGTCCTGGGGTCGAGTCCCACATTGGGCTCCTTGCTCAGCGGGGAGCCTGCTTCTCCCTCTGCCTCTGCCTGCCATTCTGTCTGCCTGTGCTCACTCTCTCTGACAAATAAATAAATAAAATCTTAAAAAAAAAATTATGCAAATGATGTACAATGCAATAAGAAAAAAAGAATCCTTGTGTAGTTCAGAAGGGACTTCATGTCTCCTCCACATAGTTGTCCCCAGCCTCATTTCCTGTGTTTACTTCCAAAAAATCCTAGCTCTGCCCCTCCAGCATGATAAACACACATACAAATGGGCTTCTGTATATTCTTCTGGACTTTGTTCTTTTTATTTCATAATGTATTAGTGGTCTTTCCCCTAAACCTATGTATTCTTTGTTTTTAAACTATTGATACATCTTTAGAAGAGAATTACTATCTAGAAGTAGATCTTTCTTTGTAGGTGGTTTGGGTTTGGGAACCAGGCTGAGCCAAGTTTGAATGGTTTGGCTACTTTCTTCCTGTGTAGTCTTCACAAGCTTCTTGACTTTTTAAAGTGTCAGTTTTCCTTTTGGTAAAATAGCAATTAAAAATTCTAACCTTGTACGATTTGTTGTGAGTTTTCAGGTGTCTAGCAAGTGTCTAGCCTTCAGTCTAGTATGTGTTCCAGAAATGTAAATTTACCAGATAATTCAATGCAGTTTGTAATCCCAAGGCCCAAATGCTTTTATGGAGAGGGGCGTATCACTCACATCAGTTATTTGTAATGGAGTTTTGTGGAGAGAAGCGAATGATTTTTTTGTCTCTCTATACTTTTAAATATGAATAGATTGATTGTAATAAAGTAGCCCACCAGCAGTAAACTTGCAATTTTTATAAATTATGTTTGTAAGTTCATTTAAAAATTTATTATCAGTTCTCCTGTAATAATGATTTAAGATCTCTTTTAAAAAAATATTAGTGATACTTAGCTTTCTAAGTTATTTAATCTGTGTTAGCCAATTATTAATACTTACTGATTTTTCATGTTGAATTTGGTAATTTGAAATATACTGGTATTTACATTAATGCCAGTAGGGTGATGGGACAGGTAAAAGAGCTTTGTCTCTGTTTTCCTGTTATAGGTTTAGGATATTAATATTAAGTGATACTAACTTACTTCTTACACAGACTGGCTTTATTATTACTTTATTCAACAAGACACTCTGTTCAACTTGACCATTAAAATCCTGGTTATTACGAATTACCAATCAGTATTGAAATGGCTAATTCTTTTTTAAGTTTTCACTTGAAGGGATATTCAAGGTTGTCCTGTCACTGTCCACTGGCTAACAACATTAAACATTTTTTATATTGTAAAATTTTGAATAGTTAAGTTACTTGATACATAGTGAATGATTTTTGAATTAAGTTGCATTGCAGTTTGCTATATGCACAGGGTTTTTTGTTTTTAATTAATCTGTAATGTGTTAATTTAGTGAATTACCTCTGCAGTGTATGTAATCAAATTTTTAATATTATATTCAGATGTGTATTTTTATTTGTGTAGTGTGGTGTATGGTTTATGACATTTGTGGTATTAGAAAATGCTATTTTATTTTATATTTAGGTAACATACTTTTATATAAATTTATATTAATGTATCTAGTAGGCTGGCAGATGCAGTATTTTAAGTGGCATGGTGGAAACTGCTAGATTATCAGATACTTTGCTGGTATGCATTTATTTATTAGGATGAAGATTTGAAAGCAGGTGTTCCTTTTAATATCTCATGATGAGCATTCGAATTGACAGGAGTATTGGACATTAGGACCTTGAATAAATTTCACATGATTTATTAAAGATTATTCAAGCTGTTGAAACTGTTTAGTGGTAGTTTGTTAATGTACAAAGGTTTGTCAGTCCTTGCAGTTAAATCATCAGTGAAGATTTTTTTTAGTATAGTTGACATGGTAAAAATGTTTTATTTTGCTTAAGTTTCGAGTAACTCTTAGATTCTCCTAAACTTTGAATTCTTTAAAAAATTTTTTAGCTCATTTGATGAATACAGTTCAGAACTTAAATCTGGAAGATTGGAGTGGAGTCCTGTGCACAAATCTGAGAAATTTTGGAGAGAAAATGCTGTGAGGTTAAATGAGAAGAATTATGAGCTCTTAAAGTAAGTCATTAAATTCCAGTTTACACTGTTAATACCTGTTGTACCACATCCTTGCCAACATGTTTTTGTTAGTCTTTAAAAATGTTTAGCCATTTCATGATTTTTAATTTGTATTTTCTTGTTTCCTTATGTGGTTGGATACATTGTCATATTCTTATTGGTCATTTGGATATATGTTTTTCCAGAATCGACTGTTCAAGCATCTAAAAAATTTTTTTAGTGGCACCTGGGTGGCTCAGTCAGCTAAACATCTGCCTTCAGCTCAGGTCATGAATGCTGCTCAGCGGGGAGCCTGATTGTTCCTCTCCCCTGTTCATTCTTTCTCTCAGGGGCACTTTCTCTCTCAAATAAATAAATAAAATCTTTAAAAAAAAACACCCTTTTTTAAAGATTTTATTTATTTATTTGAAAGAGACAGAGAGAGAGAGACAGTGTTCCTGTGAGCAGGGTGGGGATGCTCAGAGAGGAGGGAGAGAGGGGAGAAAGAATCTTAAGCCTACTCCACTCTGAGCTTGGAGCCTGATGCAGGACTCCATCTCAAGACCCTGAGATGGAGATCCTCAAGACCCTGAGCCAAAACCAAGAGTAAGACACATAATAACTGAGCCAAAAAGGCCCCCCTAGGGCCTTTCAAGATAGGCATACTCTCCTCTGGAATTGAAATAAAAACTTGAAGAAAAAAAAGAAAAAAATTCTTTTATTGTCATTTTAATAAGATATCTAGAAGGAGAAGATGAAATATATATGAGTGTCCAGTGGGCAGTTTTATGTAGACCTTACACGGACCTATCCTTGTTGTTTATACTTATTTTCCCTGTATTACCAAAAAGGATACATTATGCTTATTTCAACATTTGGCAAACCGGAGTGAGTGATTGATAGATGTTGGCGACAGATGGAGAATAGATGGTGGGAGAAGTGGATTATCTTTTCAGCATGGTTGTGCTCCTTTGAGTTTTTAAAAGTAGCAAAATGAGCTTGAATAATGCCTTTTAAATCTAGTTTTTGGAGAACTTGAATATAATGGAGGGGAGCTGGTTTATAAATTATTACTAAAGCATTACATGTATTTTTATTATGATACACTTAAAGAGCCTTTTGCATGTTCTGTTTTCTGTCATTAGGTTTTAAATTTTGTGGTTCCTTCATATTACTCTTTACCTTCTTACGAGCCGCTGTAGTTTTACTAAATAACCAGAAACAATGACATGTCAAACTTTAGTTTTAGAGAAATTTGAAGTCATTGTTTGTTTTTAGTTTCCATTCTTTTTTTCTTTTAAAGATTTTAAAAATTTATTTATTTTAAAGAAAGAGAGCATGAGCGTGTATATTTGTGTGAGTTGGGAGGGGGTGAGGGGGCAGAGGAGGGACAAGCAGACTCCTGATATGGGGCTTGACCTGAGGTCATGACCTGAGCTGAAATCAGGAGTCAGACACTTAACTGACTGAGATACCCAGCATCCCCTCAGCTTCTGTTCTTAAAAGTTGTCTGTATGGAGATGATTGGCAAGGAGGGGCATGCTAGTGCCGCTCTTCAAACTAGCTGATAAAATAGATACAGAAGAAATCTTCATTCTGTTATTTAAAAAAAAAAAAAACAACCAACCCAGTGAATACTAGCCTTTTTTTTTATCTGTGGCTTTGACCTTTTTACCTGAGGCTTTGACCTCTTTATCAGGTAATTTCAAACTTAGCAAGTATACAGTGTAAGTTCATTTTTCCTCCATCAATTTTAGTTTGATAGTATACAGAAAGTACTTTGTAATTTTCCATGTTAAAATGTTGAAATAAGTATGTATTTTGAATAAGGAAATATTCTGAAATATAAGAAACCATGCAGATGGAAATTATCATATGTTTTCACTTACTTATGGAGCATAGCATGGAGGGCATTAGGAGAAGGAAAGGAAAAGTGAAGTGGGGTAAATCGGAGGGGAAGCATGAGAGACTGTGGACTCTGAGAAACAAACGGAGGGTTTTGGAGGGGTTGAGGGTGGGGGATGGGTGAGCCTGGTGGTGGGTATTAAGGAGGGCATGTATTGCATGGAGCACTGGGTGTGGTGCATAAACAATGATTCTTGGAACACTGAAAAAAATAAAATTAAGATGTTAAAAATAAAAGCAGAATCTGAGGGAGCAAACAAGCTTTTAAAACAGAGGAAAAACATTGTGAAAGTGAACAAGAACAAATTTGTGGAGTGATCAGTCAGAATAATAATATAAATTCTGTTTTGGATTTGAATAAGCCTCCTTTCCAAGATTACATTTTGATCAAATGTCAGAGTCAGAATTCACATTTCTTCGAACTCCAAAGCTGTGTTGCTGCCTTGATCCCATTGGAGTGTCTGACAGAATCTCAGCTGTGGTTAATGTGGTAATTGAGATTTGGCTCTTGATTAATGACTCTATCGTTGACTTAACAGCTGTATTGGGGTGGGGGGGAGACAAGATGGCGGGGAAGTAGGAGGAGGTACTGTTTCAACCTGTACCCTAAAGTGAGCTGATTACCTACCAAAGAACTCTGATCACTCATGAAATCAGCCTGAGATTAAAATTATATACTTCTGGATCTCTACAGGGGCAGGTAAAGTGGAGTGGGAACATTGTACTGATATCCGAAGAAAAACAAAAGGGGAGGGAGCCACCAGAAGCGACCCATTGGAAAGTAATACCCCAATACGAGAGTGCCCTGTACATGGAGACCAGCATTAACTTGGAATCTGGTTGGAAGCACTCAAAGAGCAAAGGATCGTGGGGGGAAAATTGTGGGAATTGGGACGGTTAGGGACCGGGGTTTACATCCCCAGACCTAGGACAGCCACCCCTGGCGCTGAGCCATAGAGAGTGCGGCAAAGAAACCAGGTCTTGGTTCCTGAGAGCATCTGGGTGGCGGCTTGCGTGATGGGCAGGGAGCCTCACCAGCTGGCAGAACCACAGCCTTTTGCACTTTCCACGCACGCCGTGCTACCAGAGTCTGAGTTGTGCCCCACAACCCCTTCCCCAGAGAGGTGTGTGCAGGTGACAGCTGGCAGAACCACAGCCTTTTGCATTCTCCGCACATGCTGTGCTACCAGAGTCTGAGTCGCGCCCCACACCCCTCCCTGAGAGAGGTGCCTGCAGAGGCCAGCCAGTGCTCTCTCGGACCAGGGAGTCTAACACTCCCAGCCTGGGCCAGCGGGAAAATCTTAGTGCACTGTCGCTGCTTAGAATCTCTCTGGTGATCTGGAGCTGCCCAGACAGCTGAAGCTATGGTGGTTTTAGGTACAAGCAGGAGTTTCTATGACCCCGTAGACCGTGACTGGGAACATGCCTGGGAACGTGCTCTGCCAGCGGCAGAGGGGGAATTTCTGTGCTCTGGAGCACCCAGAGGGGAACAGACTGAGGCTTCTCTCTGAGAGGGAGGTCTGGATGCAGTTTCTTTCCTCTATACCTCCAAAAACCATCAAAAGCTGCCAAGGGGAGAGAAAACAAATGAACAAAGAAACAAACAAAATCTCCAGAGAACAAAAGCCTGAAAAACCGGTTTCCTCAGAGCCCACCCCCTTGATGGGGGCAGGAGGCCTTAACTGAGGGACATTGCCTGAAAACCCTGGCCTCTCCCCCAGAAAACCAACCAAAAAAAAAGACATGAGGACAACCACTACTACTTCATAGATACAACTTTTATTTTTAATTCACTCCCACAATTTATATATTTTATATATGTATATATATAACTTTTTAACCTATTTACCATCACAGTGAGATGTCCAGTACATCAAATTCCATAATAACCTTTTAACCTGAACTTTTTTTTTTTATTTGACAGAGAGGGAGAGATCACAAGTAGGCAGAGAGGCAGGCAGAGAGAGAGGGGGAAGCAGGCTCCCCGCCGAGCAGAGAGCTCGATGAGGGGCTCGATCCCAGGACCCTGAGATCATGACCTGAGCTCAAGGCAGAGGCTTAACCCACTGAGCCACCCAGGCGCCCCTAACCTGAACTTTTTGATACAGACACCTGTGTTTTTCTTTTGCTTTTTTACTTTTTATTTTTTTTTAAATTTTACTTTATTTTAGTTTATTCTTTTTTTTTTTTTTTAAATATTCATATAGAGATAATCTTCAAGGTAATTCCCTTTCCCCAATCAATGCTACCCCTATATAGGTAAACCAGTTTTTAATCCCTATTTATCTTAGGAAAGTTGAGTCCATTAACAAAGATATCAAGATACATCCTAGCAAATAGGATCCAACAGCACATTAAAAAGATTATCTACCATGACCAGATGGGATTCATCCCTGGGTTGCAAGGATGGTTCAACATTTGCAAATCAATCAATGTGATAGAACAAATCAATAAGAGAAGAGAGAAGAGCCACATGGTCCTCTCAATTGATGTAGAAAAAGCATTTGACAAAATCCAGCATCTGTTTCTGATTAAAACGCTTCCAAGTATAGGGATAGAGGGAACATTCCTGAACTTCATAAAATCTACCTTTGAATGACCCACAGCTAATATCATCCTCAATGGGAAAAAGCTCACAGCCTTCCCATTGAGATCAGGAACATGACAAAGATGCCCGCTCTTACTCTTGTTCAACATAGTATTAGAAGTCCTAGCAACAGCAATCAGACAATGAAGAGAAATAAAAGGTATCCAAATTGGCAATGAAGAAGTCAAACTCTCTCTCTTTGCAGATGACATGATTCTTTATATGGAAAACCCAAAAGACTCCACCCCCAAACTACTAGAACTCATTAGCAGTTCAGTAACGTGGCAGGATACAAAGTCAATGTACAGAAATCAGTGGCTTTCTTATACACTAACAATGAAAATACAGAAAGGGAAATTAGAGAATTGATTCTGTTTACTATAGCACTAAGAACTATAAGATACCTGGGAATAAACCTAACCAAAGAGGTAAAGGATCTGTACTATAGAGGAAAGGACACTCATGAAAGAAATTGAAGAAGACACAAAAAGATGGAAGACCATTCCATGCTCTTTGATTGGAGAATCAACATTGTTAAAATGTTTCTACTGCCTAGAGCAATCTATGCTTTTAATGCCATTCCGATCAAAATTCTGCCGGTATTTTTCAAAGAGCTAGAGCAAATAATCCTAAAATTTGTATGGAATCAGAAGAGACCCTGAATCGCTAAGGAAATGTTGAAAAAGAAAAACAAAACTGGCAGCATCATATTGCCTGATACCAAGCTTTACTACAAAACTGTGATCACCAGGTACTGTGATCACCATGGTACTGGCATAAAAGCAGACACATAGACTGGTGGAACAGAGTAGAGAGCCGAGATATGGACCCTCGACTCTATGGTCAAATAATCTTCAACAAAGCAGGAAAAAATATAGAGTGGAAAAAAAGAGAGGCTCTTCAATAAATGGTGCTAGGAAAATTGGACAGCTATGTAGAAGAATGAAACTCGACCATTCTCTTACACCATACACGAAGATAAACTTGAAATGGATAAAAGACCTCAACATGAGACAGGAATCCATCAGAATCCTAGAGGAGAACATAGGCAGTAACCTCTTCGATATCAGCCACAGCAACTTCTTTCAAGACGTTTCCAAAGGCAAAGGAAACAAAAGCGAAAATGAACTTTTGGGACTTCATCAAGATCAAAAGCTTCTGCACAGCCAAGGAAACAGTCAACAAAACAAAGAGGCAGCCTACGGAATGGGAGAAGATATTTTCAAATGACAGTACAGACAAAAGGTTGATATCCAGGATCTATAAAGAACTCCTCAAACTAAACACACACAAGACAGATAGTCATGTCAAAAAATGGGCAGAAAAAGTGAACAGACACTTTTCCAATGAAAAAATACAAAAGGCTATCAGACATATGAAAAAATGTTCATCATCACTAGCCATCAGGGAGATTCAAATTGGAACCACATTGAGATACCACCTTACACCAGTTAGATTGGCCAAAATTAACAAGACAGGAAACAACGTGTGTTGGAGAGGATGTGGAGAAAGGGGAACCCTCTTGCACTGTTGGTGGGAATGCAAGTTGGTGCAGCCAATTTGCGAACAGTGTGGAGATTCCTTAAGAAATTTAGAATAGAGGTTCCCTATGACCCTGCAATTGCACTACTGGGTCTTTACCCCAAAGATACAGATGTAGTGAAAAGAAGGGCCATCTGTACCTCAATGTTCATATCAGCAATGGCCATGGTCACCAAACTGTGGAAAGAACCAAGATGCTCTTCAATGGACGAATGGATAAGGAAGATGTGGTCCATATACACTATGGAGTATTATGCCTCCATCAGAAAGGACGAATACCCAACTTTTGTAGCAACATGGACGGGACTAGAAGAGATTATGCTGAGTGAAATAAGTCAAGCAGAGAGAGTCAATTATCATATGGTTTCACTTATTTGTGGAGCATAACAAATAACACGGAGGACATGGGGAGATGGAGAGGAGAAGGGAGTTGACGGAAATTGGAGGGAGAGATGAACCATGAGAGACTATGGACTCTGAAAAACAATCTGAGGGTTTTGAAGGGGCAAGGGGTGGGAGGTTGGGGGAGCCTGGTGGTGGATATTATAGAGGGCACATACTGCATACTGGGTGTGGTGCATAAACAATGAATTCTGTTACACTGAAAAGAAATTAAGTAAAAAAAGAAGATACGGAAGAAGATATGGAAGATATGGAAGAAATTAAGTAAATTAAGTAAAAAAAGAAGATATATATAATGGAATATTACGCACCCACTAGAAAGGATGAATACCCAACTTTTATATCAACATGGACAGGACTGGAAGAGATTATTCTGAGTGAAATAAGTCAATTATCATATAGTTTCACTTACTTGTGGAGAGAGTCAGTTATCATATGGTTTCACTTAACTTGTGTAGCATAAGGAATAACATGGAGGACATGGGGAGATGGAGAGGAGGAGTGATTTGAGGGAATCAGAGGGGAAGACAGACCATGAGAGACTGTGGACTCTGAGCAACAAACTCAGGGTTTTGGAGAGGAGGGGTTATGGGGTTGGGTGAGCCAGGTGGTGGGTATTAAGGAGGACACGTATTGCATGGAGCACTGGGTGTAGTGCATAAACAATGAATTATGGAACACTGAAAAAAAAATTAAATAAAAAAAACTAATGATGTACCATGTGGAGACTAACATAACATAACAAAAAAATTTTAAGAATGTAAAAAAAAAAAAACCGTATTCAGAGAAGAGTTGGAGGGAGCTCTTTCTTTGCTTACCACAGAATCTCTTTTTTTGGACCTATTCTTGTGAAAAATTTCATTGATGACTTGAATATAGAAATGGAAAGCATGCTCAGTTTACAGATAATAATACAAAAATATTTTCATTGTTGATGAATGTATTCAGTGGCCTAAATGGTCCTAAAGGATAGCCATTTAAATCATTTCCATATTTTCTAGATTTGATTTTAGTTACTTCACCATATTTTTGAGTCTAAGACTATATTTTTCAAATGTTAATAGAGATCTTGTTAAAATGCATATTCTAGCTCTGGAGATCCAGGATTTGTTCTGTAATTCAGCATTTCTAAGCTGATACCAATGCTGTGAGTTTGCAGGCCATATTTTGTGTATCAAAGGTCTCTGCTATATGAAGAATAGTTCAGGTTGTATAAGGCAGGCATTGGCAAACTTTTTCTGTAAAGGCCCAGAAAGTAAACAGTGGAGTCTCTGTGAGCCATTTGTTCTCTGTCACAACTACTGAGCATCAGTACTGAAGTGCTAAGGCAGTTGTGGACAGTATGTAAACTAATGCGTGTGATTGTGTTCTGATGAAACTTTATGTACAAAAACAGGAAGCTGCTAACTTTGGATTTCAGCTATAATTTGCTAGTTTATGGTTTAAGGTACTCAGAACAAATACTCTGTTACGCTTTTAGGGAATCTTATGTTGATATCTTCTTATTTCCTAAAATGATACCTTAATAAAAATTCAAAATAATAAAAATAACATCAAAGTACTTCGACCTTTTGAAATTATTAAAATGTTTCAGTTGAATTAAATGTAATTTTAGAATCCTTTGCAAGTTGGCCTTTTAAAAAGAGCAAGTTTGAAATTAAAGTAAATGTATGGTATCGGTTGAGTCCTGATTTGTGACCCAGTAAAGTAAATGTATGGGAGATTGACTGTATGTCTTGCTTTTTCTTTGTGGGTTTACATGTGCTTGAGTTGAGTGAACTGCCATCATGGTGCAGTTGTGTTTAGTGTGGACTAGAGTCAACAGTTAGTGATTCAAATCTGTTTCAACATTTCTTGTGTCTGTAGGCAGACTGTGGAACTTCTCTGGGTCTCATTTTCTCATTTACGGGTTCTTGTTGTGAGGTATATGTTTACATCGAAGTTGAAACGTGTATGTATATAATAAATCTTCATTTTATCTCTTCTGTTATTTGGAAATGCAGATATCTCAGTTAGTCTGGAAGATAAAAGGCATGTAAGTACTTCCTAAGAAATAATTCCCTGATTGACAGGTTTTTTTTAGTGTTTCCTTTTGTTTATAGAGTTAGATATGTGACATGCTGAGATGATGATAGAAAAAGGTAGGCAAAGAAGTGTTGAGTTGTACTCTTAGGAGACGTTACCAAATAAATGAGCTGCAGAAACTGAAGTACACAAGCTTCATAGACTTTTACAGGTTTTTGAACTATTAAAGTAGATTCTTATTACTTAAGTATTTTAAGTGTTTAAGTTTTTGTTTTAATGCAAATGATATGAGCAAATATCATTGTGATATAAGATGTTTCCTAATACAGATCTTAAGAAATAAGGTTTGTATTTTATAATTGAAGAAGTATAGTGCAATTGCTAGATCATAGGGTAGCTCCATTTTTAACTTCTTGAAGAACTGCCATACTGTTTTCCAGAGTGGCTGTACCAGCTTGCATTCCTACCAACAGTGTAAGAGGGTTCCCCTTTCTCCATGTCCTCAATTGTTGTTTCCTGACTTGACAATTTTAGCCATTCTGACTGAGTGAGGTGGTATATCATTATGGTTTTGATTTGATTTCCCTGATGCCAAATAATACCCATCCATGGATGAATGGATAAAGAAGATGTGATATATATATACAATGGAATATTACTCAACCGTCAGAAAGGATGAGTACTTACCATTTACATCAGTGTGGAGGGAACTGGAGGGTATTATGCAAAACAAGTCAGTGAGAGAAAACCAATTATCATATGGTTTCACTCATATGTGGAATATAAGAAACAGCCCAGAGGATCACAGGGAGGGAGGGAAAACTGAATGGGAAGTCATCAGAGAGGGAGAAAAACCATGAGAGACTCTTAACTATAGGAAACAAACTGAGGATTGCTAGAGGGAAGGAGGGTTGGGGAGGATGGGGTACTTGCATGATGGGCATTAAGGAGGGCATGTGATTTGATGAGCACTGGGTGTTATGTACAACTGATGAATTATTGAACACTACATCTGAAACTAATGATGTACTATCTGTTGGATAATTGAATTTAAATTAAAAAAATTAGAAATTCTAAGGGATAGTAAATTCTTGAGCATCTTAGTAAAATTAAGTAACTTTAAAAAAAATATGTGTGCTGAATTTTTGAATTCTAAGTTATATAGAACAGCCTGGGCCACGTCATTTAAGTATTCTTGTAGGCATACAGAAATAAAATAAAAAGATTTCTTCACTGCTGTTCTCTCTCATAGTCTTCCCCAGTGGTAACCAGAGTCAGTGTTCTCTCATTCATAGACATATCTGTATCTGCATCTTTATATAGAGTTATTTATACATGTTCCATCTAAATATGTTAGTCTTTGACTTATGTTTTTCACTAATTATGGCTTGGGGTCTGTTAAAATGACTTAGTTTTATTATTTTTAAAAATTGAAATCTATTTTCTTTTTAATTGGGCCACTTTATTCCACTGAGCCTCTGGTGTTACCACTCTGTAAAATAGGAAGAATCAATAATCCTAAGTTGTAGAGATTTTGATAAAATGGTTAATGTGAAACTGCTTTGTACATGACATACTTGGTTTATAGAGGACAAAGCGGGTGCCACCAGCACGGAAGAAGAAATGGAGGGAAAAACCTAACTCTTGTATGTGGACTCTACCCCCTAACCTTTTCTCTTAGTCATTTTTTATTTTATTTTTATTTATTATTTATTTATTTATTTGATAGACAGAGATCACAAGTAGGCAGAGAGGCAGGCTAAGGAGAGAGGCCGATGCAGGGCTCAATCCCAGGACCCTGGGATCATGACCTGAGCCGAGGGCAGAGGCTTTAACCCACTGAGCCACCCAGGCGCCCCTCTTAGTCATTTTTAAGCTAGTGTACATAGTTATTCTTGTAGAAATGTGAAGGTATTTCTGTAGGTTAGTTTCCTAGAAGTAGAATTGCTGGATCAAAGGGTCTGTGCATTTTAAATTCCATTAGAAGTTGTCACATTGTTTCCCCAGTTGGCGGCATCACCATTTTATACTTAAATTGTGTATTCATTTTTTCCAGCAAGTATGTATTGAGCATCTGTTGTATGGTCAGTACTTTTCTAGGTGTTGCAAACACAATGGCAAATAAAATTAATTTCTTATTGTCATTAGGCTTACATTGTATTTTGTAGAGAACGAGACTAAACAGGTAGTCAGGAAACTAAATAATACCATGGCTAGTGCTGATGAGTCCTGTGAAGAAAAATAAATCAAGAAATGGGGATAGAAAATGATGAAGGGGAGGGTATTATCTTGGGATCAGAGACTCTTAAGCAAGAGGTGATATTTGAGCTGAGAACTGAAAAGGTACTCTCTCAGTATTGTACTGATTCAGTTAGCTAGTTCTGTAAGGTTTTCATATATCTGTGTCTAAGGGAGTGACTGTTGCTGGCATATTAGAAAACAGTTTTTTTTAATATGTTGGTCTTCTGCCTGGCAGTTAAAATAATTACTGATTCTGATTGATTATCCCAGTATGTTCTGTTTGTGGAGTGAGTTGAGCTTTCTTTCCATTTCTGTGCCCTTGAGTAGTTTCAATAACACAGGAATGATCTGTTCCTTGAGTGATCTCCCTCACTCTCATGCTGAAGACTCTCTCCCACTGGATTGGATTCTGGGTAGTGCATTTCCCTCTTTCCCTTCACTCCTGAGGAAACATGCACCCAGAAACATCTCCTGGGTGAGATGAGCCCTTTTCCTGAAGGTCCTTGAGGAAGTAGAAATATGTGGTCAAGGCTCCAGCTCCCAGCAGAAGGGAGCCTTCTCTGTGTCTGGTTGGCTGTTGTTCTTAGAAACACTGTCAGGGTCCTGCAGTGGTTTCACTCTGTGCAGTTGCTGTGGAGAAAGGACAGCAGGGGAACCAGCATTATGAATTTGGGTGCCCATCTTCTCAGAAACATTCACTTGCTGTTTTGCATTGTTTTACTTGTGAAGTTCAGGTTCAAGTTCTTCCTGAGACTTGGAGTGAGAAAGAAGGCGGGAGAGGGGGCACAGGGAATGTCTATGCTGAGGGCTCATGTTCCATCATGATCACAACTTAAAGCAACTTCTTAATACTAACAAAAGGCTTACAAATGATTAATCTTCAAAATATAATTGGCAAGGATTCACTGGTAACTATATATTAAAATAATACTAACTCACATTCTAGTTGTCTTTTTTGAGAGAACAGGAAAGTTATATTGGGGATTTTTTGATATTTTGGGGATTGTGTGTGGTATGCATTATGGATTTGAAAGTAACCTGATATAATAATGTGTAAAGATTTGAAAACTGCTAATTCATACGTAATATATTATGTGTAATAGTAAAAGCTGTAGAAAATCCTTTTGTAAAAGTCTATTTTCAGGAGATACCTGAAAATACACTGTGCTCTGTTGTGCCCTCTAGAACAACTAGAAATCAGTCTCTCTTTGGATTAAATTTATTTCAGAATTTTGACAAAACTTCTGGAGGTGTCGGATGATCCACAAGTCTTAGCTGTTGCTGCTCATGATGTTGGAGAATATGTGCGGCATTATCCACGAGGCAAACGGTAAGGGAAAAGTAGTTTAGCAGAGAAACTGATGGAGTAAGTGAAATCAAGATGCTTAATTAATATGGGGAATTATCATAAACCTAATTAAAATAACACTGTTGTGTGGTGGCTAGCAGAGATCACATTAGAAATTTCACATTCATGATTTTCTTTGGTTTTTATGATTTTAATTTAGTAGCCATTTTGTTAGTACTCATTATTTTTCGACTACTACTAGTAGTTACAGAGATGATGAGACATTATTATTATCATTTAAAAAATTTTTTCACTTTTTAAATTAATTTTTTAAAAATTTCTTTTCAGCATAACAGAATTCATTGTTTATGCACCACACCAGTGCTCCATGCAATACGAGCCTTCCATAATACCCAACACCTGGCTCCCCCTATCTCCCATCCCCCACCCCTTTAAAACCCTCAGATTGTTTTTCAGAGTTCATAGTCTCCCCTTCCAATTTCCATCAACTCCCTTCTCCTCTCTGTCTCCCTATGTCCTCCATGTTATAAGTGAAACCATATGATAATTGACTCTCTCTGCTTGACTTATTTCACTCAGCATAATCTCTTCCAGTACCATCCAGGTTGCTACAAAAGTTGGGTATTCATCCTTTCTGATGGAGGCATAATACTCCGTAGTGTATATGGACCACATCTTCCTTATCCATTCGTCCGTTGAAGGGCACAGTTTTGGTTCTTTCCACAGTTTGGCGACCATGGCCATTGCTGCTATAAACAGTGGGGTGCAGGTGGCCCTTCTTTTCACTACATCTGTATCTTTGGGGTAAAGACCCAGTAGTGCAATTGCAGGGTCATAGGGAAGCTCTATTTTAAATTTCTTAAGGAATCTCCACACTGTTCTCCAAATTGGCTGCACCAACTTGTATTCCCACCAACAGTGCAAGAGGGTTCCCCTTTCTCCACATCCTCTCCAACACACGTTTCCTGTCTTGCTGGTTACAGAGATGATGAGACATTATTATTATTATTTTAATTTTTAAAAAAGATTTTATTTATTTGAGAGAGAGAAATCAAGCACAAGCTGAGTGGGGAGGGAAAGAGGGAGAGGGAGAAGCAGGCTCCCTGCTGGAGCCCTCTGAGCAGGGAGCCTGATACCAATCCCAGGACCTGGAGACCACAACCACAACCTGAGCCAAAGGAAGAGCCCAACTGACTGAGCCACTCAAGCACCCCTGTTGTTACTATTTTTTAAAGATTTACTTACTTACTGGGGCACCTGGGTGGCTCAGTGGGTTAAGCCTCTGCCTTCAGCTCAGGTCATGATCTTAGGGTCCTGTGATTTGAGCCCCGCATCAGGCTCTCTGCTCAGTAGGGAGCCTGCTTCTCTCCCCCTCCGTCTGCCTGCCTCTCTGCCTACTTGTGATCTCTGTCTGTGTAATAAATAAATAAAATCTTTAAAAAAAAAAAAGATTTACTTCCTTCTCAGAGAGAGAGAGAGTGCATACATGTGCATGATGGGGAGGGGCAGAGAGAGAGTGAGAGAGAGGATCTTAGATTCTCTTCTTAGATTCACAATATTGAAGAAAATATAATACCTGTAAAGAAAAGTTATAGTAGATGTATAGTGATAAAATTATGTATTTCAGAGTATTGAGAAGAGAGGAATTCCATGTGGGATGAGATAGATAAGACTTTACAGATGTGGTGATGGTAGCCACATAATTTAAAATCATTTAGATACCTCAACAATGAAAAGTTGGGCTTTTTCTGGGAAAAATAAGAAATCAGGGTACCAATATTATATCAAGGGAGAAAACATTTAAGGTAGAAAAGGGGTGTTTTCTATTATTTGGAAAAGCAGAAATGCATAGTGCCTTGGTGTGAATTGTTGCTGTTTCACTTGCTAGTTTGTTTCCTAATGAGTAAAATTGGGACGATAGTCATATTCCTTTCCCATGGACGATAGTCGTATTCCTTTCTCATGAGGCTGATGTAAGGACTAAATGAGTTAACCCAATACAGTGATCCGAGTTGTGCCAGGAGATACACAGCAAGTACTCAGTAAGTATTAGCTACTTTTACTATTACTAATATGGATATTTTATATTCATCAAAACTATCTATAAGGAAGAAATGATAGTATTAATCTTATTTATTATAAAACAGTGTCAAGTAAGCCCAGAACATCTTAGAATGTGAGGAAGAATTGGCAGAGCCACAGAAGTAATTGCATACTTTAACGTTCCACAATTACTTCATAACTTCCTCTTCTCCTTATAGTGTATAAATATTTAAGCATTATAAAACATTACGTCAGTGACTGGATCCAGATGCAAAGAAATTATCTTTTCGCTCCAAGTGTCTCTGACCTATATTATTTTTGATCTTCACCTTGTTTTTTTCTAGATCTGATTTGGCTGCTCGGGCTGCTTTGTATTGGACCTTGGTAAAGTCCATTTCCAAAATTATGACAGTTTCATCTGGAGCAGAATTTGCCAGGGCTGTGGGATATCACATGGATCATGGGCTGAGTTGTCAGGATTGACATTGCTATATGGAGAAGTAGGCTTGAGGTTAGTAAGGGACAGCCTCCCTTTGCTCTCAGAAATGAGAAGAGGTTGTTCATGTCCATTTTGAATGAAGAGTTTCTCTTGCACTTTTTCTGGATGGGAATAATGAGCATGAACATCTCTGAACTCCATATGTTGGAGTGCAAAATGCCTCTTTTATGGAGGATAAATGAGAGAACATTAGGCAAATGTCATATGGGAAACTACTCAGGATATTGATACCTATTTTAGGAAAAATAGAAAATTCTTGAGTGTAGCTACTGAATCACTCAGTGTTTGAACTGCAGGATGTTTTCATTCTGACCCAGCAAGCCTTTGTTACTGGTTTTTTTTTTTTTAATGTTATGTTAGTCACCGTACAGTATAATCATTAGTTTTTGATGAAGTGTTCCATGATTCATTGTTTGTGTATAACACCCAGTGCTTGATGCAATACATGCCCTCCTTCATACCTATCACCAGGCTATCCTAGCTCCCCACCTCCTCCCCTCCCAAACCCTCAGTCTGTTTCTTGGAGACCGTAGTCTCTCATGGTTTGTCTCCCCCTCTGGTTTTCCCTGCTTCATTTTTTCCTTCTTCCTCCTAATGTCTTCCATGCTATTCCTTATGTTTCACAAATAAGTGAAACCATATGATAATAGATTTTCTCTGCTTGACTTATTTCACTCATTATAATCTCCTCCAGTCCCATCCATATTGATGCAAAGGTTTGGGTATTCATCCTTTTTGATGGCTGAGTAATACTCTGTTGTATAGATGGACCACATCTTCTTTATCTATTCATCTGTTGAAGGGCATCTCAGCTCTTTCCACAGTTTGGCTGTTGAGGACATTGCTGCTATGAACACTGTGGTGCATGTTGCCCATCTTATCACTGCATCTATATCTTTGGGGTAAATACCTAGTAGTGCAATTGCTGGTTCATAGGGAAGCTCTATTTTTAACTTCTTGAGGAACCTCCACACTGTTTTCCAAAATGGCTGCACCAACTTGCATTCCCACCAACAGTGTAAGTAGGTTCCCCTCTCTCCACATCTTCTCCCAACATTTGTTGTTTCTTGCCTTGTTGATTTTTGCCATTCTAACTGGTGTAAGTTGGTATCTCAGTGTGATTTTGATTTGAATTTCCTTGATGGCTAGTGATGATGAGCACTTTTTCACGTGTCTGCTAGCTATTTCTGTGTCTTCTTTGGAGAAGTGTCTATTCATGTCTTCTGCCCATGTTTTGATTTGATTATTTGTTTTTTTGGGTGTTGAGTTTGAGAAGTTCTTTGTAGATCTTGGGTATCAGCCGTTTATCTGTAGTGTCATTTACAAATATCTTTTCCCTTTCCGTGGGTTGCTTCTTTGTTTTGCTGACTGTTTCCCTTTCGCTTTTGTTTCCCTTGCCTTTGGAGACATGTCTTGAAAGAAATTGCTGTGGCCAGTGTTGAAGAGGTTATTGCTTATGTTGTCATCTAAGATTTTGATGGATTTCTGTCTCTCACTGAGGTCTTTCATCTATTTAGAGTTTATTTTTGTATTTGGTGTAAGAGAGTGGTTCAGTTTCATTCTTCTGTATAGAGCTATTACTGGTCTTACATAGAACTTTATTCCGGATGCATGTCAGAAGCAAATGGCACAGATACAGCAGATTTGTAAGTCTGTGTGTACAAGATTTCTGTTGCATTTTTTAGTTTTGTCCTTGTATTCTTCAGCTCCAAGATTTCTGTTTGGTTCTGTTTATTTCTCTTCCTTTATTGCCATTCTGTTCATGTGTTGTTTTTCTAATTTTGCTTAGTTGTCTGTGTTCTCTTTCATGTCATTAAGTTTCTGTAAGATGATTATTTTGATCCTTTATTAGGCAGATTTTAGATACATATTTTTATAGGATCGGTTACTGGAGCTTTATTAATTTTCATTTGGTAGTGTTATATTTACCTGATTCTTTGTGGTCTGTGTAGCCTCACATCGATGTCTGTGCGTTTAAAGGAGTAAATACCTCATCTAGTCTTTTAAGACCATTTTCAGCAGATAATGAACTCTTCTCTGTTGCCTGGGCTAATGGGTGGCATTACCTCTGAAAGTACATTCATGCTGAGTTGGAGTGGGTTATGCACAGATATGAGTCTGCAGGGGTGTCCGTGGTTGGCAGGTTTGTTACTGGGGTCTTAGGTAGGTGTGTTTCCTGTCTGGTCTTCAGATGGCTGGGACTGCCTCAAATACCTTGTTTAGTAGGGTAGTGCCGGGACAAGGATCCATTTTGGTCTCCACAGTTGTGTCCTTAGCTATCCCCTTACCAGGTGTGTGGATGGGTCCTGCAGGTCCCAGGGAGCATTGCTACCTGGTCACTGATGGATCCCTGGGTGGGCAGGATAGGCCCTGGGCCATGGCTGAGAGGGACTGGAACCACGCTCCAGGGCTGATTCAGGTGTCCCAACCACAACTGAAGTCTGCATATCTGGTTTTAGAGGCACAGATGGGTATTTGTGCCACAGGTCCCTGGGTGGGTGGAACTACTCCCTGACTTTGGCTGAAGGAACTGAAGCTGAGTATAGGATTGTTTCAAGATATCCTGAGGCACAGATGTTAGTGTCCCACACCAGGTCCCTATGTTGGAGGACTGCCTGTAACTGCAGGTTGGAGGGAATTGAACCAAGTATAGGACCTTTCCAGGATCTTGGGGTGCAGATGGGAGTGTCTCCCACTGGTTTTCTGGGTCAGCAGTACTGCTCATGGACTGGCTGGGAAGGGATGGACCTGAATATAGGGCCCTTTCTACCTTCTCTGGGGTATTTTCAGAGCATCTCTTGCTAGGTCCCTGAAGCTGGCTGGCCTGCTGGCAGGCCATCTGTGATGGAGCTAGAGTCATGTATAGGACCCCTCAGAATCTATAAGGCTGCAGCCAGAAGTTTCTTGCTGGGTCTCTGTGCCAGCAAGTGTGTTTGGGGACTGGCCAGAATGAGCTAGAGACCAGTTATAGGACCCTTTCAGAATCTGTTTGACAAAGTTTAAAAGGCTTTACTTCTTGGGTAAGGGAAGGACTCCCAGAACTCAGCAGAGAGATGCTGGAGCCTGTTCAAAGGCTCTTTCAGGGTCCACACAACTGGGACTGAGGTCTCTGTGCCTATTAGCTGATGGATGGGTAGGTGTGACTCTTCCAGGGCCCCTTATTTTGGTAGAATCAGAGCCAATAGGGATGGTAGAATTCTCAGGGTTCTAGAGCTGTTTCTGGGTTTGTAGCCAGGGCAGCAGTCAGTGAATCAGCTGCCTGGGTGTGATCCTGCCCTCTCAAAATGTCTTTCTTCAGTTGGAGAGAGCACCAGGGTTTCATAGTCCCTATCTGTATCCCACAGTTCCCAGGAGGGCAGTTTTCCATGGATGGATAGCAAATTACTGCTTTTGAGGAGTAGAGATACATGTGAAGGATGTCTTATTCAGCCATCTAGCAGACATCACTCCCATCGCCCATCTCGGCAAGTTTTATAGCAGTGCTCTTGCCCTTCTTGTGAACTGAGGTCTGGATACATTTAATCAAATGGCTGTAAAATAAGTGAAGTTATAGTTGCTGATTTTGTAGCAGTGAAGGGTAACAGCTTTAGCACATGCAGAGAAAAATAGAGACACAGGAGAGGGAGAATATTACTGATCTTTGTTTTTCAGGGAATTGCTCCTATAGCTTTTCTCATGAAGAAAGACACAAGAGATCTCTCCACTGTTGGACACTTTATATTTAATTGACTGCTGGCTCTGTCATCTACCTCCAGAGAGTGCTGCTACAATTTGATGGCCATTCCCTTTAACCTGTTGAGAAGTCTGTTGGAAACAGAAGGGATAATAATAGCTTTTGCACCTTCCAAGCAAAATACCTGTCAGTAGCTCTTTTTGTCTGCCCAACCCTCCATCCTGGAGCCTCTCTTAACCATTCCACAGGGCAGAGAAATATTGCCTATGTGGTACCATAGACAAATAGGTCATTCTTTCCTAAAACTGGGACTAGACTCAGGTATTTGACTTCAACTGAGACCCCTAAGGTTCACCCATCCATCTGGAAGTGACACTGAGGGCACTGTCAGCTTGTCTGCCCTCCCCCTGTCCCACCACCACCACTGATGAAGATCTCACTTTCTTTCCAGGGGCTGTGAGTGTCCTTGGTATGTTCTTGGTCTTCTGTATGAAGGCCAGGCATGAACTTGCTTCCCTCCCCAAACCATAGTAACTTACACATTAGGAGTGGTAACTTACACATTATAAGTAGCCTCTGTCTATTTAAGGAAACACTACCAGTAGATCATACAGTCCTCAGGTGAACATGGAGAGCTCTATAAAAGGAACTACCTTTGGTGATTCGGTGGTGTTTCCCAAAAATAAGTGATTAGTGATACTACCTTAACCCTGGAAGACATTCAAGTTAGCCTCAATTGGCTGGCCATTCAGTTTGCTGGCCATTCAGTTCACTGGCCAGCATTTGTTATGGCCAAATTGACAGTGCCAGTTTTATGATTCTAGAATGAGAAAACAAATTTTAGATTTTAGAATAACAAAACTGGCACTGGCCAGTTGACAGAATTGCCCTAGACTTCCTTCTTGCCCCAAGGAAGAATCTGCACATTCTTTATAAAGTATCCATCTATACTTGGATTAATGCCAAGTGTAAAGGTCACTACAGAAACTTAAGGGGAAAGCCCATGAATTTTAAGTAGACCCTGGTGGTTTATGGCGTTTTTCCAGCTGATTAGATCCAGGACCTTGGGGGGACTTGGATAAGATCACTGTGCTTTATCCTGATGCTATGGATTTGATTCCAGCCTGCATCAGCCAGATTAATCACAGTGACCACTGTAGTGATGTATATTCATAGGTAAACTTGCCAGAAAGCAAGATAAAGTATAAATGAAGATTTTATATGTGGGGAGATATTTCTCTCAGCTTTCTGTCCTTCTTGCACGTTGAATGCTCTTTTCAAATGGTTGTCTTCCTGGGAGCAAAGGGCAGGATGCTTACTGTCCATTAGGAGAGATTTGGGTTCTCTAAGTTCAGGGTTCCTCTTCTTTACACTGTTTATGCAGGGATCATTGAATTCTCTTCATGTTTTCCTGTGAAATTGTGGTTTGGGGAACCAGCACAAAGTTCTAATATTCTTGCTACTGCAATTGCCTTGAGTAACAAACTAGCATTTATCTTTGACCCAGGAGTCTCAGTGTCTTCTACAGGTCTCCATGAAACTATGGCAGCTCTACTTGCTAGCTTGCAAGTGGGATGAAAGCTAAGACCTTTAGTTCTTGACACTTTGACGATAAGAACTAACATTAATACCACTTTAAAAATAAAAAAAATAATTAATACTGTTATACCAAAAATAAATAAAAAATAAATAAAAAAATAAAATAGCCTATTTTATTATGAAAAATTGAGAATCTTCAGATAAGACAAAGATGAACTTTGCTTTTATATAAATGTAGCTAATAACCCAGGTCCTTAGCCCATCTAAGATGTGTTTTTTTTTTTTTTAAGATTTTATTTATTTATTTGACAGAGATCACAAGTCAGCAGAGAGACACTCTAGAGAGAGAGGAGGAAGCAGGCTCCCCGCTGAGCAGAGAGCCCGACGTGGGGCTAGATCCCAGGACCCTGGGATCATGACCTGAGCCGAAGGCAGTGGCTTTAACCCATTGAGCCACCCAGGCACACCTAAGATGTGTTTAACATGAAAAACAGAGAGGATAGGCGAATCCTTCATAATGATATAATCGCTTATTTATAATACTTTTGGAAAGGGAAAAAGCAAATATAGATAAAATCTTCTCATTCTAAAATCATAAAACTGGTGAAAAGCTTATTTAAGAACTTACTTTCTTACAGTACTGACTTGTTTCCAATGTCTTGAACCCTAGGGCTTCAATTGTGTCTTATGGATACACAGTTTACACCGTATCTACTGCTAATCAGAAACCTGTTATGCCTTCACATCATCCAGTTCTACCACATCCCTACTTTTCTTCCCTTCCAATCGTCTCCCCCAGTTAAGGATTATCTTGGACACCATACTTAACTTCTTCAGACTACATATCGCTGGTATCATATATGCACCAATCCTCAGTGCTAAAACACTTTATCAAACAGTTACTCACTCATTCATGCCTGCCTGCCTGCCTGCAGCGCTGGCGCTGCTACTATTTTTCTTTGTCCTTCCAGTGGCTTACATGGATCCATGGACTAGTATGTTCATTCTTTTTTGAAGTCACTCACCAGTATTATCTCAGAGTAACTTAATTTCTCTACAGTTTTCTGTTCCTCCTTCTTTGAAATATATTTTCAAATTATTTTCTCCTCATCACATAGCCCCTTGAAGACTCTCATTCTCTGTGAAGTCATTCCCACATCTTCCTACATAGGAGTATTTCTCAAACTTAATAAATAGACTGTTGGTGGTTTTGCAGACCTCCAGTTTGAAATAAACAGTAATAAAATTAATCAGTACTCAAAAAATGTAATTATAGTTTGAAGTACTGATAACTCTTTAATGTCAGTTATAGGAATTATTTTGTTCATGATCTTTTACCAAGGTATCAAGAACAGAATGCTTGAGTCATGCATAAGTCAAGGTCTCTTTTCACTTTCTCTTTTTTATTGCTACTAAATTTAAAAAAATATTAACTCGTTACAGTAAGTTGGCAGGAATGCCTAAAACAGTTTTAAGCCTCTTGCAGATAGTTCTGGATATTCAGATCATATGTGGACTCAGAAGGACTTCTCCCTGAAACCTGCTTTAACAGTTCATCAGATATTAAGTTGACTGGCCCATTCCATGTAAAAGCAGGGAAATTGAATGTTGCTACTTGTGAGGCAGAGGCGAAAAAATTCCCAATCTACTTTGTGGTTGCAGTTGGCCATATAAAAGTATCTCTTTAAATTCAGTTGTAGCTTGTGGATGTGGTTTTTAACTATAGTCCTCATTTTTTTTTTCCTTCATGAATAAAATAAAAACATTTAGATTTGGAAAAATTCAAACTTTCAATGATATATCCATTTTAATTACAAATCAGTCACCTTAACAAATTGTGTTGGTATCTTAAATTTGAGGTTGATACTTTTTTTTTTTAAAAGATTTTATTTGTCAGAGAGAGAGAGAGAGAGAGAGGGAGGGACAGAGAGAACTCAAGCAGGGGGAGTGGCAGGCAGACAGAGAAGTAGGCTTCCCACTGAGCAAGGAACCAGATGTGGGACTTGATCCAAAGGTCCTGGGATCATGACCTGAGCCAAAGGCAGCTCCTTAACTGACTGAGCCACCCAGGTGTCCCAATATTCTTTTTTTTTTTTTTTTAAGATTATTTATGTATTAGAGAGAAAGAGAGGGAGGGAGAGAAGGCAAGTGGGGTAAGAGCAAAGAGACAGGAACAAGCAATACTGCGCTGAGCACAGAGCCTGATGTGGAGCTTGATCTCAGGACTCTGAGATCTTGATCTGAGCTGAAATCAAGAGTCGGATGCTTAACCGACTAAGCCATCCTGGCACTCTGATGTTGATATTTTTTAACCTATTCAGATGATGACTACTACATTGCTAAGTTGCTTAGAATAATGGAAAGGATTTTTATTGGTATTTATCACTGTAAGTGCTGTCTTATGTATCACATACTGAGGAAACCAATAATTATCCTTTCCTACAGCTTGAGGAAAAACAGTACGAGCAAAGAAAGTAAGTTTCCCACCCCCAGAAAAAAGAATGGCATATTTCTGTTTAGAAAGGCAGTCTTATGCTCCCCCATGTTTTTCTTCACTCAGTTCTTATAACTTGATCAAATTCACACTTGCATTTCTTTTAACACTGACAAGATTAGTAGGCAGGCAAGGTCCAGTTGAGTTAATCTCTTTGTCCATGTAGCACTACTTCTCCCTGGCAAACGTAACTAGTCCTCTGTCCGTACTAAGTCCAACAACTTCTTGTCCACATTATGCCCTCCAGAGAAATCAGGAGTATCTCCTCCATACAGGCACAGTACATATGCTAATAGCTAATGGGCACCACAGTCATCTGTACTGAATTACCTGGTGGTTAAGTGCATATACTAAACTTGCCTGCTTAGGTTCAGATCTCAGCCCTGCTACCTGGTAACTGTACGACCTTGCCATATATCCTCTCTGTGCCAGTTTCCTCCTCTGAATATGAGAACTAAATAAGTTCATATGTAAAGTGCTTAAAACACCACTTAACACATAGTAAGTACCAGTTCAATGAGTAATTTTGTCCATTTGCTAAGTATCTGCTATCCTGCACCATAGCAATTGCAGATGACCCTTGAACAACATTGGTTTGAACTGTGTAGGTCCACTTGTATGTGGATTTTTTATAATACAGTACTGTAAATGTATTTTGTCTTACGATTTTCTTAGTAACAGTTCCTTTTCTTTAGCTTACTTTATTGTAAGAATGTAGTATATGGTGTATCATACAAAATATACTATATGAAGAGTGCTAATTGACTCTTCATGTTACTGGTAAGACTTCTGTCCAACAGTAGGCTATTAGTACTTGACTTATGGGGGAGTTAAAAATTATATGTGGATTTTGACTGTGTGAGAGGTTGGTGTCCCTAACCACCTCCACCCTAATGTTGTTTAAAGCTCAGCTGTACTCCACTGTATGTTTTTGATACCATGTGATTTTAAACATTACTTAATAAGGAAATTTGGCTTTCTCTAAGAATATAGTGTTCTTGTGGTGGACTTTTTTCTTTTTACAAGTTTCTTGGGAATGATTTGTACTCATCACAAAGCAGGCATTCCCTCCTTTTGAATTTTGTCCCTTTCTCCATCTCAAACAATAAAATCAATCAGTTGACAAAGTTTCATATCAAAAGTGTTTTGGAGACTACAGGTGAATATATTGCTGGTCCAGTGATGAAGATTTAGGTAGTAATACTGCCGTATTTCCTATCTGTCATTCTCTTTCATCACACTGAGATTTGTCTTGGCGTGCAGATCTACATATGATATTCAAAATGGAGTCCTATTTACTGTTGTTTTACCTATTTGTTGTTATTTTCATGACTCCTTTTGTAGTTTAAAGAAACCCTTTCGATTCAGTAACTTGTTTTTGTAAATTCAGGTGGAGAACATAATTTCCCCCCAACAGCAAATTTAATAAGTGCCCTCAATAAATGCAAATAAGATGAAAGTAAACTATCCGAATGAATTTATTCTGTCAACTGTACTTGCCAGTTCAATTCTTATGAAGGACCCACAGCCTTTAAGATTGTGATACAATTTCCAGGAAACAAACACCACTCATTAATCTTATTTTTCAAATGTGTGTGTATGATGGGATGTGAATAAAACTGTTCCATTGCTTTGTCCTTGAAAAGCATAAGACCACCTGTGGCCCTGCTGAACACCCAGAAATCACACTTTGATGACTAGCGCCTGAGAGTTGTCCCGAAGAGAGCATCCCCCCTTTGCATGCATAATTCCCAGGCAGCAGAACATTGGAACAGCAACCCAGAGCCCCATCAGACCCTCCTAGGGCTTGGGCAAGTGCACTTCCCTCCCTCTCTCTGCCTCGAATACTGTAGTGCATGTTTATTTATTTTTTTCTTTTAAGTAGTACAACATCTAAACAGTTTTCCTATATTCAAGGAATTCCCACCTTCCAAAGCATGTGCTCCCTTTCGTTGGAGAAGATAAAAATGCCAGCAGCATGCTTTCCTAAACTCAGTTGCTTCCAGCCACATGCTTATGGCCTCAGTCAGCAAATCAGATCTCGCTGCCCCAGATTTCTGGCAGGAATGAGGAGTGGAGGGAAGTGGGTACTGCAGGCATTGCTTTAAGGCAGTAGCCGTGGCTGGGCTCCATGAAGACGGGAGACCGTAGCACTTGTGTCTTGGGACGAGCAGAGGAAACTTAAGGTTCTGTGCCTCGCCCCAGTAGCACACTTGCTGGACTGCTAATTTGGTCGCTTGCTTGTGAATCAGTCTGGACAGCCTTCACGCTTGGCTCCCCAGCTTTTCAAGCTGTACTTGCCTTTCAGGGATTCTTTTTTTTTTTTTTTTTTAATTAATTTATTTTTTAAATATTTTATTTATTTATTTGACAGAGAGAGATCACAAGTAGGTAGAGAGGCAGGCAGAGAGAGAGAGAGAGAGGAGGAAGCAGGCTCCCTGCTGAGCAGAGAGCCTGATATGGGACTCGATCCCAGGACCCTGAGATCATGACCTGAGCTGAAGGCAGCGGCTTAACCCACTGAGCCACCCAGGCGCCCCGCTTTCAGGGATTCTTTAACTGTCTTAATTAGGTAGGCAAGTTTCTATCTCTTCAAGTAAAAATACGACTGATAAAAAAATTCTTCTCTTTTTAATCTGGAAAACCAGTATATTGCCATTAAAACAAAACACAGTATCTGTCCAATTTTTTGTGCTTTCGGTGTTCAGTATATATATCCATAGCCCTTTTCAGCTTATACATAATGATCACCTCATTATATCCCCTCTCCCCACTGAAACTGGTCTCTGAGCTCTCAAAAAGAGGAACTATATCTGATGAGGCATATCGTTGACCATAGTAGGGCAGAGTAAATGTTGAGAGAAAGAGCTATCAAAAGAATTCCTGCTTATTCTCTTAAAATGCACACTTTTGTATGAGGTAAATAGCTCTGTTTCCCTTTGTACAAAGCCTAGCATAGTATGTACAAATAAAAATTAATAACTTGTTCATTTATCTTTTCTAAGTTAGAGTTATCATGAAAAGTAACAAGTTTCTATAGAAAACTTGAAAAATGCAGAAAAGAATAATGAAAAAACAAGACTCTAGTTTTGAGGTAAAAGTAATAGTTTATTCATTTTCAGGTTTTTTTCTCTATACATACATTTTTTTCCTTCCAGAGTATTGATCATGTAATATCTCCTATTTTATCTCCTGTTTTTATTCATTTTTCATGGTAATTTCCCATCTACAAATTTTAAAACATATATATTAATGCTGCCTATAGATAAATGTATTCCAGTGTGCTCAAGTTTTACTAGTGACCATTTGGTATGTTTCCAATTTTTCATTATTATAAAAACAGAGTAACTCTTTGCAGATATTTCTGATTATTTTCTGGTCCCTTAAATATATTCATTGAAAGAACGTATATAAGTACTTCTGAAATTTTATTTTATTTTACTTTTTTTTTTAAAAGATTTTTTTTTTTTTTTTTTTTGTATTTGACAGAGAGAGAGTCACAGCAAGAGAGGGAAGACAAGCAAGGGGAGTGGGAGAGGGAGAAGCAGGCTTCCTCTGGCAAGGAGCAGGGAGCCCGATTTGGGGCTCTATCTCAGGACCCTGTGATCATGACCTGAGTCGAAGGCAGACGCTTAATGGCTGAGCCACCCAGGCGCCCTGAGATTTTAAAAATATTATTAGAGAGGACTTCAAGCTCCAAGCAGTATTGTGTGAGAATAGCATCTCTACCACCTTCTCTGCAGCAATGAGTGTTACCATTTCTCTTTAAACTCTCATGGGGGAAACCAGTACCTGGTGCTTTTTTTTTTTTTTTTTTAATTTTTAAAAAAATTTTTTAATTTTTTATAAACATATATTTTTAGTCCCCAGGGGTACAGGTCTGTGAATCACCAGGTTTACACACTTCACAGCACTCACCAAAGCACATACCCTCCCCAATGTCCATAATCCCACCCCCTTCTCCCAAACCCCCTCCCCCCAGCAACCCTCAGTTTGTTTTGTGAGATTAAGAGTCACTTATGGTTTGTCTCCCTCCCATTCCCATCTTGTTTCATTTATTCTTCTCCTACCCACTTACTTTTAATTTGTACTTTAATTTAATTTATGTGACTTAGTGGGAATTTAGCTGCTACGTTTGAGATAGAGATTTTCAAAGTTTGCTGTTTACCTCATTTTTTTTCATAAAATTTTTATCATGTTAATGTCAGTTACCATATGGTCAAATTCATTAATTCACTAGGCATTAAGGCTTTATTTGACATCAGTTGTATTCTGGGCACCATTCTCAGTACTGTCTCATGAAGCTTACATTGCAGTGAAAAATCTTTGTGTTTTCTTCCACTTTTAAGCTTCGAAGGAATGTTCCCATTTAGAAACCTGGTAAATATTTACCTAAATTATTTTTATTTTTAAAAATGTTAATGACCTTCTTAAGGGGAACAAAATGGAATAATACAAAATAGTGAACAAAATAGTGATTTCTGTGTTATTAAACTTACAAACTCTAGAGGGTGCATTATTTTCTTAGATATGCAAGTATCTACTTGTGTTTAAGTACATGCAACTTAACCATTTTTGGCAACAAGTTGTGGAATCATAATATGTTATAGTGTGATGTAACTTCATTAACCATGAGTAGTATCCTGAACAGTAGAATCCTTATCAAGATATTTTATGTAACTCTATTATATATTGTAGAACTACATTAAGAGGGGAAAAGACCTTTAGAACAAACAAAAATAGTGCTGTGCTTTTTAGGATATTTAAAGTTTATTCTAAAATTACATTTCTCTGTTCACCAGCTGCACATTTCTTAAAAGTTCTTGCCAGGGGGCACGTGTGTGACTAAGTTGGTTAGGCATCTGCTTTTGGCTTAGGTTATGATCCTGGGGTCCTGGGATCAGCCCCACATCAGGCTCCTTGCTCAGTGGAGAGTCTGCTTCTCCCTCTGATCCTCCCCTCCTTTACTCATGCACTTGTGTGTGTTCTCTCTCTCTCTATCCAACCCCTCTCTCAGTCACTTAAAAAAAATTCTTGCCAATACTGAGTTTGTTAAATATTGCAAGTCTTTAAAGCCTAATGTGCTAGTGACTGGACTTGCTTCGGTTACAGTTAGCAAGTTTTCCGTTATTAGATAATACCTTATGAAAAAGGTACTTGGATCTAAGTCCTAAATTAAATCATTCAACTGTCCTGCCTTTTTATGGTGTCTTGTGTTAATGATGTCTTGTATTAATATACTAACTGGGAAGATTCTTTTCTTACTATTTTTTCAAGCATCAATGATTTTGGACATCTGTATAATCTGAAAGTAATTGGTGTTTCAATTAAATTTAGAAGACAGGAAATGTCTTTTCATTTTATAGCACTGAATTTCCATGGAGTAGAGATTGTCCATCCCTCTGTGAGATCTGTTGGAATCTCTGGAGTTTGGAAATGAAGGCTTAATGAATAAATATAATAATGTAAATTATTAAAAGCAAAATTCTTTAAAATTTTCTTGTGGCTGGTAATATGAGAAGATAATATAAAGGGCAAGGGTTCAAAATGTCAAAAACACCAGTGTATAGAGGGGTAGGCAGCACATTTGCTGTGGGGATTACATGACATAAAAAAATATGCTTAGCTTTGTGCCCAGCGTGTATAAAATGCTGTTGTTGTTGTTATAAATGGTATGTGATCTCTGATTTTTTAAACCCATCATATTGTATACATATGATGGTGGCTTTTTGAGATTATGTTTATTCATGTATAGTTAATCCTTGTTTTTTATGGGTTCTGTATTTGTGACTTTCCCTGTTTGTTAAAATTTATGTATAATTATATATAATTATATTATGCTGAGTGAAATAAGTCAAGCAGAGAGAGTCAATTATCATATGGTTTCACTTACTTGCGGAATATAAGGAATAACACGGAGGACTTTGGGAGATGGAGAGGAGAAGTGAGTTGGGGGAAACTGGAAGGGGAGACAAACCATGAGAGACTGTGGACTCTGAGAAACAAACTGAGGGTTTTGGAGGGGAGGGGGGTGAGGGGTTCCGTGAATCTGGCAGTGGGTATTATGGAGGGCTCGTATTGCGTGGAGCACTGGGTGTGGTGCATAAACAATGAATTTTGGAACACTGAAAAAAAATAAAATTTATGGATAATCCTTAAATTAATATTCATGCTTTCAAGATCATTTTTAGACACATGCAGGGCACACAACTGAAGTCCAAGAAGGCAATGCTCAGCCTTCTTGTCTTAGTTCTTACACTATAAACTGGTGACCTTTTTGAGATTTGTTTAGTGCCATGTTTTTTGCATTTTTGTGCTTTTTCTTGGTGATTTCACTGTGTAAAATGGCCTCCAAGCTGAAGTGCTGTCTGGTGTCCTGAGCACATGAAGGGTTGTACCTTAGGGAGGAGGTGCATGTGTTAGATAAGGCTTATTCTAGTATGATTTATGGTGCTGTTGGCTAGGAGTTCATTGTTGATGAATCAACAATAGATGTTAAGTTGTCTTTAAACAAAAACCTGTAAAACAAGGCTATGTATTGAAATGTTGTTGGGAATGTCATGACCAGAGGCTTGCAGGACCATAATCCTGTGTTTCCCCTAAGAGTCTCAGTATTCACTAAATCAGCATTCATGGTGACTTTATAGAACACAACCTTCATAAATAATGAGAATCGGCTGTATTTTCCATGTGTTGGAGGATCCAGATGGGGCCCAATAAATAATTACCTTCCTACTTGTCTGAATTCCAGACTATTGAGAAACTTGACAAAGGAGATAACAGATAGAGGCCAAAATAGAATCTTCCCTGAGAAAGTCAATAATAGACAGATGGCCTTCCTGTTACTGAACCCGTTAGCTCCAGGTGGCACTGAACCAGTGTGGAAGAGAAAAGAAAGTGGATTTGTGTGTCATGGATTCCTGCTTGCAAAATCACCATGCACAGAAGTATCCCCTGGAAGGAGTAGGCACAGGCAGGGGAAGACAGAGGCATTACCTTTACTAGGGGGAGTAAGAAGCCAGCTGTGCCAGGCCCCACCCCCAAAGTAGCTCATACATACTAATACCAGATTGGTTGGTTGAATAAGAGGTTGTGGTGAAATAACAATGTCTTCACATTTGTTCCCCCCAAACCCCTTTAATAATCTTTTCATGCCTTCGGATGAAAACCTAGGTGGGTTATGACTTTTACCCTCACAGCCCTATGATCATTTTAAATCACAAAAATGATTTGGTTGAAGACATTTGGTAGCCCTTCATGCTACTTATTCAAAAATAGTACTTCTCTGTTTTATCTGTGATGCCCGCAGCAGGTGCAGGCCCACAGTCCTTTCTCTTCCTTTTTTTTTTTTTTTTTTTTTTTTTTTAAAGGTTTATTGATTTAGTTGACAGAGAGTGAGATCACAAGTAGGCAGGGAGAGAGGGGGAAGCAGGCTCCCCACTGAGCAGGGAGCCCGACATGGGGCATGATCCTAGGACCCCAAGAACCACGACCCAAGCCGAAGGCAGAGGCCCAGCCCACCAAGCCACCCAGGTGCCTCCTGGCTCTGTTACCCTGAGCTTACCTACTGCTGCTTCAGTCTTCCTGAGGCTGTGAATGGGGAAGGAGGAGGCAACAGGGAGAAGCAGGGATTTTTTTATTTGGTATTATTGATGGCTGCTTAATGTTTTTCCACCTGAAAAATGTCTGAAGCTGAGAATTTTTCTTTGGAGCACATTTTTGGGTATATTGGAGGTACCTCTTCTGGGCCATTCACCACAGCTCTCCTAGGCTGGGTGTTGTGTTTATCTGGCTCGTGGTGCCACTCAAACTTCTTTGTATCCCCAGGCTCTGGGAATGTTAGCTGATCCTGATGCGGCTCCCTCTACTTTGCTGCTGTGGATTACCATGACCTCTCAGGCTTGGGCCACTGCAGGGAATATGTGCTTGTCTCTGTGTGTGGTTTCCTTGGCATGGAGTTAGAAGCCATCACCACCTTTTTCTTTTCTGCTGGGGAGGGACCTACCATGTGGTTCATCACGTTCCACAGAGCACATACAAATCATCCGTCTCCTTCCTGGATCCTTTAATATTTGACATAGAATTCCCCAAGGGGATTAAAAATTATTAGAATTCTTTATGAATTCTGTATGTGATGTTCTCTCACAGATTCACTTTAGTGTCTGATATCTACTGATTTGGCATCTCAGTGATACTGAGGCAGAAGGAATTCCATATTATTATCAACCATGTGTACATGTATACCTATGAGTTTTAGCAGTTCCACAAAATTAACATGATTACAAAAATGTTAGGTAAACTGATATCTAGTTAAATCATCCCCTTAGGGAGATCATTATTTTCTAGTGTGGCAATGGATAATTCTAAGCACATGCGAGAAAAAGGCATATTGGACCTTATGACTTTTTGTCCTGAATGTTACTCCTAATTTGTATGTTTTTCTTTTAAATTTCTGTTTTCCATTAGTAATCCCAATTGCCATCCTAGGCTACTTAAAAACTCTTGGAAGAGTTAATAATGGAAAGTGCAAAGATGAACAACTGGCAGGTAGTAAGTGGTGCGTAAATGTTCGCTGTTGGGATTCTGGTAATAGTATGCTAGAGCAATTGAGGGAGGGTTATCATTAGGCAGTTTTACTACAATAAAAGGGTATTTTTTTGAAGGCTTATTTGTCCTTTAATGATGTCATTTTTATAAAAATAAACTGGATGATAATAGATATTGTTATTAATGTAGTACATATTAAGAAGATACAATAATCTAGTTAATAGATATTTGATGAGGACTTTCTGTCTTGAGCCCTGGGAACATAGGGTAAGCAACACCATGCATAGTTTGTCCTTCATGGATCTTCTTGTATAATGAGGAAGACAAATTTAATATTTTATAAAGTCATTCAGGTGTAAAATTGCAACTCAGGTGAGTACAAGCAAAGATACATAGCGCCATGAAAGGGCATATTTGAGGGATTAATATGGGCAGAGAGAAGACTTCTCTGAGGAAGTGGCAATTGAGGGAAGATCTTAAAGGTGCATAGAAGTTATCTTTATATACTAGGATGTTACATGAAGTGGGAAAGCTTCTGGGAGAGAAAATGGCATGTGCCAAGAGCCTGTGGTTGAAGGACCTGAAAGAAGGCCTGGGAATCAGTGCAGAGAGCAAAGGTGTGTGACTGTGACTCCAAGTCAGACTGTGAAGGACCCAGTTAGGCATTGTTTTAAGCAGGGAAAGTGATAATTCAGATTTTTGGGAAGATTGCTTGGAGGAGAATGGATTTAAGGGAAGCAGCCCCTGTGTCCTTATCACCACCATCACCGTCACCATCACCAGTGTCATTATCATTATAACAACAGACATGGGCGTACCATATTGCAGGGACCAGGGCTTTATGGCCTTTGGTCTTCATAGCAATGCCATGAAAGAGGTGTCTTTGTTCCCCTCACTTGACAGGAAGGAGTTTACTAGGTTAAATGACTTAATGTAATCTATCCAATAATGAGCAGAGCTGGTGTTAGATAAGTAAGCAACTTTTTAAAGCATAGTACTTGGTGCATAACAAGCACTCAACTGATGTTTGGGTATACTTATACTGTATTTCCCCCCTCAATTCAATGTATTTTTTTTTAAAGGTGCTTTAATAATAAAGTATAAAAAGCTTTACAGACAAAAGCCTCTCTCACACTCTTGACTGCCATCCACCCGTCCTTGAGACTGTCTGCAACCACCAAAGCCCTGCCTGCATTATTGCTGATTGTGTGGTAGTGATGGTGGTGCCCACTAGAGGGTGTGGGCCGAAGACTCCACACTGTTGGGCTGGGTTAAAAGCCTCCACAGCTCTAGCCACAGCTGCACCCTTGCAACAAACAGAGAACCTCTTTTCATGAAGCAAATCACCATTTTCGCTTCATATTTGCATCTATGGTAACTGGATTTTTCAGGGTATTACAGGACACAGTGATAAAAAGCAGTGTCATTTGTCAATCACCTTGGTGCTCTTGACAGTAGGAATTTTCTCCTCTGTTTCACTGGCCAGGAGGTCATGTGGCATCTTTCTTCATTACAAGAAAGGGAAGATATCTTATAAATCAAGTCTTTTTTAGGAAATTAACACGACTTCTGCTGGGTGTTTTTTAACCCTGTGTTCCCTGCTTTTGTCTTCTGAGCCTCGCTCACAGCATGGCAACTGGTGGATTTAATGCTGATCTGATACTGTTACAGACATTAGGTGGTGTTCAGTATACTGCTTTTAAGCAGGCCAGAAATACTGGTAATCAGTTTTAATACTCAACAACTTAGAAAACTGTACTCTAGAATACTACAATAGTTTGTGAGGTATCCAGGTAGAGGATACTTGCCTGGATTAGGAAATGAGAATAACAGCTGGATTCCCCAGTAAGAATTCAAAAGAGAAAATACTTGAATATGTTAAATCTGTGGGTTAGGGAAAATGATATTGAAAAAGATGTGTTGGTTTACTCACCTATATGGGAACTTCTCTCTTTAAAATCCCTTGGCGCTCTGGTATATGGGCTCTCTACCGACTAACAATGTGAGTTAGCAAGGAATTGCAGCATCTTCACAAAGTGGCTTCTATTCCACAGGGTCATTGAACAGCTTGGTGGGAAGCAGCTGGTCATGAACCACATGCACCACGAGGACCAGCAGGTTCGCTACAATGCTCTTCTGGCTGTGCAGAAACTCATGGTGCACAACTGGTATGTGCTGGCTTTTTCTTTCCTCTCCCATACTGATCTGTAAGCTCTCACTTGTCCCTTTGAAAGGTTCTCTGATAAATGCACTGATGAGGGGTAGTTTTTTAAATCAGCAGTTTTGATGAAATATCTAGAAATATATTTTAGTAATCAAGAGCAATGATAACATTTTGGGAAGACTAACTGCATTGATATTCTCAAAAAATGTGTATTCACAGTACTAATATCAAAAACAATTCTAGGATTAACTAAAAGGATATTTGTGGCTTAAGGGAATCCAGCTTTTTTGGAGTTGAATGGAATCCAGCTGGATTACTAATCAGAGGCTTTACAATTTTGCACAGTGTAACTATTCAGCATATGGTTAACCTAAATGGTTTTTACTGGTTCATGTGAAAACACTAAAGAAAACACTAAAAGCTGATTGATCAACTAAGATTCAGCTCTCTCACATCTCATTCATTATAGCCTTTTGCTTTTGAAGTAATGGAAGTCAGTTTTTCCTCTCATTTGTTTTTATTTTTCAAATAAAAGTTATGGACCTTTTGTACCTACCTAAAACAAGATAAATTGAAGAGTGATTGTTTAGATACAGTGGTGAGCCTTTTGTGTCCATGATGGAACAAACCAGAATTCCCTTTGCTCTGGCTATTTTTCACTGTGAGTTGGGTGTCGCGTGCTTCCAATGCTCTACTGAAGAGGTCATGTACCTCTCCGTGCTTCACCATTTGGAAGGGTGCTTTAGGGCTGGGCTGTTTTGTTAAGGCACAGTGAACAAATACACATTCCTTGTAACTGGCAGTTACACTGCCAGTACCTCCAAGGAAAGAATTAATGGTGCTTTGGAAGACATGCATTTGAAAGATGCAGGCAGTATAGTATAGGGGACTATCCAGGAGCGCTGCTGTGGCATCATACATGAAATATTAAGATGTTGCCACTTAAGCACTTTTTTTCATAAATACATTTTGCATTTTTTCAATAACCACCTTTGAGGACTTTGTACCCTGTATGAAATGCTGGGCTATAGATATGATGGAAATAGGTGCAGCTTTACGTAGGACGAATAGAGAAGGCCTCTCCGAGTAGGCCAAAACAGCTAAGCTGGCACTGTAATGATAAGGAATTAGCCATACAATCCAGGTATTAGGGGTAACATTTCAGGTAAAGGGGATGAGAAGGAAAGGGCCATGAAGCTTGGCTTCTTTAAAAGCAATGTCTGGGGACATATTTGGTTGTCCAGAGACAATGGGGGGTGCTGGTCTACTGGTATAAGTGGGTAGAGGCCAGGGGTGCTGCTAAATATCCTAAAATGCATGGACAGCCCCCCACCACAAAGAAGTGTCCTGCCCAATCTGTCAACAGTGCCACGCGTGAGAGACTTTAATTTGAGGGTGGTATGAGGGCCAGCATGGAACTAGATGGGAAAGAAGATGCTCTCAGGGAACCGATCATGTAGGGTCTTGTGGGCTACCATTTGGCTCTTCCTTTTACAAGATGAGTTGAAAGCCATTGAAAAATTTTAAAATGGAAGAATGAGAATATTTGATACATGTTTTAAGAAGATCTCTTAGGCTACTCTCTGGCGAGTGGATTATACCTGGGTAAGTGTGAAAGCAAAGGACTATTTTAGTAGATTTCTCATTGTGGTTGAGAGTAGAGATGGCTAGTGGCTTGGACTAGAACACCGAAAGTTGAGGTAACAAGTAGGTGAACTTGGATAGATTTCAGAGCTAGTGCTATCTGCACCTGATGGACTGGAGGTGTTTTTACTTGTTTTCATATACTCAGTGCAAGAAGAAAGGAATCAAGGCAGAGGGCACTAGAAATGGTTTTTATCTCTTTAGCAGGAGGAAAAAATTTTTCAAGGCTATCAGTAAAAACAGAATACTCCACTGGATTTCTCTCCTTGTTTCACTTTACCATGGGCCACATTTTCAACAAAAATGAATTCATTAGTAATTTTATATCTCTTGGTTTCTTTGCGCCTCTTTCTTGAATTTAGTTTAAAGAATGTTTGCATTTAGTAGAATTTGAGGCTTTTGCAACCAGCAAAGTTATATTTGCCTTCTGTAAAACACAATTTTACTTTCTCTTTTTGTTGAATTTAAGGTTGCTGAAGTATAAATCCTGCTTTGTCAATAAGAAAAATTCATTTTAATAGTTCTTTCTCATGAAGGATTTATTGTTGGGTTTATCTCTTTTTTGATATATACTTCCGATGTTGAAGAAAAGATGGGTATGAGATAAAATGTTAGTTAACCTTTTTTCTTTACTAGTGGAGAAAATTTTTTGGTTGAAAATTTTCGTTATTTAAATGATCATGCATTGAAGATGACATGTGCAATTGGAATATTTTCCTTGAATTTAGGAACTTGATTTAGTTTCTTGGTACATTTTTCAATATATGATTACAAAAGAAAAAAATAAATGTCTTTATAGCCAGAAACTGGTTCTTTGCTCTCTATCACTGACTAGCTGATGAGAGAATATCCTTTTTCCTCCTAATTATGTGCTAAGCTCTTTTAACTTTGTTTTAATTATGACAAATCTCCTTTGATGGAGAAGCTTAATGTCAGTATTTTTCTACATTTTTGTTTTGAAAAAAATTTTCATATAAAGAAAAATTTTTTTGTGACACGTATTTTGTTGTGACATATACATTTCCATGTCTCTTTGTGCCAGAGTATGAAAATTGCTCAAGTAATAGCGGTTTATTTAAATGTCAGATTAACATGAGATCAAATAGAATGCAGTTTGGAAAGTAAATCTTCTGCAAAGTATATTCCCAGTTGTAAAAAGGATTTTGAGCTTATGCCTTTATGCAGGTATCTAATTTGTCTTCATTAAATCATGCTGGTGGAGACTGCCTTTCTACTTGCCTAAAGTAAATGATTTTTTTCCCCCTGAAAATATGGCACTTGTGTCTTAAAGATGTTTATTGATTGAGTCTTACAAAATTCTCTTGGAATTGTTTTATTTTCACACAGATACAAACATGAAAACAGAATTGATTTTGTTTCCTTCTGGCATTTTGTTTGTTTTAATTAAAATGAGTTTTTATAAATGATTTATGTTAGTACAGTGTAGTGAAAGAAATTAGTTGAGCATAATTAAAATATAATCATAGATCAAAGTAGAATGGAAATCTGCCTCAATGGCAATAGCAGCTTTTCATGACATTTTTGCATGTTTATTTGTACTCATTGTTTGCTCCTAGGCCACACTTTGAGATTTCCCATACATTCTGGATTTTCTTTCACGTTTCTACCCTAAATGATTTTTAGATTTTTTTGATGTTGCATTCCTTCTAAAGCTTGTATTTTATGAGACTAAATCATAATTTTGGATATGGTAAAATAATACTTATATTTTACTGCATGGAATTTTTTTGTTTTAAATGTGTTTAAAATTACATTTTAAGTATAAATTGGATACTTATGAAATTATAGAACTGAGCTGTCTATGGATTTTTATTTTGATTCTTCATTTTAAGGAGTTAAATAATAAGTTTTTGATAATATAGAGATGGATTTGAGTTTATGTAACAGGGACTATATAAGTTGTGTATCATGGGAAAATTCTTAATTCTTTTTCATGATTTTATGGTTGATTTCAAAAGTATCATGAATCGCAGGTCTTAGCGTTGCTGTTGTTTCTCCCCTTCTCCTATGTTTACATGGAATGATGGAACACAAAAATGCTCATTGATGTGGTTGGGGAGTGGATGGGGGCTGGAGTTGCCAGGGAGGGAGGGGACGGTAGGCACACACGCATGTCTCCTCAGTTCAGGAGGTATTGAGCAGGTCAATCCCACTTAACAACCCTCCTTCTAAATGCTCTTCCCATACCCACTGTGTATTTGTTCTGTGCCTCTTATTCTTTGAACAGCTCCAGAATTTTATATTAATAAATTTGCCAAAATATATAAACAGTAACAACATACTCTAGAGAACTTTTATATATACCCTCAGTTTATACTTTATAATTCAATATCATAAAATGTCATCATTTTTCTCCTACAGAATGATTTTAAATGTAATCAGCCTCTAATTCAGAAGCAACAGTATGTGCATATGGACAGCTCAGGACTTCAGGAAAGAAACACTGAATTTTGTAGGTAGTGGATTTTGTGTAGAATTGTCTGTTTGTTTCTAGATTATTTTTCAGTGTTTTTTTTTTTTAAGCTGAATAATAAGTTATAAGAGTGTTGTTCCCTCCAGTTATTTTATGTGTAGGTATATAATGTAACAGAGACCTCCCCAAGCCAAGTGTATGAGTGATACTACTTCGTTCTCTAATGTCTATGTCTGCTTAGTATATTATTCTGTAAGTACATAGCCATAAATACAGTGATTAAAATAGATACTTATGAACTGAACTGAAGGAAAAAAAATCTACATTAAGCCTTTTATCATTAATAATCATGTTACTAAAACATTCCATGTGATTTTTAATAAGCATAAAACATTTCCAGATTTAACATTTTCCAGGATTAATTTAAAAAATTGTGGCCACCCTTTGGGTGCTGGAATTTTTCACATTATTCATACAACATTTTTAGTGGAAGAATCTTTGAATATGTTTTTAGTATCACGTTTGTGTATTTTTCCAAAACAAATATAATTCAATTAGAAAATATATCAAAACCAATTCCAAGTGAAGAAGAATTCTATATAGCCTGTTTTTCACCATGAAGTTGGTGGCTAAAATTGCTTCTACTTTGCTAGTCAGAGATGTTTTGAGGCTGTACTAATTTGTCTGGACACTATGTACCACTTAATTACAATTGCTTTGGAGGTGGCAGCGTAACATAAATCCTAAATTGTTGCAAAGTACGAGCCTAAGTAAACATTTGGAAGAGGTAGACAATGATCATTTAGACAATAAAGAGTATAAAACCACTGATAGACAATGGAGTCGCTGTACTTTATAATTAAGTGTAAAATCAAATGCAGATTTCACATTTAAGGGCATGTGACTAGTGTATCTGTGGATCAAATTCATGTTGTTATTTTGTTCCATTAGGTTTGGCTTTTTAGACAGACAGACACCTGATTGGGGTTTTGAAGGATCAGTAAAGTGTGGAGAAAAGAAAAGTCTTGTCTAGTAAGGGGAGGCAGAGAAAAATGAACTAACATGCTTGGCTTTTAAATGCTTTTTCTCCTTTCTCTTTCAGCGGGTTGGGCAGTTAGTTTTTGGTCACATGAATGTTTCATGGGCTTTGTGTGCGTGTGTGTTAAATAATCAAAGCTCCATAGAATAGAGTATGCTAAAAATTAGATAAAGACTTAGCAAACTTTATATTTATTCATCTTAGAGATTTGATTAAATTTTTGAATTATTTTCTTAGTTTCCATTTAAGTAGATCATCCAGATGTTCTCTTGATGGGGAACAAAATCTTATGGGTGACAAATGAATTGGTAAGTTTTCATCACCACTGAAATTTTGAGGTATACATTTAAAAAATGGTGATAAGTCTGTCGTCTAAACAAAGATAGCTTTTGATGTAAATTTCCTTTAATTAAATTTGTATTAGATTTACTTTTTAAAAGAATTATACAGTCATGCATTAGGTACCTACTATATATCTAACCCTCACCGTGAATGTTCATCACCAGTCCTCACTTTTTTTTTTAATATTTTTAAGATTATTTTTATTTATTTATTTATTTATTTGATGGAGACAGCAACAGAGGGAATACAAGCAGAGGGAGAGGGAGAAGGAGAAGCAGGCTTTCCACCGAGCAAGGAGCCCAATGTGGGGCTCAATCCCAGGACCCTGCGATCATAACCTGAGTGAAGTCAAACGCTTAATGACTGAGCCACCCAGGTGCCCCCTCACTTGTTATTTTTAAAAATGAATTCAGTATAAAGAGTCAATAGGTGCAAAAATAATGAATACTGTTATGCTGAAAATAAATAAATTAAAAAAAAGAGTTAATAGGAGCCAGTGGTGTTCCTAAAAGACCGGGTTCCTTAGACATACACATCAGAGTTCTAGAACATTTCCCTGTAATTCTCTGTACCTACAGAAGCTTTTTGCCTCACTTTCCTTAAGGGCAGGTATTTGGAGATGCCTGAACAAAAATAGTGTCTTGAATGACAGTTTCCTCTGCCTTGCTAAATAGCCCAGAAATATCTTATGAGAAAATATTTTAGCATTTGGTTAAACACTGTGCTGTTCATTTGTAGCAGTTACTTTCCCAGTTGAGGGAGTGTTTACTGTTATCTCTGTAGTTACTACTACAGAGTAATAATAATAATAATATATTATATAGTAATAATAATAAATACAGAGTATTATTACTCTCTAGTTATTACTACTAAATCAGAGATTTAGACATGGACAGGAATACTTATTAGATGATTTAGACATGGACAGGAATACTTATTAGATGATTTAGACATGGACAGGAATATTTATTAGATGATTGAATATGTGCTAAAATAGATAGGAAGTAGAAAATAAGGGCATAGCACACATGACATAGCACCCCTTCAGTGCAATGTCATGAGGGCTGGGCAGAAGTATGAGTAGGTGCCATCAGAGCTTGGGAATTGTGGCTCATTCTTCCTGGGCCTTCAAAATGGAAATTTTCCTGAGGAGATGATGCCCGGGCTTATTCTTAAGGATCAAGAAGGAGTTAGCTGGTGAAGATGAGTCTAGATAGGGAGGACTTCTACGTAGAGGCACTCTGTCAGCATGCTGCACATGGGAAGCCCCAGCTGTGTCACCAGAAAGGAAATTGGGAGCCTGGGAGTGGCTGAGCTTTTGCTAAAAGGTCAGCTTTGAGGTCATATGCCTTAGTATTGCAGGAAGATTTAATGCAACCACAGTAATCTGAATACAATTTTATTTCTTCAGGTTCCTTAGACATACATGGTATCAGAGTTCTAGAACATTTCCCTGGAATTCTCTGTACCTACAGAAGGGATTATGTCAGGGATTTATCTTTCTCCTGGAATGTGAACTGTACATGTTGGCGAGGCAAATCCAGAGCTGGTATAATCACTGAGTGAGTGAATGAGGTCATAAAAGAACCAAGATTGTTCAGCTTCCTGCTCCCCTATCCCTTGGATGTAGTTTTCATCTCTCAGTTGCAAAGGAGAAGGGAGATATGAAAAAAAAAAAAAAAAACTTCTATTTTTTAAAAAACATTTTAATTGGAAAGAATTTAAACTACTGAAAAGTTAAGGAACAATGCAGTGAACTAGTGCTGTTTTCTTTAGATTGACCACTTGTTGACTTTTTGCTGCATTTGTATGTTCTCATTTTGTCTCTGTCTCTCTGTCTCTCTCTCTGAAGAATTTGAGACTAAGTGACAGACATTATGATCCTTTAGCCCTAAATGCTTCAGCACGTATGTCCTAGGACCTGGATTTTTTAATATCACTGTAGCACAATGATGTGCTTCTGTAATCCATAGTTGATATTCATATTTCCTTGTCTATTGTTTGCACTGTTGTCTGTAGCAAATATGTTTTGTTCCAGTCTAGGATAATACATTGCATTTAATTATCCTGTCTCTTTAGTGTCACTTAAATAGAATAGTTTTTTGGTGTTTGTCTTTTTTAACATTGGTATTTTTAATGACTACAAGGCCAGATGTTTTGTAGAATGTTCCTCAATTTCAGTTTGCTCTTTCTTCCCGATTAGCTTTAGGGTATGCATTTTTCTCAGAACACCACAGAGGTGATGTCATGTTCTTCTTCGTGTTTTCATCAGGAAGCATTTGAGTCAATTTACCCTATTATTGGTAGTGTTAACTTCCACCTGCTTAAAGTGGCATAAGGTTTCTCTACTGTAATGAGCTTCTCTCCCTCTTATAATTAGTAAGTAATCTTTGGGGAAGTACTTGGAGACTGTAAATACTGGTTGTGTTTTCCAGCAAACTTTCAGTCCTTTTTTTTTTTTTTTTTTTTTTAGCATCCAATGGTGCTTCTCACAAGAGTCAGTTATTATTGTTGTAATTGCAAAATGCGTTTTGGGATTTTATTTTTTATAGGTGTAATGTAATGCCTCTGGAGCCAGCAGTCTGTCTGTGTTTATCAGTGTGTAGGACACTGAATCTGGAGAAACGATAATGCAACAATCCATGAAGGATCTTGCGTGGGTTGTGCTGGGACACTGGAGAAGCAGAAGAGGATATAGTCAGGCACTTGACATTCCAGAAGTTAGCACTCCTGAACCAGGAAGAATTTTGTGTTAGTGCTTTTTTCCTAGCACCTGAGTACTGTTTGATGTTTCCCTCAGGTAGCAATGTTGAGAGAAATGTGACTTGATAGCAGCTTCCTATCTTAGATATTATTTTCTGAAAATGACATTATATCTTTGATCTCTTCAGGAGTGTTTTTATAATAGGCATTGCAAAACTGTTCAAAAAACATTTCCTAACCATACCTTTCATCAGATGTTAGTAGTAGAGGTTTTATTTGGCACACCGAGTGATGTGTTGTTTTAATGTATTCAAACATTAACACAGTTTTAAGGAAGTTTAATCATAAGGTATTTAGATGACAGCAGACATCTGTTTTCTTCGGACATATTAGACATATAAATTAATGAGATGTCTTGTTTGGTAAGGTGGTTATATGTTGATGGTTAGTGTGTTAGTAATGTTAGTAAAACATTATTATTTTATTTTATTTGCTTATTTGACAGACAGAGATTACAAGTAGGCAGAGAGGCAGGCAGAGAGAGAGGAAAGGAAGCAGGCTTCCTGATGAGCAGAGAGCCAAATGCAGGGCTCAACAGGACCCTGGGATCATGACCCAATCCGAAGGCAGAGACTTAACCCACTGAGCCACCCAGGCGCCCCAAAACATTATTTTGAGAGTACGTTTTCATTTGTCTAATTTTGTTTTGCCTACATAAGAGAATTGTGTGTATATGTATGTGTGTATAGATGTATCATATATACCTATTTTCTAAGATATTTTCTGTATATTCTGCATGTTCAGAATCAAGTATACCCAATTTATTATGTTTTGACAACCTACAGCAATTTTGCTATTTTTAAAAGTTATTTTAAGTAAGAATATGTGTGCTAACTTGTTAACTTACATTTCTGCTAAAATTGAAGGGTGGTAAAAATTTATTCTTAGATGACAATAAAAAAAATATTTGCAGTGTTTTTGTGGATTGCCTGTAGAGGCTGCATATTTTAATAGGAGCTGCACAAGAAGTAATATAAATGATAAAATTACAGAAACAAATTAGCCACTAGAAGTTTCTAGAGCAAAATAAGAATGTGATTGGTTGTAGTACACTAGTGAGAGTACCTTTGTAAACTATGATCTGAACTTCTGTGTATGTGTGTTTTACTTCACTAGGAGTGGTTTATTTACAAGAAACAAAAATCTACTCAAGTTAGTATAAATATAAGAAACTCTATTAGAAGGATGTCGACTTAGCTCACAGAATCCAGTAGTAGGTGAAGTCACACAGTTTCACTGAAACTGGGAACCAGAAAGCTGGTGGGAAGCAAGGCAGCAAGTTTTTCTACCTCCTTTTCCTTCTGACCACATGAATCCTCACATCTGTAGCCCATCTGCTTAGTTATTTTCTGTAGGCTGGCTTTTCTGCCCAGGGTCCTCTCCAAGTTTCTCCACGGTTGCAGGCTAACCCCTCAGTGTCTTCATGATTGTCTACTTGAGCTTCCCGTAGTGAGCTGACTATATGTATGCCCTTCTAGATTCCGTGCTTCCTGCTGGGCCTGTTCCTTGGTCTCTTCTGTACCTGATGAAGGAGGAACAGGATTCATGAATGGCAGTGAAGTGTTGATATTTTAGACCCCAAAATTTGATGTCCCTGTATTATATCCAAGGAGAAATTCAAAAGATAGAAATACAGGTTTGGAGTTCCAGAGCAAGATGTGAGCTAGAGTTTATAGAGCTAAAGCAGTCATTAGAGGATTGAAGTCATGGCAGTAGATGAGATTACCCCCCAAATATATGTAAGAGTGGGACTCTTCTCTAGGAGGTGTTTGGATTAACTCCCTGAAATTGTATGCAAAAGCCTGTGTATAAATACTTTCTGTGGGCAGGGTACGTGCTCTTCCTCAAATTTGCAAAGGGGTCTGGGGCCAGAAGAGGTTAAGAACCACTGTTAGAAACTGAGACAATATTTCCTGTAGAGCTGGTTTGGTATTTGCAAATTCTTTCAGTTGTTGTTTGTCCTGGAAGCTTTTAATCTCTCCTTCTATTTTCAATGATAGCCTAGCTGGATATAGTATTCTTGGCTGCATGTTTTTCTCGTTTAGTGCTCTGAAAATATCATGCCAGCTCTTTCTGGCCTGCCAGGTCTCTGTGGATAAGTCAGCTGCCAATCTAATATTTTTACCATTGTATGTTACAGACTTCTTTTCCCGGGCTGCTTTCAGGATTTTCTCTTTGTCACTGAGACTTGTAAATTTTACTATTAGGTGACGGGGTGTGGGCCTATTCTTATTGATTTTGAGGGGCGTTCTCTGAACCTCCTGAATTTTGATGCTCGTTCCCTTTGCCATATTGGGGAAATTCTCCCCAATAATTCTCTCCAGTATACCTTCTGCTCCCCTCTCTCTTTCTTCTTCTTCTGGAATCCCAATTATTCTAATGTTGTTTCATCTTATGGTGTCACTTATCTCTCGAATTCTCCCCCTCGTGGTCCAGTAGCTGTTTCTCCCTCTTTTGCTCAGCTTCTTTATTCTCTGTCATTTGGTCTTCTATATCACTAATTCTTTCTTCTGCCTCATTTATCCTAGCAGTTAGAGCCTCCATTTTTGATTGCACCTCATTAATAGCTTTTTTGATTTCACCTTGGTTAGATTTTAGTTCTTTTATTTCTCCAGAAAGGGCTTTTATATCTCTCGAGAGGGTTTCTCTAATATCTATAGCTCTCTTTTTTGGTGGGATCCTTGTCTGGTTTTGGGATCAAGGTGATGCTGGCTTCATAAAATGAGTTTGGAAGTTTTCCTTCCATTTCTATTTTTTGGAACAGTTTCAGGAGAATAGGAATTAGTTCTTCTTTAAATGTTTGGTAGAATTCCCCCGGGAAGCCGTCTGGCCCTGGGCTTTTGTTTGTTTGGAGATTTTTAATGACTGTTTCAATCTCCTTACTGGTTATGGGTCTGTTCAGGCTTTCTATTTCTTCCTGGTTCAGTTGTGGTAGTTTATATGTTTCTAGGAATGCATCCATTTCTTCTAGATTGTCAAATTTATTGCCATAGAGTTGCTCATAGTATGTTCTTATAATAGTTTGTATTTCTTTGGTGTTAGTTGTGATCTCTCCTCTTTCATTCATGATTTTATTTATTTGGGTCCTTTCTCTTTTCTTTTTGATAAGTCGGGCCAGGGGTTTATCAATTTTATTAATTCTTTCAAAGAACCAGCTCCTAGTTTCGTTGATTTGTTCTATTGTTTTTTTGGTTTCTATTTCATTGATTTCTGCTCTGATCTTTATGATTTCTCTTCTCCTGCTGGGCTTAGGGTTTCTTTCTTGTTCTTTCTCCAGCTCCTTTAGGTGTAGGGTTAGGTTGTGTACCTGAGACCTTTCTTGTTTCTTGAGAAAGGCTTGTACCGCTATATATTTTCCTCTCAGGACTGCCTTTGTTGTGTCCCACAGATTTTGAACCGTTGTATTTTCATTATCATTTGTTTCCATGATTTTTTTCAATTCTTCTTTAATTTCCCGGTTGACCCATTCATTCTTTAGAAGGATACTGTTTAGTCTCCATGTATTTGGGTTCTTTCCAAACTTCCTTTTGTGGTTGAGTTCTAGCTTTAGAGCATTGTGGTCTGAAAATATGCAGGGAATGATCCCAATCTTTTGATACCGGTTGAGTCCTGATTTAGGACCGAGGATGTGATCTATTCTGGAGAATGTTCCATGTGCACTAGAGAAGAATGTGTATTCTGTTGCTTTGGGATGAAATGCTCTGAATATATCTGTGATGTCCATCTGGTCCAGTGTGTCGTTTAAGGCCTTTATTTCCTTGCTGATCTTTTGCTTGGATGACCTGTCTATTTCAGTGAGGGGAGTGTTAAAGTCCCCTACTATTATTGTATTATTGTTGATGTGTTTCTTTGATTTTGTTATTAATTGGTTTATATAGTTGGCTGCTCCCACATTGGGGGCATAGATATTTAAAATTGTTAAATCTTCTTGTTGGACAGACCCTTTGAGTATGATATAGTGTCCTTCCTCATCTCTTATTATAGTCTTTGGCTTAAAATCTAATTGATCTGATATAAGGATTGCCACTCCTGCTTTCTTCTGATGTCCATTAGCATGGTAAATTCTTTTCCACCCCTTCACTTTAAATCTGGAGGTGTCTTCGGGCTTAAAATGTGTTTCTTGGAGGCAACATATAGATGGGTTTTGTTTTTTAATCCATTCTGATACCCTGTGTCTTTTGACAGGGGCATTTAGCCCATTCACATTCAGGGTAACTATTGAGAGATATGAATTTAGTGCCATTGTATTGCCTGTAAGGTGACTGTTACTGTATATGGTCTCTGTTCCTTTCTGATCTACCACTTGTAGGCTCTCTCTTTGCTTAGAGGACCCCTTTCAATATTTCCGATATCCTTGATGAACACAGATGCGAAAATACTCAACAAAATACTAGCCAGTAGGATTCAACAGTACATTAAAAAGATTATTCACCACGACCAAGTGGGATTTATTCCAGGGCTGCAAGGTTGGTTCAACATCCGCAAATCAGTCAATGTGATACAACACATCAATAAAAGAAAGAACAAGAACCATATGATACTCTCAATAGATGCTGAAAAAGCATTTGACAAAGTACAACATCCCTTCCTGATCAAAACTCTTCAAAGTGTAGGGATAGAGGGCACATACCTCAATATCATCAAAGCCATCTATGAAAAACCCACCGCAAATATCATTCTCAATGGAGAAAAACTGAAAGCTTTTCCGCTAAGGTCAGGAACACGGCAGGGATGTCCATTATCACCACTGCTATTCAACATCGTACTAGAGGTCCTAGCCTCAGCAATCAGACAACAAAAGGAAATTAAAGGCATCCAAATCGGCAAAGAAGAAGTCAAATTATCACTCTTCGCAGATGATATGATAGTATATGTGGAAAACCCAAAAGACTCCACTCCAAAACTGCTAGAACTTATACAGGAATTCAGTAAAGTGTCAGGATATAAAATCAATGCACAGAAATCAGTTGCATTTCTCTACACCAACAGCAAGACAGAAGAAAGAGATATTAAGGAGTCAATCCCATTTACAATTGCATCCAAAACCATAAGATACCTAGGAATAAACCTAACCAAAGAGACACAGAATCTATACTCAGAAAACTATAAAGTACTCATGAAAGAAATTGAGGAAGACACAAAGAAATGGAAAAATGTTCCATGCTCCTGGATTGGAAGAATAAATATTGTGAAAATGTCTATGCTACCTAAAGCAATCTACACATTTAATGCAATTCCTATCAAAGTACCATCCATCTTTTTCAAAGAAATGGAACAAATAATTCTAAAATTTATATGGAACCAGAAAAGACCTCGAATAGCTAAAAGGATATTGTAAAAGAAAGCCAACGTTGGTGGCATCACAATTCCGGACTTCAAGCTCTATTACAAAGCTGTCATCATCAAGACAGCATGGTACTGGCACAAAAACAGACACATAGATCAATGGAACAGAATAGAGAGCCCAGAAATAGACCCTCAAATCTATGGTCAACTAATCTTCGACAAAGCAGGAAAGAATGTCCAATGGAAAAAAGACAGCCTTTTCAATAAATGGTGCTGGGAAAATTGGACAGCCACATGCAGAAAAATGAAATTGGACCATTTCCTTACACCACACACAAAAATAGACTCAAAATGGATGAAGGACCTCAATGTACGAAAGGAATCCATCAAAATCCTTGAGGAGAACACGGGCAGCAACCTCTTCGACCTCTGCCGCAGCAACATCTTCCTAGGAACAACGCCAAAGGCAAGGGAAGCAAGGGAAAAAATGAACTATTGGGATTTCATCAAGATCAAAAGTTTTGCACAGCAAAGGAAACAGTTAACAAAATCAAAAGACAACTGACAGAATGGGAGAAGATATTTGCAAACGACATATCAGATAAAGGACTAGTGTCCAGAATCTATAAAGAACTTAGCAAACTCAACACCCAAAGAACAAATAATCCAATCAAGAAATGGGCAGAGGACATGAACAGACATTTCTGCAAAGAAGACATCCAGATGGCGAACAGACACATGAAAAAGTGCTCCATATCACTCGGCATCAGGGAAATACAAATCAAAACCACAATGAGATATCACCTCACACCAGTCAGAATGGCTAAAATCAACAAGTCAGGAAATGACAGATGCTGGCGAGGATGCGGAGAAAGGGGAACCCTCCTACACTGTTGGTGGGAATGCAAGCTGGTGCAGCCACTCTGGAAAACAGCATGGAGGTTCCTCAAAATGTTGAAAATAGAACTGCCCTATGACCCAGCAATTGCACTATTGGGTATTTACCCTAAAGATACAAATGTAGTGATCCAAAGGGGCACATGCACCCGAATGTTTATAGCAGCAATGTCCACAATAGCCAAACTATGGAAAGAACCTAGATGTCCATCAACAGATGAATGGATCAAGAAGATGTGGTATATATACACAATGGAATACTATGCAGCCATCAAAAGAAATGAAATCTTGCCATTTGCAACAACATGGATGGAACTAGAGCGTATCATGCTTAGCGAAATAAGTCAAGCAGAGAAAGAGAACTATCATATGATCTCCCTGATATGAGGAAGTGGTGATGCAACATGGAGGCTTAAGTGGGTAGAAGAAGAATAAATGAAACAAGATGGGATTGGGAGGGAGACAAACCATAAGTGACTCTTAATCTCACAAAACAAACTGAGGGTTGCCGGGGGGAGGGGGTTTGGGAGAAGGGGTTGGGATTATGGACATTGGGGAGGGCATGTGATTTGGTGAGTGCTGTGAAGTGTGTAAACCTGGTGATTCACAGACCTGTACCCCTGGGGATAAAAATATATGTTTATAAAAAATAAAAAAATTAAAAAAAAATAAATACTAGTTGTACTAACTACAAAAAAAAAAAAAAAGAAACTGAGACAAAAGTATTAAGGTGTCAACAGAATAACAATAGATTTTACACAAGGAGGGTGGGGGTGGGAGAAAGACTGATTCTAATGAGAAATGGGGTTAGGAGAAAACCAGGAACATACGCTGTTAGGGAAGAAAAAGAGTATATTTTAGGCAAGACTGGATCAGTGGTAGGTAGTGTAAATTACCACCAAGGGGACCAGGGCAAAGAGGCATGAACGTGCGTCTTGGATGTGACAGCAAGAAAACCATTGGTGCCCTGGGTCAGGGCACTTGGTGGCCATGAGTAGGCAGATTGCCCCAGAGATGGTAGAGAATTAAAGCAAGTCACAGTGGTCATTCCCTCTAGGAGACAGAGGAGGAAGGACAGCATTTCGTGGGGGGCCTGAGGTAGACAGTGGATGTTTGCTGTCATCACTTGTTTCTATATTAGGAAATGTTTAAATGCAATTGGTGGTGGTGGTGGTAGGGGACAGTTAGAGTGGGAGAAACTGATAAAGGGAAGGCCCTGAAGAGGCTGGATGGGATTGTTACTTGGAAAAGTAATTTGGTGGAGATTGTCTACTATTAACTGTATAGACAAACCTCCCTGCCAGTACCTCTTCTCTTGGTGAGATTAAAACTCTTGTCTGAACCAATTTAGCAAATAAATATTTATCGAAATGAATTGGTAAATTGGGGAGGGTCAGTGTCCAGTTTGTGCCAAGCACATGTTTTCCTCCTAGCTAAAGATTTCACTTCGTATGTTTCAGACTTTATATTTGGCACTAGTCCCGTCCATGTTGCTACAAAAGTTGGGTATTCATCCTTTCTGATGGAGGCATAATACTCCATAGTGTATATGGACCACATTTTCCTTATCCATTCGTCCGTTGAAGGGCATCTTGGTTCTTTCCATAGTTTGGCGACTGTGGCCATTGCTGCTATAAACATTGGGGTACAGATGGCCCTTCTTTTCACTACATCTGTATCTTTGGGGTAAATACCCAGGAGTGCAATGGCAGGGTCATAGGGAAGTTCTGTTTTTAATTTCTGGAGGAATCTCCACACTGTTCTCCAAAGAGGCTGCACCAACTTGCATTCCCACCAACAGTGTAAGAGGGTTCCTCTTTCTCCATATCCCCTCCAACACATGTTGTTTCCTGTTTTGTTAATTTTGGCCATTCTAACTGGTGTAAGGTGATACCTCAATGTGGTTTTAATTTGAATCTCCCTGAGGGCTGGTGATGATGAACATTTTTTCATGTGTCTGATAGCCATTTGTATGTCTTGATTGGAGAAGTATCTGTTCATATCTTCTGCCCATTTTTTGATATGATTGCCTCTTTTGTGTGTGTTGAGTTTGAGGAGTTCATTATAGATCCTGGATATCAGCCTTTTGTCTGTACTGTCATTTGCAAATATCTTCTCCCATTCCATGGGTTGCCTCTTTGTTTTTTTGACTGTTTCCTTTGCTGTGCAGAAGCTTTTGATTTTGATGAAGTCCCAAAAGTTTATTTTTGCTTTTGTTTCCTTTGCCTTTGGAGACATATCTTGAAAGAAGTTGCTGTGGCTGATATCGAAGAGGTTACTGCCTATGTTCTCCTCTAGGATTCTGATGGATTCCTGTCTCACGTTGAGGTCTTTTATCCATTTTGAGTTTATCTTTGTGTACGGTGTAAGAGAATGGTCGAGTTTCATTCTACATATAGCTGTCCAGTTTTCCCAGCACCATTTATTGAAGAGACTGTCTTTTTTCCACTGTATATTTTTTCCTGTTTTGTCGAAGATTAATTGACCACAGAGTTGAGGGTCCATATCTGGGCTCTCTACTCTGTTCCACTGGTCTCTGTGTCTGTTTTTATGCCAGTACCATGCTGTCTTGGTGATCACAGCTTTGTAGTAAAGCTTGAAATCAGGTAACGTGATGCCCCCAGTTTTATTTTTGTTTTTTAACATTCCCTTAGCGATTCCGGGTCTCTTCTGATTCCATACAAAATTTTGGATTATTTGCTCCAGATCTTTGAAGAATACCGGTGGAATTTCGATCGGAATGGCATTAAAAATATAGATTGCTCTAGGCAGTATAGACATTTTAACAATGTTTATTCTTCTGATCCAAGAGCATGGAATGGTCTTCCATCCTTTTGTGTCTTCTTCAATTTCTTTCATGAGTGTTCTGTAGTTCCTCAAGTACAGATCCTTTACCTTTTGGTTTCTTATGGTTCTTGGTGCTATAGTAAATGGAATCGATTCTCTAATTTCCCTTTCTGTATTTTCATTGTTAGTGTATAAGAAAGCCACTGATTTCTGCACATTGACTTTGTATCCTGCCACATTGCTGAATTGCTGTATGAGTTCTAGTAGTTTGATCTCATGAACCTGAGATCATGGTCTGAGCTGAAATCAAGAGTCAGATGCCCAACCAACTGAGCTGCCCAGGTGCCCCTCTTAGCATACATTTTTGGAACACCTTTTTTTTTTTTTTTTTTTTTATCATTTATGGTCTCTTTGAAGTAATGTTTCTCATGCTTCTCTTACCATTTTTTTTTTTTTTTAATGCTTTAGGATTCCAAGAATACAGAAGTTATTTGTTGGTGATAGCAGAACACGTTAGTTGTTTGGGCCTTTGTTCCTGAATAATATTCTGAGGTTCCTCTAGGTATCATGATAGAATAGTATCTATTTACTGTTTGGTAGCCATGATTTACTTTAACAAGGTTAAAGTTGTTGATTTTTTAACCCTGTAGAAATAAAAAAATTTAAGTACCTTAGATTTAAACTATTAAATATATACTTTAAAAAATTAGGACTGTAAGAATAGACATCTTATATTGTGACAAAAGAGATCAATTACTTTCCTGAAATCAATTTTTAAGTTGAAGCTTTAGAACAAAGCTCCCAATTGGGAGAAAATTGTTAGGAGAAGTTATTTTACCTTAATATCATGTTAAATTAGGGTGAGTGCAATAAATAATAGGCATTAAGTTGATTATTAAATATAAAAGCCAACTTAGGGGTGCTTGGGTGGCTCAGTCAGTTAAGTGTCCTGCTCTTGATTTCAGCTCAGGTCATGATCTTAGGGGTCATTAGATCGAGCCCTGAGTTAGGCTCTGCACTTAGCAGGGAGTCTACTAGAGATTCTCTCTCTCTCTCTCTTTCTCTTCCCCTTCCTCTGCCCTCTCTTTTTCTCTCTCAAATAAATAAATCTTTAAAGTCAACAAATAAATAAAAACAACTAGGTTTGTCTGTAGAATGGAATATTTACTGCCAAAAGTATTTGTGGCAGAGCACTAGAAAATCGGTAGCTATTAGAGTAGCTGCTGGTTTTTTTTTTTTTTTTTTTTTTTTTTTTTTTTTTTTTTTTTACTTGAGTGATTTTTGGCACAGTTTTGAATATAATTTGTGGCCTGAAATGTTTAAAACAAAGAATTTTGATTTCCTCTTCATTTTGCTAATGAATAATTTACTTTGTGTTTTCTCCACTAAATGATTACTTATCAGTGATAAATGCTCTTCAGACCAAGATGCTCGTGATATCATGTTTTTAGAAACATCATTAATATTCAACTTGAAACCTCGAACTTTTCTCAAAGGATAATATAAAAGCAAGTCATCACATTCTGGCATTTTTTTGGTAGCTATTTTTGTTGATTTCTGCTTTTCTGTCTTTTTGCTTAACTAGTCTTGAATAATGTGCTAGTTTCTCAGTTGGGATAGATGATCATATGGTCATAATTTGCTATTTTCTGTGGTGCTTAAGGCTTTCTAACTTGTTTGTTGTTAAATCTTTTTTTGTTAGTTCTGGCTTGACATCTCAGTCAGCCTTTGTGCTCATCTCTGCATGGGTGAGAATTAGGACAGGCAACACATAAGTGATGAGCTCTCAGGTGGAAATGGTGTCAGAGACCACTATGTATTGAAGCAGAACACTGAGGAAAATGTCAGAATTTCAGTATTGAAAAAATCTGAGTTCTGCCATCTCTCTGGATTTATTTAAGTTTGTCAGGGAACTGTTATTTTAGCATATTTTATATGCCAGGTTAATTGACCTAGTCACATACACTTGTGTTAAAGCCAGTGTGTTTCTAGTATAGATACTCATATTTTTATTCAAGAAGAAAAATAATGGGAAGGATAAGTTAATGATAAGCTAATGATATAACAGAGACCCAAAATAACAGTAGTTGAAACATGATAGATGTTTGTTCTAAACTCTCTCTCACGAAAGGGTAGAGCTAGGTAGTCCAGAACTGATAGTACAGAGGTATTGCTCTGCATACTGCCATTCCTAGGGTGTGGCCCTCATTCTTATCACTGTGAATGGGCCAGGAAACTGGGAGCCTCCTAGAATTTGCACCCCCAAAACTTCTCCTTATTGGTCAGTACTTAGTTATGTGGCTAAGGTACTGGAAAATGAAGGCTTTGCTAAAGTCACATGTCCTACGAAAAAAGTTCATTGGTTCTATTTTTGAGGAAGAAGGAGAGAAAAAGACTGCTGGAGAACAAGAAGTTTAAATCCAAAAAGTTAAATATGCTTATATAATCTTATGTGTTAAAATGATAAGTATGTGCTTTGATATTGATTATTAGGTTTTGGGACCCATATGACCTACCTCCATTGTCACAGCTAATAGAGGAAGTTGGGATTATGTTTGGGGTTGATGTTCTTTTAAAATCCCTTCTTTCTTTAAGGGTTTTAGAAAAATTATTTGTAATCCCTTGAAAGTTAATGTTTGGGAATCCTTATGGTAATAGGCATTGCCAGAACTTAAGACTTGATGTTTGAAATGTTTATGAAATTAAAACCACTAAAGTAGTTATACTACCACTACTGATTTATTAACGAAAAAATTAGCTTGTTGTAGTTTTTATTTAAATGAATTCATTTTACTTTAATTTGAAAGCTAGTGTTTGAAAGAGAAGGTTGATGATGATAATTGGCAACTCCATTAATCTTGTACTTAAAAAATTTACACTGGACTTCTGAATTTGAAGAAAGCTAACTTTACGGGTATTTTTCAAGGGAAAGTTAAACTGTTCATTGAACAGTAATGTAATGCCACTCCTGTGTGTAAAGTGTGACAGGCACATGCTTCATTGTAGCAATGTGGGGAAAGGCTGTGTGGCCATGTGGAGAGTGGCCCTAGTTCAGGCCTGGGAAGGTCTTAGGCAGAAGGGATATACGAGCTGTTGGTAGATGAAGGGGTGGTAGCTAATGAAGGGGAGGCGGGAGAGCAGGATGTGTGTGGTGGATTCTAGGTGCACTTACATTGAGATCCTGACCCATTTGGGGAATTTCCACTGGTTCCAGACAGCTGGAGTCTGGTTATGAAGCTGAAAATATAGTTGGAGACAGTAGTGGCCAGATGATGGTTATCTTTGCTGTGCTAGGTTTGGACTCTTTTCTGAAGACTATGGAAAATGACAGAGGTTAGCAAAAATAATCACACTGTCATTTTAGAAAGACCATTTTAGAGACAGCAGGGGCTGGTGGAATTGAAAGGCTAAGGCTGGAGGGAAAAACATCAGTAAGGATACTACAGATTCATGTCAGGCGGTGGGTTATAAAGATGTCCATTTAGTAAGGTAGGTCAGGGGTTGGAGAGAATAGAATCTAGAAAACCTAGAGGTAAGTTGGGTATGGGGGAAAAAGAGGGAGGAGACCCGTGACACTAAAGGTTTATAGTTGATATTCTTAGTTATGAAACAGACAAATCACAACCCTCTTATTTCTGTGCACGTTGTTTTCCAAATTTGCATAATCTACTTTATTCTCTAAATAATTCTGAGATTCATTTCAGGTGATTATAAATTCATATTGGAGGAACAACTGGCCCACATGTTTTGGTTTATTTTTGTTTTTGCATATATTGCAGGGAAATGCTTCCCTAAAGAATAATTCTGTAGGCTTAGAAGATCTTTTAAGCTTAATTATAAAGCTAATTTAATACATTTTCTGCTACATACCATTAAAACATTGAACTTGCCTTTTAAAATATTCTTTACTGTGGATTTAGTTGAGTCTTCTTGTATTTTAAGCAGATTCTAAAAGTCTTAAATTTTGAGGTTTCTGCTAGTAACGAACTGGCTTAGATTATGAAGTATTTGGTAGGTTTAACTGCTGGCATATTTGTCTCATCTCGTGTTTCAGAACATTTTCTTGTTATGAGAAAAAGGCATTCTTTTTCAGGTTCTAACTTCCCTGTAGGATTTTGTCAGCTATTTTCATTCAACAGTTATTGACCTCTTAGAATATGCCAGGTACTGTCTAATACTCAAAGAAGATAAATGGACACTCTCTCTACTGTCATGTACTTAAAAGTCTTAATAGTCTAAATATAATTCAAGAAAAAAGAGTCTGTAATAAGCCTTAAATAAGGACTTTGCTATATACTATTTTGATAACTAATAAAAAAATAAACTTTTTTCTTAAAAGTGCCTATAACAACATAGACATTTCTCCCACATTGTATGGTGCATAACTAGATTTGTATGTATTAAGGTCACTTAGGGTATATACTCTTCATTGCACAGATTACTTTTGGTTATAACCACATGCTGATTCGGACCAGCATTTAAAAGGAAAAGGAGGGACTTCTGATTTCTGGTGCTGTGTGTAGGGTGCTTGGAGTTGCCGCTCCATCCTGACAAGTAAAAAGCTGAACATACTGAAAAACTAACTCTTCTTGGATACATAAGAGAGAGGAAGACTTGGGCTAGCAGAAGCTCTCAAGACTGGAGACAGACAGATAAGTAACATACAGAGTTTAAGCATATTGGAGCAGACCCATAAGCAGAAACCAGTGAGGGAACCAGTGCCTGATTTGGAAAACCTGAACTGTACTGAATTTCAGGAGGCTCAGTGTGGGCAAGTCTGAGAGTTAAAAACTCCAGGGGGACCCAGTTATAGTAAGTCCTTACCATACAGTGAGATTTATCTCCAGAAGTTAGAACAGGTTCCCATAGTAGATACCTGAGAAAAATCCCCTTATGCTTCTGGCAGAAGCAGGGGGAAAGGACCATCTTGAAATATGCCTGAGTACCCTGTTTTTCTTAACAAAGCCTATCGTGAGGGGAAACTAGCTAACTAGATAGAGCCTTATCTGCTGGGATATTATCAGAGTCTGTTTGGCCTGAGGAGGGGAAATAACCAGCTCAGCTCAGTCCAGCCATCCTGTCCCACCCAAGTGGAGAGAAAAAACCCTGAGAAATACTTGCAAAGTTCACAGTCCAGAGGTCATGGCTCACTGAAAGACCGAGATCTAATCATAGGACAATAGAATGTTTCCCCTCCCTCCATCTCACCACCACATTGCTGAAGGTTTATTTATAGCAGTTCTTTTTACCTAGTACATCATGTTCAGCTATCAAGAAGATATTACAAGTCATACCAAAAGGCAAGAAGCACAGTTTGGAGAAGCAATAAGTATGTTGGAATTATCAGGCGGGGTATTTTAAACAACTATGATTACTATGCTAAGGACTCTAATGGTTCTAACAGATAAACAGTATGCAAGAACGGGTGAAGAGTGTAAGCAGGAAGCTAGAAGTCCTAAGAAAGAACCACAAAGAAATGCTGTAGTTAAAAAAAAAAACACCATAATAGAAATGAAAAATGCCTTTGATGTCTTTATTAATGTACTGGACATGGCTGAGGAGAGAATCTCTGAGCTAGAAAAAATATCAGTAGAAACCTCCAAACCCTAAAAGCAAAGAGAACAAAGACTGAAAGAAACAGAATAACCAAGGACTGTGGGACATCTACAAAAAGTGTAAAATATGTGTAATGGGAACGTCAGAAGGGGAAGAAAGAAAAGAACAGAAGAAATGCTCAAACAGTAATGACTGAGAAATTCCCTCAAATTAATCGCAGACCCCAAACCATGGATTGACAAAGTTCAGAGAACACCAGGCAGGATAAATGCCAAAAGCCTACACTGAGGCATATAATTTTCAAATTACAGAAAATTGAACTCAATGAAAAAAAAAGTTGCTGGAAACCAGGTGGTGGGTATTAGAGAGGGCACGGATTGCATGGAGCACTGGGTGTGGTGCAAAAATAATGAATACTGTTGCACTGAAAATAAATAAAAAATAAATTTTAAAAAAAGTTGCTGGGGTGGTGGTAGGGTGCAGTGGTGGAAACATTTTACCTATAGAGGAACAAAACTTCTCAGAAGGCATGCAAGGAAGAAGAGAGTGGCGTGTAATATTTGAAGTGTTGAGAGAAAAAGCCTACCACCTTAGAATTCTGTGTTCTGCTAAGTTATCCGGAGTAAAGGAGAAATGAAGATTTTTTCAGGCAAAAATTGTGGGTATTTGTTGCTAGTAGATCTTCCTTGCAAGGACTATGGAAAGAAGTTCTTTAGAGAGAAGGAAAATATTAGAGGTCAGAAATTCAGATCTACAAAGAGAAAGGAAGTACATCAAAGAAGGAATAGCTGAAGGTAAAATAAAAATGTTTCTTCTTAATTGATGCAACAGCAGTTTGTTCAAAAATACTAATAGCAAGACTGTATTTGATTATGATGATTGTGTGTATATATGCTTATGTATCCTTATACATAATTGAAATAGATGACAGCAATGTTTTCACACTACCCGTGAAGTGTTATTTAAAAGTGGACATGGATTAATTGTAAATGTGTGTTGCAAACTCTAGGGCAGCCATTAAAAAAGTTAAAAAAAAATATATATGATATATATATGATAATGATAAGAAAGAAAGGAAAGTGGAATCATACAGAATGCTCAATTAAGACCATAAAAGGCCAAAAAAAAAAAAAAAAGTGGAAGACAAAACTAGGAGCAAAAAACAAGAACAAGACATAGAAAACAGTAATGAATATGGTAGATATTAATCCAGCTATCTCAGTGATCAGTTTGAATGTCAGTGGTCTAACTGTACCAAAGAGATTGTCAGAGGGGATCAAAAATTATGACCCAACTTTATATTGTCTATAAGAAATCCACTTCAAATATAAAGACAAATATAGATTAAAAGTAAATAGATGGAGAAAAATATACCATGCTAACAGTAATCAAAAGAAAGCAGGAGTCAGGTATTGATTTCAGACAAAACAGACTTCAAATTAAGGAAAGTTTATCAGGGATAAAGAAGGGCTTTACAAATGATAAAGGGGTGGGTTCTCCAAGAAGATAATGTAGTTGTTAACATGTATACACCTAACAACAGCATCAGACTATGCAAGACAAAAACTGATAGAGCTATAAGGAAAAACAGGTGGATTTTACACTTATAGTTGGAGACTTCAACATCCTTCTCAGAAATGGATGGATCCAGCAGGCAGAAAATCACTAAGGACATAGTTAAACTCAACAACACTGTCAGCTGGATGTGATGGACATCTATAGATTACTTCACCCACCAACAACAGAATATACATTTCTCTCAAGCTAAGGGAACAATCAGTAAGATTCTGGGACATAAAGCCGCCCTTAACAAATTTAAAAGACTAGAAGTCATTCATTGTCTGTGTTCAGACTACAGTGGAGTTAAACTAGAAATCTGTAAAAGAAAGATAACTGGAAAATTACCAAACATGTGGGGACTAAACAACATACTTCTAAAATAATGTATGGGTCAAAGAAGAAATCACAAGAGAAATTTAAAAATATTTTTAACTTAATGAAAATGAAAATATAACTGACCAAATTTATGGGATACACTGAAAGCAGTGCTTAGAGGAAAATATATATAAAATTGAGTACATATATTAGAAAAGAAGAAAACTCAATAATCTTGTTTCCAACTTAAGAAATGAGAAAAAGAAAAGAAAATTAAATCTAGAATAAGTAGAAGAAAAGAAATAATATGAATAAATCAAAGAAATTGAAAACAGCAAATAGAAAAAACCAATAAAACCAAATACTAGTTCTCTGAAGAAAGCAATAATATTAATAAGCCTCCAGCCAGGCTATCTAAGGAAAAAAAGAGAAGGCACAAATTAATATCAGAGGCAAAAGAGGAGACAGCACAACAGATCTCATGGCAATTAAAAGGATAGTAAATGAATACTGTGAATAGTCTGGTGCACACAAATTTGATAACCTAGATGAAATTTCAAATTCCTTGAAAAACACAGTCTGCCAAAACTCACAGAAGAAGCAGCAGATGATCTGAATAGACCTTTACTAAAGAAATTGAATCCACAATTAATAATCTTCCAAAACAAGAAAGCACCAGGCCCATATGGGATTACTGTTGAACTCTACCAAACATTTAAGGAAGAAATTAGACCAGTTTTCCACAGTCTCTTTCAGAGGATATAAGTAGAGCAAATACTTCGTAACTCATTCTGTGAGGCCAGCATTACCTAAATACTGAAACCAAAGACAAAGACATTACAAGAAAACTAAAGACCAGTATTTTTCACGAACATAGATGCAAAAAATCCTCAACAAAAATTGAATCTAAAAGTTTGTGTAAAAAGAATTACATACCACAACGAAGTAAGATTTATCCCAGATATGTGAGGTTGGTTCAACATTAAAAAAATTAGTTAATGAGCCCAGATATGGACTCTCAACTCAGTGGTCAACTAATCTTCGACAAAACAGGAAAAAATATCCAGTGTAAAAATGGCAATCCCTTCAATAAATGGTACTGGGAAAATTGGACAGCTCTACACAGAAAAATGAAACTGGTCTATTCTCCTACACCGTACGCAAAGATAAACTCTAAATGGATGAAAGACTTCAGTGTGAGACAGGAATCCATCAAAATCCTAGGGGACAACATAGGCAGTAACCTCTTCGACATCGGCCACAGCATCTTCTTTCAAGACATGTCTCCAAAGGCAAGGGAAACAAAAGTGAAAATGAACTTTTGGGACTTCAAGATAAAATCTTCTGCACAGCAAAGGAAACCGTCAACAAAACAAAGAGGGAACCCATGGAATGGGAGAAGATATTTGCAAATGACAATATGGATAAAGGGCTGATATCCAAGATCTATAAAGAACTTCTCAAACTCAACACCCAAAAAATAAGTAATGAGTCAAAACATGGGCAGAAGACACGATCAGACTCTTTTCCAAAGAAGACATACAAATGGCTAACAGACACATGAAAAAATGTTCATCATCATTAGCCATGAGGGAGATTCAAATAAAAACCACATCTTACACAGTTAGAATAGCAAAATTTGATAAGGCAAGAAACAAGAAATGTTGGAGAAGTTGTGGAAGGAGGGGAACCCTCTACACTGTTGGTGGGAATACAGCCACTTTGGAAAACAGTGTGGAGGTTGCCACTTCCAGTTGGCGAACGGGAGAAGAATTAGGCACAAATAAGTCAGCTGCAAGAGATTGGGAGCAGGGGACAACAGTCAGAAAGACTGCTGTCCTGAGCAACTCCACAGTCTCACTTTTATTAGATAGATACATTAGCCAACAGAAGAACCGATGAAGGTCAAACATTAGTCACATGTCTTGTGGACAAACAAGAAGGAGAGTAAAGTTTACAGTTAACCAAGCACATTTAAAGGACTCATCTAACTAACAACAGGCACTTCTGGGAAGAGAGATGGAGAGACAACGGAAAAGGGAAGCAGGCGGTATTTCCTTCCGCCCTGAGCAGGCTGGGCATCCCCAGCTGCTCAGCTTCATGGCCATATATCGTCTTTTCCCCCCAAGACCTGTTGCCTGTTTTTCTTAAGGCCATATCTAAATGTGCTTGGTAACTAGTAAAATCCTCCAGGGGTTATAGTTTAAGTAATACATTGTTCTGAGGGGCAGTTGCAGGAGGTTCCTCAAAAAAATGAGAAATAGAGCTACCCTATCACCCAGCAATTGCATTACTGAGTATTTACCCCAAGGATACAGATAGAGTGTAAAGGGCCATATGTACCCCAGTGTTCATAGCAGCAGTGTTCTCAGTAGCCAAACTGTGGAAAGAGCCAAGATGCCCTTCAACAGATGAATGGATAAAGAAGATGTCGTCCGTATATACTATGGAATATTACTCAATCATTAGAAAGAATGAATACCCAACTTCTGCATCAACATGGATAGGACTGGAGGAGACTATGCTAAGTGAAATAAGTCAAACAGAGAAAGTCAGTTACCATATGATTTTAGTTATTTATGGAATATAAGGAAGAACATGGAAGACATTAGAAGAAGGGAAAAATGAAGGGGAAGAAATTGGAGTGGGAGATGAACCTTCTAAAATGGAGGGATTTAGAAGTGGGGGAAGGGTTGGGTGAGTCTCCCTAATAAGAAGGGCACAGATTGCTTGGAGCACTGGGTGTTATACACAAACAATGAATCATGGAACACTACATCAAAAACCAATGATGTATGGTGACTAACATAACACAATAAAACAAAAACAATTACTATAATCCATCACATCAAACTAAAGAAGAAAAATCACATTATCTTATCAATAGATGCAGAAAAAGCATTCACAAAATCCACCACGCATTCATGATAAAAACTCTCAGTAGACAGGAATAGAGACATTTTCTCAACTTAATAAAGAATATCTATTTAAAAATCCTGTAGGGGTGCTTGAGTGACTCAGATGGTTAAGCCTCTGCCTTTGGCTCAGATCATAGTCTCTAGGTCCCAGAATAGAGCCCTACATCAGGTTCCCAGCTCAGCAGGGAATCTGCTTCACCCTCTGCCTCTCTCCCTGCTCCTGCTCTTTCTCTCTCTCTCTCAAAGGAATAAATAAAATCTTAAAAAAAATACCCTATAGTTGAGGGGCCTGGGTGGCTCAGTGGCTTAAGCCTCTGCTTTCGGCTCGGGTCATGATCTTGGGGTCCTGGGATCGAGTCCCGCATTGGGCTCTCTGCTCGGCAAGGAGCCTGCTTCCTCCTCTCTGTCTCTCTGCCTGCCCCTCTGCCTACTTATTATCTCTCTCTGCCAAATAAGTAAATAAAAAATCTTAAATACCCTATAGGTAACATCTTACTTAATATTGAGAAACTGGAAGCTTTACCACAACAATCAAGTACAAAGAAGGATATCCCCTCTCATGTGTGGCTCCGTTTTTGACATCAGACTTGAAATTCTTGCTTAATGCAATAAGGCAAGAAAAGGAAAGGAAGGGTATACAGATTGGGAAGGGAGACATAAAACTTTGTTTGCAGATGACATCTGTCTATGTAGGAAATCCTAAAGATTTGACAGAAAAACTTTCCGGGAACTAATATTGGAAAGAAAGGTATACAGATTGGGAGGGGAGACATAAAACTTCGTTTGCAGGGCACCTGAGTGGCTCAGTGGGTTAAGCCGCTTCAGCTCAGGTCATGATCTCAGGGTCCTGGGATCGAGTCCCGCATCGGGCTCTCTGCTCAGCAGGGAGCCTGCTTCCTCCTCTCTCTCTCTCTCTGCCTGCCTCTCTGCCTACTTGTGATCTCTCTCTGTCAAATAAATAAATAAAATCTTTTTTTTTTTTTTTTTTACTTTTTTTAAAATTTTTTATTTTTTATAAACATATATTTTTTATAAACATATATTTTTATCCCCAGGTCTGTGAATCACCAGGTTTACACACTTCACAGCACTCACCAAATCACATACCCTCCCCAATGTCCATAATCCCACCCCCTTCTCCCAAACCCCCTCCCCCCGGCAACCCTCAGTTTGTTTTGTGAGATTAAGAGTCACTTATGGTTTGTCTCCCTCCCAATCCCATCTTGTTTCATTTATTCTTCTACCCACTTAAGCCTCCATGTTGCATCACCACTTCCTCATATCAGGGAGATCATATGATAGTTCTCTTTCTCTGCTTGACTTATTTCGCTAAGCATGATACGCTCTAGTTCCATCCACGTTGTTGCAAATGGCAAGATTTCATTTCTTTTGATGGCTGCATAGTATTCCATTGTGTATATATACCACATCTTCTTGATCCATTCATCTGTTGATGGACATCTAGGTTCTTTCCATAGTTTGGCTATTGTGGACATTGCTGCTATAAACATTCGGGTGCATGTGTCCCTTTGGATCACTACATTTGTATCTTTAGGGTAAATACCCAATAGTGCAATTGCTGGGTCATAGGGCAGTTCTATTTTCAACATTTTGAGGAACCTCCATGCTGTTTTCCAGAGTGGCTGCACCAGCTTGCATTCCCACCAACAGTGTAGGAGGGTTCCCCTTTCTCCGCATCCTCGCCAGCATCTGTCATTTCCTGACTTGTTGATTTTAGCCATTCTGACTGGTGTGAGGTGATATCTCATTGTGGTTTTGATTTGTATTTCCCTGATGCCGAGTGATATGGAGCACTTTTTCATGTGTCTGTTCGCCATCTGGATGTCTTCTTTGCAGAAATGTCTGTTCATGTCTTCTGCCCATTTCTTGATTGGATTATTTGTTCTTTGGGTGTTGAATAAAATCTTTAAAAAAAAAAAAAACTTCGTTTGCAGATGGCAGTATTGTCTATGTAGGAAATCTTAAAGGTTTGACAGAAAAACTTTCCTGTAACTAATAGATGATTACAATAAGATTGCAGGGTACAAGGTTAATATACAGAAGTAAATCACTTTCCTATATACATGCAATGAAAAAGTGGAATTTGAAATTAAAAAGCCATTTCCTCCCCCAAACGAAGTACTTAGGTATAAATCTAACAAAAAATATATATAAGCTATATCATGAAGAAAACTAAACTCTATGAATGAAATCAAAGAACTAAGTAAATGGAGAGAGACCCTGTGTTCATGAATAGGAAGATTCAGTATTAAGGTGTTAGTTCTTCTCAGCTTGATCCATAGAGTCAGTACAACTTCAGTTAAGATCCCAGAAAGTTATTTTGTGAATTTCAGCCGACTGATACCAAAATTTATATGCAGAACAAAACATCCAAATAGCCAACACAGTATTAAAGGGGAAGGATAAAGTTAAGAGGATTGACATTACCTGACTTCAAGACTTCATATAAACCTACAGTACACAAGACAGTGTGGTACTGATGAAAGAACAGACAAGTAGGGCAGTGGAATAGAATAGAGAACCTAGAAATAGACCCCCACCAATATAGGTAACTGGCCTTTGACAAAGAAGCAAAGCAATACAGTACAGCAAAGATGTCTCAGTACTGGAGCAACTGGATGTCCACATGCAAAAATGAATCTGGCATAGACCTTACACCCTTCACAAAAACTAACTCCATTAATTAAAATGGATCATAAACCTAACTGCAGGATGTGCAACTGTAAAACTCCTTGAACATGATATGGGAGAAAGCCTAGATGACTTTGGGTATAGTGATGCATTTTTAGATACAATGGTAAAGGCATGCATGATTTGTGAAGGAAATAATTGAGAAGTTGGTTTCATGGAAATTTAAAACATCGATGAAAAATAATGTCAAGAGAATTAGAAGACAGGCTACATACTGGGAGAAAATATTTATTTGCAAAAGACACGTTTGATAAAGGACTATTATCTGCAGTATACAAAGAGCCCTTAAAACTCAACAATAAGAAAACAGCCTCAGTAAGAAATGAGCCCAAGACCTTAACAGACACCTCACCAAAGAAGATACACTGTTGATAAATAAATATATGAAAAGATGCACGTCATATGTCATCAGGGAAATGCAAATTAAAACAAAAATGAGATACCACTATATACCTGTTAGATTAGCCAAAATCTGGAACACTGACAAAAAGCAAATACTGGTATGCAGTAACAGGAAGTCTCAGTTACTGCTGGTAGGAATGCAAAATAGTACAGTCATTTTGGAAGACTATTTGGTGGTTTCTTATCAAACTAAATATATTCTTATGATCCAGCAATTATGCACCTTGGCATTTACCTAAATGGGGTTGAAAACTTACATCCACACAAAAAATTGCACAGGTACATTTATAGGAACTTTATTCATAATTGCCAAAATTTGGACGCTACCCAGCTGTCCTTTAGTAGGTGAGTGCATAAACAAACTTGGGTCCATCAGGGTAATGGAATATTACTTAGCATGAAAGAGAAATGAGCTGTCAAGCCATGAAAAGGTGTGAGGGAACCTGAAACACATACTAAGTGGAAGGAGCCAAAGTGAAAAGTCTACATGCTGTATAAATCAACCATGTGACATCTAAAAAGGCAAAACTGCAGACTATAGAAAGATGAGTTGTGTGGGGAAGGAGGAAGGGATGAATAGCTGGACTAGAGAGGGTTTTGAGGGCACTAAAAATACTGTTTGGTATGATGATGATATATGTCATTATACAGTCACCCAAGGGCATAATATGGACAGCATTAAGAATGAACCCTGTGGTTAACTATGCACTTTGGATGGTTATAGTGTGTCAATGCAGGTTTATCCTTGGTAAAAAAATGTACCAGTGTGGTATGGGATGTGATAGTAGGGGAGGCTGTGCATGCGCTGGGGCTGGGTGTATATAGGAAATCTCTGTCCCATCCTTTCAGTTTTGTTGCAAACCTAAAACTGCTCTTTTAAAACCAGTCTTAAAATCGTTAAAAGGAAAAGAAGTGTCTGCTGCCAACTCTGATACTTTGAGTGGCTCAGTGCATTGCATATCGTCTCCATATGTTGGAAAAATGATAAAGTATGAAAGACACTGCTGATGTAATGATAAAGCTGGTGGTAATAGGTAAAGAGGGACTAGTCTTGAAAATAAGCTGGAGCTAAAGAAACTCTGGATATTTAGATTTTATAGATTTTATGGCTGGATGTTTTAGATTAAGTAGCTAGTTTAAAATGATTGTTGGAATTCCTGTGTGAAAAATAATTTTGTTATTGCAAACTTTGCCTAAATTGCTTTTGTAATAGACTCTAATGCAATTGATTTTAAAATATACATCTTTGTTTCTTAGGACCAGAATTCACATAAACAGATTCTACTTTTAGAATCACTGACCTCTTTAGAGATATTGCTAATCTATTAATCTTTGAATTTAGATGCTGTTAGGAAATAAAATGGCTGGTGGTTAGGAAAATATATTTGAGAAATAAATTTGAGGACTCACATTGTGATGTTCTTAAGCTCTTTACTCTCACATCTACACAATAATACGGCCTCAGTCAGTGTGAGGTAGAATAGTGTACCATGAGGTGGTACTATATAGTGATTAAGACTTTGAGTTTTTAAATCAGACATGGATACAAATACTCTCTGGCCATTAACTAGTTACCCTAACATTACAGCGTGTCATTTTCATTGCTCAATTCCTGTTCCTTATTCCTGTTCCTTATTTATAAAAATGGGGCTCATACATAGCTTTTATGAATATTATGGTGGAGAGTAAATAAGAAAATGTAGATCGAGCTGTTAGTGCAGTGCTAAGTAAATAGGCACTAGGAAATGGTACACATCATGGTGGTCACTATGCCTAGGTTGAAATATTTAAAGTATTGTGGAAACAGTTTGACTCTATGTCCTTACATTTGGAATTTAACTGTGTCTCTAACTATGTAAATCAGATGCTGATGGGAGAGAGCACTGTGATTTTTTTACATAGTTCGGTAGTTACATAAGAAAACTGATTTCTAAAAACAAAATTTGCTTTGTGTATGATACGGAAAATCATGCTAGAAGCCTGAGGAATAACTCAACTTATAACTATAGTGAACTAGCATTAAAAAACCCAGGCCTGTATAAAATATTTAAATATTGTTTACTCTTCACCCAATAGAAATCTGTATTATAATCCAGTATAAAGTTAATATTTAAAAAAATTTGTTTTTATACATCCAGAGAAAGATATTTCATTTTTGATTTATATTATACCCATTTGTTTTCTGACGAGATACGTAAAGGTTAAGAGGAATACAATTATGGCTCAGTTGTAGTTTTATTTTTCTATTTTTTTGTTTTAGTATCTTTTGTATTATGTTATGTTAGTCACCATACAGTAGTGTCCCATGATTCATTATTTGCATGTAACACCCAGTGCTGCATGCAATCCGTGCCCTACTTAATACCGATCACTGGGCTAACACGTTCCCCTAACCTCATCCTCTCTAAAAGCTTCCGTTTTTCCCCTGGAGTCCGTAGTCTCTCATGGTTCGCCTCCCCCTCTGATTTTCCCCCTTCATTTATCCCTTCTTTCTCCTAATGTCCTCCATGCTATTCCTTATGTTCCATAAATAAATGAAACCATATGATAGATTACTTTCTCTGCTTGACTTGTTTCACTTAGCATAATCCCCTCCAGTCCCATCCATGCTGATGCAAAAGTTGGGCAGTCATCCTTTTTGATGGCTGAGTAATATTCCATTGTATTCCAGAGAAGACCACATCTTCTTTATCCATTTATATGTTGAAGGGCATCTTGGCTCTTTCCACAGTTCAGCTATTGTGAACATAACTTTTTGAACACAGATGACTATTGAAGGGCATCTTGGCTCTTTCCACAGTTTGAGTATTGTGGACATAGTGCATATGGCCCTTTGTTTCACTACATCTGTATCCTTGGGGTAAATACCCAGTAATACAATTACTTGGTCATAGGGTAGCTCTATTTTTAATTTTTTGAGGAACCTCCACACTGTTTTCCAAAGTGGCTGCACCAACTTGCATTCCCACCAGCAGTGTGAGGGTTCCCTTTTCTCTACAACTTATCCAACATTTGTTGTTTCTTGCCTTGTCAAGTTTTGCCATTCTAACTGGTGTAAGGTGGTCTCTCAATGTGGTTTTTATTTGAATTTCCCTAATAGCTAATGATGATGAACATTTTTTTATGCATCTGTCAGCCATTTGTATGTTTTCTTTGGAAAAGAAAAGGCTATTCATGCCTTCTGCCCATGTTTTGACTTATTACTTATTTTTTGGGTGTTGAGTTTGAGAAATTCTTTATAGATCTTGGATATCAGCCCTTTATCCATATTGTCATTTGCAAATATCTTCTCCCATTCCATGGGTTCCTTCTTTGTTTTGTTGACTGTTTCTTTTGCTGTGCAGAAGATTTTATCTTGATGAAGTTCCAAAAGTTCATTTTCACTTTTGTTTCCCTTGCCTTTGGAGACATGTCTTGAAAGAAGTTGCTGTGGCCGATGTCGAAGAGGTACTGCCTATGTCATCCCCTAGGGTTTTGATGGATTCCTGTCTCACATTGAAGTTTTTCAATCATTTAGAATTTATCTTTGTATATGGTGTAAGAGAATGGTCCAGTTTTATTCTGTATTGAGCTGTCCCAATTTTCCCAGCACCATTTATTGAGGAGACGGTTATTTTTCCATTGGGCATTTTTTCCTGCTTTGTCAAAGATTAGTTGGCCATAGAGTTGAGGGTCCATATCTGGGCTCTATATTCTGTTCCATTGGTCTGTGTATCAGTTTTTGTGCCAGTACCATGCTGTCCTACTGATCACAGCTTTATAATATAGCTTGAAATCAGGCAACATGATGCCCACAGCTTTGTTTTTCATTTTCAACATTTCCTTGGTGATTTGGGGTCTTTTCTGGTTCCATACAAATTTTAGGATTGTTTCAGCACTTTGAAAAATGCCGCTGGTATTTTTCCTTTAAACATTTTATTTATTTTACAGAGGGGTGGGGAGAATATGCACAAGCAGAGAGAGTGGCAGGCAGAGGGAGAGGGAGAGAGAGAAGCAGGCTCCCCACAGAGCAGAGGAAGCCTGATGGGGGACTCGATCCCAGGACTGAAGGAGCTGAAGGCAGTTGCTTAACCAACTGAGCTACCCAGGCGCCCTGCCATTGGTATTTTGATTGGGATGGTATTTTGATTGGTGTTGAAAATATAGATTACTCTGGGCAGCGTAGACATTTTAACAGTGTTTACTCTTCTAATCCATGAGCACGAGATGTTTTTCTACCTTTTTGTGTCTTCTTCGATTTCTTTCATGAGTGTTCTGTAGTTCCTAGAGTATGGATCCTTTACCTCTTTGGTGAGGTTTATTCCCAGTTATCTTATGGTTTTTGGTGCTATTATAAATGGAATCAAGTCTCTAATTTTTCTTTCTACAGTTTCATTGTTAGTGTATAAGAAAGCAGCTGATTTTTGTGCATTGATTTTTGTATCCTGCTACATTACTGAATTGTTGTATGAGTTCTAGTAATTTGGGGGTGTGGAGTCATTTGGGCTTTCCATCTGTGAAAAGAGAGAGTTTGACTTCTTCTTTGCCAATTTGAATACGTTTTATTTCTTTTTGTTGTCTGATTGCTATTGCTAGGACTTCTAGTACTATGTTGAACAATAGTGGCAAGAATAGGCATCCTTCTTGTGTTCCTGATCTTAAGGCTCTCAGCTTTCCCCATTGAGAATGATATTCGCTATGGGTTTTTCATAGATGGATTTTATGTAATTGAGGAATATTCCCTCTATCCTTATACTATGAAGAGTTTTAATCAGGAAAGGATGTTGTATTTTGTGAAAGGCTTTTCGGCATGGAGAGGACCATGTGGTTCTTCTCTCTTCTCTTGTTAATTTTTTCTATCCCATTGATTGATTTGTAAATGTTGAACTACCACTGCATCCCACGGATAAATCCCACCTGGTCATGGTGGATAATCTTTTTAATGTACTTTTGGGTCCTCCTATTAGTTAGTATCTTGTTGAGAATCTTGGCATCCATATTCATTAGGGATATTGGTCTGAAATTCTCCTTTTTGATGGGGTCTCTGCCTGGTTTGGGGATCAGGGTAATACTGGCCTCATAGAAAGAGTCTGGAAGTTTTCCTTCTGTTTCTGTTTTTTGAAATAGCTTCAGGAGAATAGGTATTATTTCTTCTTTGAATGTTTGGTAGAATTCCCCAGGGAATCCATCAGGTTCTGGGCTCTTGTTTTTTGGGAGGTTTTTGATTACTGCTTCAATCTTGTTCTAGTTACTGGTCTATTCAGGTTGTCAGTTTCTTCCTGATTCAGTTTTGGAAGTTTATAGATTTCCAGGAATGCATCCATTTCTTCTAGGTTGCTTAACTTATTGGCATATAGCTGTTGCTTCTAATTTCTGATGATGATTTCTATTTCCTTGGTGTTAGTTGTGCTCTACCCTGCTTCATTCATAATTTTATTAATCTTGGTCTGTTCTCTTTTCTTTTGGGTAAATTTGGCCAGTGGTTTTTTGATCTTATTAATTCATTCAAAGAACCAGCTTCTAGTTTCATAGATGGTTCTTTTAGATATCTGGTTTTTAATTCATTGATCTCTGGTCTAATCTTAATTATTTCCCTTCTTGTGCATAGATTAGGCTTAATTTGTTGTTGGTTCTCCAGTTCTTTAAGGTGTAAAGATAGTTTGTGTATTCAGGATTTTTCTATTTTTTTTTTAATATAATTTTTTATTTTTTATAAACATATATTTTTATCCCCAGGGGTACAGGTCTGTGAATCACCAGGTTTACACACTTCACAGCACTCACCAAAACACATACCCTCCCCAATGTCCATAATACCACCCCCTTCTCCCAAACCCCCTCCCCCCAGCAACCCTCAGTTTGTTTTGTGAGATTAAGAGTCATTTATGGTTTGTCTCCTTCCCAATCCCATCTTCTTTCATTTATTCTTCTCCTACCCACTTAAGCCCCCATGTTGCATCACCACTTCCTCATATCAGGGAGATCATATGATAGTTGTCTTTCTCTGCTTGACTTATTTCGCTAAGCATGATACACTCTAGTTCCATCCATGTTGTCGCAAATGGCAAGATTTCATTTCTTTTGATGGCTGCATAGTATTCCATTGTGTATATATACCACATCTTCTTGATCCATTCATCTGTTGATTAAAAAAAAGAAAACTAATGAGAAAAATATAAAAAAGAAAAAATATATATATTAGATAAACTAGTAAAAAAGAAAAAGGTAACAGTTAAAAAAAAATTTTACCCGAAGGCGAGAAAAAAAACAAAAAATGAAAAAGAAAAAAATTAAATTAATCGCAAGACTAAAAAACATCACAGCGAAAAAGCCATGAGTTCCAAGCTTGGCTTTCTCCTCCTCTATAATTCTGCCGCTCTCCTTGGTATTGAAACCACACTCTTTGGTAGGTGAACTTGGTCTAGGCTGGATTTCTTGTTGATCTTCTGGGGGAGGGGCCTGTTGTAGTGATTCTCAAGTGCCTTTGCCCCAGGTGGAATTGCACCGCCCTTACCCGGGGCCGGGGTGAGTAATCCGCTTGGGTTTGCTTTCAGGAGCTTTTGTTCCCTGAGCGCTTTCCGTAGAGTTCCGGAGGACGGGAATACAAATGGCGGCCTCCTGGTCTCCGGCCCAGAGGAGCCGAGAGCTGGGGGCCCCACTCCTCAGTGCGCCCTCAGAGAACAGGGCCCAGTTACTCCCGTCTGCCTGACCTCCGGCCGCGCTCCGAGCTCACTGAGCCTGCGACCGGTTCAAGGTCACCCCAAGCTGCGAGCTTACTGTAGGCTCTGTCTCTGTAGCCGGCTTTCCCGTTCCAATACCCGCAAGCTCTGCGACACTCAGACACCCCCGATCCTTCTGTGACCCTGCGGGACCTGAGGCCACGCTGACCCCGTGTGGGCTTTGCCCCGGGTAGCCTCTGGAGCGATGTCCCTCAGCGGAACAGACTTTTAAAAGTCCTGATTTTGTGCGCGGTTGCTCCGCCGCTTGCCGGGAGCCGGCCCCTCCCCCCGGGGTCTATCTTCCCGTTGCTTTGGATTCACTTCTCCGCCGGTCCTACCTCTCAGAAAGTGGTCGTTTTTCTGTTTCCAGAATTGCTGTTCTTCTTCTCTTCGATCTGCCGATGGATTTTCAGGTGTTTGCAATCTTTAGATAAGCTATCTAGCTGATCTCCGGCTAGCTGAAATAGTCTCAGCCTGCTACTTCTCCGCCATCTTGACTCCTCTCCCGGATTTTTCTATTTTTTTGAGTGACACTTGGATGGCTGTCTATTTCCCCCTTAGGACTGCCTTTGTTGTATCCCATAGGTTTCAGACCGATGTGTTTTTGTTCTCTTTGGTTTCCATGAATTGTGTAAATTCTTCTTTGGTTTCCTAGTTGATCCAGACATTCTTGAGCAGGATGGTCTTTAGCTTCCAAGTGGTTGAATTTCTTCCAAACTTTATCTTGTGATTTAATTACGGTTTTGAAGCATTTTGGTCTGAGAATATGCAGAGAATGATCTCCATCTTTTGGTATCAGTTGAGACCTGATTTGTGACCCAGTGTGGTCTATTCTAGAGAAAGTTCCGTGTACGCTTGAAAAGAATGAGTGTTCTGTTGTTTTAGGGTGGAATGTTCTGTGTATATCTGTGTGGTCCATCTGGTCCCATGTGTCATTCAAAGCTGTTGTTTCTTTATTGATTTTCTGCTTAGATTATCTGTCTCTTGCTGAGAGTAGAGTGTTAAGATCCCCTATAGTTAATGAATTCTTACCAATATGTTTCTTTATTTTGGTAAACAGTTGGCTTATGTAGTTGGCTGCTCCCATGTTGGGGACACAGATATTTACAATTATTAGATCTTCTTGTTGGATAGATCCTTTAAGAATGATATAGTGTCCTTCTGTGTATCTTACTACAGTCTTCAACTTAAAATCTAATTTGTCTGTTAGGAGAATTGCTACCCCAACTTTCTTTTGTTGTCCCTTGGCATGAAAGATAGTTCTCCATCCCTTCACTTTCAGTCTGGATCTATCTTTAAGTTCAAAATGAGTCTCTTGTAGATAGCATATCAGTGGGTCTTGTCTTTTTAACCGATCTGCAGCCCTGTACCACTTTATGGGAGCATTTAGGCCATTCATGTTGACAATGATTATTGAGAGATACTATTTTATTGTTACCATGTTTCCTGTGAGGTCCTTGTTTCTGTAGACTGTCCTTGTATATTTCTGTTCTGTATTACTCTTGGGGTTTTTCTCCTTTTATAGAACCTCCCTTGGTATTTCTTGTAGTGTTGGCTTAGTGGTTACCTGTTCTTCAAGTTTCTGCCAGTCCTGGAAGCTCTCTCCATCCATTCTGATTGACAGCCTTGCCATATAAAGAAGTCTTGGTTGCATGTTCTTCTTATTTAGTACCCTGAATATGTGTTGCCAGCCAGCCTCTTCTGGCTTGCCAGGTTTCCATGGACAGGTCTGATGTTATTCTGATGTTCCTCCCTCTGTATCTAAGGAATCTCTGCCCCCTAACTACCCTTAAGATGGTTTCCTTGGTTCTAAGATTTCTAAGTTTTACTATTACGTGCCAGGGTATTGGTCTGTTCTCCTTGATCTTGGGAGGCGTCCTCTCTGCCTCTAGGACACGGATACTTGTTTCAGTCCCCAGATTAGGGACATTCTCAGCTATGATTTGGTCAAATATATCTAATGATCACCCCCCTTTCTATCCTTTCAGGGATCCCAGGAATTCTGACATTGGAAGGTTTCATGGCATTTATTTCTCTAATTCTGTTTCCATGAATTTTAAGCTGTTTGTTCCAGGCCTCCTCCTGTTCCTTCTTTTCTGTCAGTTTGTCTTCTAGATCACTAATTTGTTCTTCTGCCTTGTTTACCCTGGCTGTTAAGAGTGTCAAGGTTAGAGTGGATCTCAGGGATAGCATTTTTAAGTTCTGCCAGATCAGCTTTCATTTATGCCCTTAGAAAATCTATGTTGCCATTAATAGTTTTCTCCATCTTAGCTATTGTCTTCAGAACGCTAAAGTTTGCTTCCGACATCTTTCTTATATCCACAGTTAGTTCTGTGGCAGAGGTCGCAGTCCGAGTTTTTCCTACATTGGGGGTTTCTCCTCTTAGTTATTCTGTTGAGGTGGTTGAGGGAATGTATAGATTCCAGATTATTGACCACAACAGAAGCAAGATGCACCTGTTTTATAGGGACTTTAGGGTTGTTGGCCTCTTGTACTTCCACCCTGTCTTCTGGGGGAGGGGTCTGCAGCACTGTTACTCAGGCAACTCTGTTTGGGCAGAGTTGCCCTGACTCCTCTGTGGGGGGGGCAATGGGGTCAGTGAAAACAGTTTTCCTGGGACTTCTGTTCTCTGGCAGCTTTCCCTAGTGGCTTTCCACATCTCTTTTGAGAGTCAGAGCAGAAGTGACTGTATCTAAACCTCTTCAGAACAGAGAGATCATAGTCTGTTCTTCAGTGAGCTCTCCAGGCCATACCCTCTCCATTTGTCTATGCTGCTAAAAATGGCAGGATACTGGGTTGTGCGCCCCACAGTAGCATTACCAGCCTTGCTTCCAGGTCCAGGCACATCTCTGCCCTTTGTGCTTCTAAAACCACCAGCCGCCCCTCAGTTCATAATCTCCAGGTTTCAGACTAGAAGGCTGGGGAGCTGACCTAACGTCCTTTCCCTGCTGCGACCAGTCTGCCAGTCTGTGCCTGGTCCCCAGCACAGGAGGCTTTTGTGCTCCAGCGGTTCAGGGATCCTGGAGGCTCCCTCCTCCTTCTGTTTATCTTCTGATATCTGCCTGCAAAATCTTGGCTCCCTATTTCATATCTCCAGACCAGCCTTGGAGATACTCTTGTTTGTAGGGATCCAGATATATCTTCTTACATCACAGGCTGATTTCATAGGTGTTTGGAATGGTCTGGTAGATATTAAGCTCAACTTGGCACTGGTTGAGATAGGATTCCCCTCCTCCTCCGCCATCTTTGGGCCTCTCCTTTTCACAGTTCACAGTTGGGGCTGGATAGTTATTTGTGTTGAGTGATGTTCTGTAGCAGCCACACAGCAGAAGGATTATCGTTCACAGGGAACTCCTCTACCTCAGTTGTAGTTTTAATAATTATTGTAATAAACTCACAGAAGGACGTGGGATATAGAATTGTATGTCCTTCATAATTTTAGTTATGAAAGCTTACATATCAAATGGAGACTAAAGAAAATAATATAAAAATGATAGTAACCATGGAATTTCTACTGAACTTTTTGGCAACCAAGGGAAAAAGAAAAATAAGGGAGATTGTAGTTTTCACAGATTAATATGTTTGTCAGGAGAAAATTCTCTCTTTTCCAGGCGCTAAATTGTATGGGTGAAGTCACTGTGAGTTTAAATTATATATAGGTGAAGCATATTGGATGATATCATAGTTCCTTCAACTACGTTTTTTTTTTTTTAACTATAATTTTAAAGAAAGAATAAAAATGTTCAACTACTTACACAGCCCTAAGTATAGTGAAGATTGTAATATGGTGAAGGCATTTTTCGTCTAAGAGTTAAAAATATACCAGGTAAACACTTCTTGATCTGTTAGCTACTAACAGCTTGGAACCTAGGTAGCTAATCTTCAGACTACCTCTTTCAAGCCCTGTGTAGCTTTCTCAGGAATTGGAAAGTGATTTTTCGGTATTATGGTCAGTGCCAAAGTATAGATTTTTTATGGCCATTGACAAGAGAATAAAATAGGTTTTTTTTTTTTAAATTTAAAGATTTTATTTATTTATTTGAGAGAGAGAGAGAGAGAGAGAACGTGAGCAAGCGTGAGCAGGGGTAGATACAGAGGAAGAGGGAAAGAGAGCCTGAAGCAGGCACCCTTCTGAGCATGGAGCGCCACACTGGCGCGGTCTCAGAACTCTGAGATCATGACCTGAGCCAAAATTAGAGTTAGACACTTAACTGACTGAGCCACACAAGCGCCCTCTTTTTTGGGGGGTGGGTGGGTAAAGATTTGTTTATTTTAAAGAGAGCATGTGTGCGTACATGGGCACCCGTGGGAGGAGGGGCAGAGAGAGAGAGAGTCTCAAGCAGACTCCCTGCTGGGCATTGAACGTTGAGCACTCAGGGCTCAAACCCACAACCCTGAGATTATGACCTGAGTCAAAATGAAGAGTCAGATGCTTAACCGACTGAGCCACCAAGGTGCCCCTTAAAAAAGATATTTCTTAATCAGTGCTTTCCCAACATGCAGCATGGTTTCTTTTGTGAAAAATTTTGTACATGGATTTTTTTTAAATTAATTTTTTATTTTGTATAAACATATATTTTTATCCCCAGGGGTACAGGTGTGTGAATCACCAGGTTTACACACTTCACAGCACTCACCAAAACACATACCCTCCCCAATGTCCATAATCCCACCCCCTTCTCCCAAATCCCCTCCCCCCACCAACCCTCAGTTTGTTTTGTGAGATTAAGAGTCATTTATGGTTTGTCTCCCTCCCAATCCCATCTTCTTTCATTTATTCTTCTCCTACCCACTTAAGCCTCCATGTTGCATCACCACTTCCTCATATCAGGGAGATCATATGATAGTTGTCTTTCTCTGCTTGACTTATTTCGCTAAGCATGATACGCTCTAGTTCCATCCATGTTGTCGCAAATGGCAAGATTTCATTTCTTTTGATGGCTGCATAGTATTCCATTGTGTATATATACCACATCTTCTTGATCCATTCATCTGTTGATGGACATCTAGGTTCTTTCCATAGTTTGGCTATTGTGGACATTGCTACTATAAACATTCGGGTGCACGTGCTCCTTTGGATCACTATGTTTGTATCTTTAGGGTAAATACCCAATAGTGCAATTGCTGGGTCATAGGGCAGTTCTATTTTCAACATTTTGAGGAACCTCCATGCTGTTTTCCAGAGTGGCTGCACCAGCTTGCATTCCCACCAACAGTGTAGGAGGGTTCCCCTTTCTCCGCATCCTCGCCAGCATCTGTCATTTCCTGACTTGTTGATTTTAGCCATTCTGACTGGTGTGAGGTGATATCGCATTGTGGTTTTGATTTGTATTTCCCTGATGCCGAGTGATATGGAGCACTTTTTCATGTGTCTGTTCGCCATCTGGATGTCTTCTTTGCAGAAATGTCTGTTCATGTCCTCTGCCCATTTCTTGATTGGATTATTTGTTCTTTGGGTGTTGAGTTTGCTAAGTTCTTTATAGATTCTGGACACTAGTCCTTTATCTGATATGTCATTTGCAAATATCTTCTCCCATTCTGTCAGTTGTCTTTTGATTTTGTTAACTGTTTCCTTTGCTGTGCAAAAGCTTTTGATCTTGATGAAATCCCAATAGTTCATTTTTGCCCTTGCTTCCCTTGCCTTTGGCGTTGTTCCTAGGAAGATGTTGCTGCGGCTGAGGTCGAAGAGGTTGCTGCCTGTGTTCTCCTCAAGGATTTGGATGGATTCCTTTCGCACATTGAGGTCCTTCATCTATTTTGAGTCTATTTTCGTGTGTGGTGTAAGGAAATGGTCCAATTTCATTTTTCTGCATGTGGCTGTCCAATTTTCCCAGCACCATTTATTGAAGAGGCTGTCTTTTTTCCATTGGACATTCTTTCCTGCTTTGTCGAAGATTAGTTGACCATAGAGATGAGGGTCTATTTCTGGGCTCTCTATTCTGTTCCATTGATCTATGTGTCTGTTTTTGTGCCAGTACCATGCTGTCTTGATGATGACAGCTTTGTAATAGAGCTTGAAGTCCGGAATTGTGATGCCACCAACGTTGGCTTTCTTTTTCAATATCCTTTTAGCTATTCGAGGTCTTTTCTGGTTCCATATAAATTTTAGAATTATTTGTTCCATTTCTTTGAAAAAGATGGATGGTACTTTGATAGGAATTGCATTAAATGTGTAGATTGCTTTAGGTAGCATAGACATTTTCACAATATTTATTCTTCCAATCCAGGAGCATGGAACATTTTTCCATTTCTTTGTGTCTTCCTCAATTTCTTTCATGAGTACTTTATAGTTTTCTGAGTATAGATTCTGTGTCTCTTTGGTTAGGTTTATTCCTAGGTATCTTATGGTTTTGGATGCAATTGTAAATGGGATTGACTCCTTAATATCTCTTTCTTCTGTCTTGCTGTTGGTGTAGAGAAATGCAACTGATTTCTGTGCATTGATTTTATATCCTGACACTTTACTGAATTCCTGTATAAGTTCTAGCAGTTTTGGAGTGGAGTCTTTTGGGTTTTCCACATATACTATCATATCATCTGCGAAGAGTGATAATTTGACTTCTTCTTTGCCGATTTGGATGCCTTTAATTTCCTTTTGTTGTCTGATTGCTGAGGCTAGGACCTCTAGTACGATGTTGAATAGCAGTGGTGATAATGGACATCCTTGCCGTGTTCCTGACCTCAGCGGAAAAGTTTTCAGTTTTTCTCCATTGAGAATGATATTTGCGGTTGTACATGGATTTTTAAAAAGGGGAGTAGGTCTTCAGACCCTTTCTTTTTTCAGTTTCAAAGATTTAGAATCCCAAATGATATAAATTATGGATGAAGTTAAAGAGGAGAAAATATTATACTTCTCAAATTTTGCTTCTTAGTAGAAGTAAACATTTAATGTCAAACTCCTGTGGATTGCTGGTACAAATTGGGTACTTTCTGAACAAATTATAAGTTGAATTTTATTTTTGTATTGATTTTCAGGTACAGAGAGAAAGACCAACTCAATACATAGATAATTCACTTAAAATAACTCTTCTTGAGTCCTTTGTTATGGATCCATTATAATCCCTGGAAGTAAAATCCATAGTTATTTTACCTTTTGCCTGACAGTAATGTTACCTTAACCTGAAGACATTATTCATACCTTCTTATTATTCTCTAATGTGTAAAATTAGGAATAGTGGCTGCTTTTCACACCTTTGGGGGCTCTTTCTGGGGGCCTGGCAGCTTCACAGTATTAAAGAGAATAGGATCTGAGCCCTGTCCAGGCCATTTGCTCAGTTTGTCCTTGAGCTTGTTATTGGAAGTTTTCTGAGGCTCCAGTTGATTTGCTATAAATGGAGATAACACTCACCTCACACGGATGCTTTAAACACAGGAGGATAACGCGTGGGCATACCTACAAACAGGTGTCCAGGATTGTTGTAATAATGTGTGGAATGTGGCAACTGTCCTGTGTTCTCTGCCCCAGGCACATAGTGCCAAGACTTCCCTATGGCTGGGGGGTCATAGGGAGTTCACAGGCAGGCTTAGATGATTTGGGGGAATATTTTAATGGACTGCATGTTGCCAATTGACATGAGGGAAACAGACTATAACATTTTATAAGCTAAGTTCAAAGGAGTAGATGTTTGCCAAAGCTTTGGGTAGGCCAAATCCTTTTTCTACAGTTAATATCTTTTTCAGTTGGGCCTCAGGTCAGCTCTCTCTGGTATTTTAACAACTCAATAAGCCATTACAAACAGTAATTTCAGAAAAGCCTGAGGAGATTTGATTCTTCTCTCCATGGGTCCCATTTGGTTTCTTTTCCTATTAGACTTTCAGCATTGTGTGACCTACAAGTTAGGCTCACAAAGTTTCCTCTGGGATTCTTGATGTACACATTCACAGTTGAACCCCTTATGTGTGTTCTTTCTTGTCCTTTGAATCTTTAAGTTGCATAAACTCTATTTAACAGACACAAAGGAAGGCTTGTGTTTTCTGCATCCCAGGCACTAAAGTAGTGAAAAAGAAGTAGATGTCTCAGGGCCACTTTGTATGTAGGAAAAAAAAAATGAGAGGATAGTAGAGCATGTCATCCATAATAAAGACCTCTGGCCAAGAAAAACAAAGAAGCAGAAAACCAGTGAGCAAAAAGCCATGGTTTGGCACGTTTTATATTCTCTGCCAGAACAGCTCATCTTTGTTTTGTTCTGTTATTCCTCTTTGACCCTTATTTCAATAATGTCTTTTTTTTTTGGAGAAATCAGTTAGCTCTTTCACCTCCCAAGTATTCACTCTCATCCCTGAGTGTCAGTTAAACCTGGTATGGGAAGCAAACCACCCTTCATGTCTCTCTAAGGCGTGGAGCAGATGGGAGCCTTTGTGTGTGATCAGAGCCAGCCAGACCCTTTTCCATCTCTTGGCAGTTCAGAGCACTGAACTCTGGAAGGCGTTGTTCTATTTTCTTGTGATTTGTCTTGGAAACGTCTATTTAGAACATGGCCCTTCGCACTGGACCTTATTGAAAGTACCACAGCTTATTATAATTGAAGGGTGGCATGGTATCTTTAGGAACACTTTTTAAATGTTTTCTAAGAAGGGAGGAAAACTAATTTTCTTTCTACACTCTTGAGTTCTTAGCTGAGACCCTGTAGTAAATGACAGATGAATGTGAAAAAAGCTATTGATTAACATGTTATACCTCATGTACACATGGGAGATACCCAGGAAAAAATGGGTAACTTAAAGTTGTAGCTTTAGAATTTAAGATTAAATTCCATCTTAATAGGGAACAAAGAGTGGGGATGTAGGCCTCTTATAAGGAGTATGTGATTTTGGGGAATGATGGCTGGGCCCGTAGCAGAGTAGGTGGGAGATACGAGACTGTGACATGGTCTGCCAAGTCTCTCTCGATGTAATGTGGACTTTAAGACTGTTCTCTTGTGATAAGAGTCAGTCCTCCCTGTTTGATGAAACTCCCAGGGAGGGGACTTAGGACAACTGAGTTCCTTTTGGAGGACCTGTCTTTAGGTAGATAAGGGGAGTTCAGAGAAAGCCTCTCCCTGCACTTGGCTATTTTCAAGTATCTACAGTTCACAATAGTACACCAAAGTGGCATATTTTGGGGTTGCATATTCTGCTCATCCTTTACACTAAAGAGTCTAACATTTAAAATTGGAATATTTGAGGGCCCTCTTGCAATGAAGCATGTCTAATTTCAGGCTTGATTTTTTAAATACATAGGAAAAAACAAATATATGTATGTATTATATATGCATATATAATATATGTATAAGATCTGGAAATTTTGTGGTAAATGTTGTTATACCCTCCCTCTCATCTTCCCTCCCGACCCAAGAACAGCAATATAGCCCAGCACATCAAACTTATGCAGTCACACATACTCCATAGTTGCAGGCCTCTCCAGAGTGGTGACATTTATAGTGACAATAAACTTACTTTTTTCCTAATGAACTTTATAGGTGGTTTCCCTTTTAGCCCTTGTGTGAGTGAGACAGAACTACTTTCTTACTGTTGGTTGAAAGTAAGATCCATACCCATTGTCTAGATTATGCTTGTGTAGCTTGTAAGTGACACAAAAATATATTATATGCTTTAATATGACACCCAAAATTAATAAGTCAGTATAAGGGTTAAAAAAACCCCACATAAATCATGTTCATGATATAGGAGGTTTCAGTCAGTCCCTAAGTATTTTCAGTCCTAGTTTATCTTCGTGAGCTGGGAGGGGTCGCTAAACCTTCACTGGCCCAAGTCCACAGAATTCCGTCTGGTTCCTATCTCTAACTTGTCTTCCTTTTCTCAATCTTGCTTCATATCTTTGATAGCTTTGGACTAAGGCCATGATAGAGGAGGTAGAGCAGCATAGTAAAATCCTTGGACTACCTCAATCCCCTTTCTCTGGACCTCTGTGGAGAAAGGTAGGGTCACATTACTGGTCCATGCTGGTGGCCCACAGGTCATTTCCTGGAGGTGCTTAGACAAGGAGAGGTTAAATGTCAGCTAATGAGGAGAGAAGATGACAGTGCGCCTGCGTGTGCCTGCTACTCGTCCCCAGCAGGTGCCCTCATCCCACAGCCTCTGGAACTGTTATGTCCATGGGAAGACATGCACCCAGAATGTAAATCCAGGTCTCTATCCAAAACTTATGCTCTTTCCTTTTCATAGTGGGGACTTCTTAAAATGTTATTCACAAAATCTCTTCTTTTGTTCAGAAACAGAAATTTGGGCAAGGCATTCACAGGAAAATAGGAAAGAGATTATTTTTTTCCCCTGGAATTAACAGTGAAATCTGTGTGTAATTTAGAGCTAAGTATACACGTTCTCTGGGCCGACGTTCATTTCCTAAAGGAGAATGTGACCTAAGTAGTTTGGAAACCTCTGCTCTAAGCCTCAGTTGCCTTACCTGCACAATGAGAATACTACTTCTCTGCACTTTGGATTGTTTGTGGATTCAGTATGACCATCTTTGTGAAGGTTTTAGACTATGTTGGTGCAGAGAAAGTGCACAGTAACAAGTTTCGTTAAGTGTTGTCAATCTTGATGGTATTTTTTAGTGATTTATTTTCATTCCGAGGTCTAGGTACTTAATATTCATTCACTAGTATCAGGAAATGTGTTTTTCATGTATCAGTCCACTGACTTGGAATCCTACTTCAGTTGATTTTGAACTTCGTCGATTGCAAAAGTATGACTGCAGTAAACAAAACTTGACCCAGACAGGGAGGTAGACACTGCCTTGTAGTTGCATGCAGAATCACCTGTTTGTGTGTGTAATGACTTATGCATGGTAAAGAGAGTGTTTCAAATTCATTCAGTATAGGTACCTTTCAAATCTGGAAAAGTTTAGTTTTCTGGAGATATTTCACTAATTTTTAGATGTTAAAGTAAGTATAGATAACATGGTGTACTGTGCTTTGATTTTGAAACTTCATTTAAATTTTGTTTAAGCTTTGTTAAACAACTTTGTTATTTTATTCCTACTGTTTTAGGGAATATCTTGGTAAACAGCTCCAATCTGAGCAGCCCCAGACCGCTGCTGCCCGAAGCTGAACATGCCCTCTAACCTCAGAATCTCCAGCCTTCCGGTTTCGCCTGAGATGGAGTACCTGAGTATGAATCTCACTAGTTAGTGTCAAGAACAAGTAATTTTTCATTTTACTTGCAATTTTCTTCTGTTGTGTCACTTTTCCCAGTGCTGATTTTCATTAAATGTGTTTGCCCTGTAAGTTGTATAAAAGTAGGTGCTTTCTGTTGCTAAGGAAAAGATTACTGTTACATGTACCGCTTGTAATTTCTGTATTTATTGTTCTCTGGAAATGAGTATCATTATTAAAGGATTCTTGCTTCAAAAAGGTTTTGCTATTTACTTATTCCTTACTTGAACTATAACAAAAATCATCTATTTTCCTAACCAAATTGGGAGAATTGTTGTAAGGTAATGAATGGGAAGTAAATATTCTGAAATTCTGCATATCTGTGTCCATCTACCCATCCATCCGCCCATCTGACCATGTACACATACACATTACAGCAATCCTCTGCTAATATTTAAAGAACTTAAAAATTTTTTTTTTAGAACTTTAAAATTTTATTTTATTTTATTTTATTTTATTTTTTAAAATTTTTTTTATTTTTTATAAACATATATTTTTATCCCCAGGGGTAAAATTTTAAATACATTTTTAAGATAATGCTATGGTCCAAAAGATTTGCCAGTGGAGCTCAGTGAAGAATTTTAGCTTTAGAGTTATTTTAAAAAGATTTTATTTTTTTTGACAGAGAGAGAGATCACAAGTAGGCAGAGAGGCAGGCAGAGGAAGAGGGGGAAGCAGGCTACCCGCTGAGCAGAGAGCCCAATGTGGGGCTCGATCCCAGGACCTTGAGATCATGACCTGAGCTGAAGGCAGAGGCTTAACCCACTGAGGCACCCAGGCGCCCCAGAGTTATTTTTATATTATTGATTTCCTGTACTTTCTTTCTTGGATTTTCATACCTCAAGTCTGTCTTTTTTTTCTTTTCTTAAAAGATTTTATTTATTTATTTATTTGACAGAGAGTGATCACAAGCAGGCAGGCAGAGAGAGAGAGAGGAGGAAGCAGGCTTTCTGCTGGGCAGAGAGCCCGATTGGGGGCTAGATCCCAGAACCCTGGGATCACGACCTGAGCTGAAGACAGAGGCTTTAACCCACTGAGCCACCCAGGTGCTCCTCAAGTCTGTTTTCTTTTAATACTTTTTGGTTTCAGTATTGCCAGTAGATAGTTATTTCTGTCCTCTTCCCTCTTTACCCTGGAACTACAGGCCTTGAGCAGGGCATGCCCAGCATACATGTTCCCTCTCCCTACCCCCAAATCTGAGCCTTTCGTCTTTAATCGATTAATTTATTTATTTTGTTTTTATTCTTTTAAAAATTATTATTATGTTCATTATTAGCCAACATATAGTACATCTTTAGTTTTTGATGTAGTGTTCAACGATTGAATATTGCTTTCTTTGCAGCATAGAGATCCTATGGGAAAAGTTAGTTAAGATAACAGATGTTTTTCTTGGTTAGTGATTTCATGTACCAGAATGGTTTTTCTTTTCTTCTTCTTTTTTTTAATGAGAAGAACTTTATTTTTATTTATTTATTTATTTATTTATTTATTTTTAAATTAATTATTTTCAGCATAACAGTATTCATTGTTTTTGCACCACACCCAGTGCTCCATGCAATCCGTGCCCTCTATAATACCCACCACCTGGTTCCCCGACCTCCCACCCACCCCCCCCTTCAAAACCCTCAGATTGTTTTTCAGAGTCCATAGTCTCTCATGGTTTACCTCCCCTTCCAATTTCCATCAACTCCCTTCTCTTCTCCATCTCCCCTTGTCCTCCATGCTATTTGTTATGCTCCACAAATAAGTGAAACCATATGATAATTGACTCTCTCTGTTTGACTTATTTCACTCAGCATAATCTCTTCCAGTTCCGTCCATTGCTACAAAAGCTGGGTATTCATCATTTCTGATGGAGGCATAATACTCCATAGTGTATATGGACCACATCTTCCTTATCCATTTGTCTGTTGAAGGGCATCTTGGTTCTTTCCACAGTTTGGTTACCATGGCATGGTCCTTTAGCATGGTAAATGGTTTTGCATCCCCTCACTTTATTTTTTTTCCCTTTTTAAAAAAATTTCTTCTCAGCGTAACAGTATTCATTGTTTTTGCACCACACCCAGTGCTCCATGCAATCTGTGCCCTCTCCAATACCCACCACCTGGCTCCCCCAACCTCCTACCCGCCCCCCCTTCAAACCCCTCAGATTGTTTTTCAGAGTCCATAGTCTCTCATGGTTCACTTCCCCTTCCGATTTCCCCCAACTCCCTTCTCCTCTCTAACTCCTCTTGTCCTCCATGCTATTTGTTATGCTCTACAAATAAGTGAAACCATATGATAACCGATTCTCTCTGCTTGACTTATTTCACTCAGCATAATCTCTTCCAGTATAGGGATAGAGGGAACATTCCTGAACTTCATAAAATCTATCTATGAAAGACCCACAGCAAATATTTATTTTTTTATTATGTTAGTCACCATACAGTATGTCATTAGATTTTTTCTTTTGATCTTGTTTATTTATTTGAAAGAGAGAGAATAAGAGAGTGAGCATAAGAGGGGGAAGGTCAGAGGGAGAAGCAGACTCCCCGCCAAGCAGGGAACCCAATGTGGGACTCAATCCTGGGACTCCAGGATCATGACCCAAGCCAAAGGCAGTCGCCTAACCAACTGAGCCACCCAGGTGTCCACATCATTAGTTTTTGATGTAGTGTTCCTTGATTCATTGTTTATGCATCACACCCAGTGCTCCATGCAATACATGCTCTTTCTAATACCCACCACCAGTCTTAACCCATTCCCCCATCACCTCCCCTGCCCTCTAAAAACCTCTTTGTTTCTCAGAGTCCACAGCCTCTCATGGTTCGTCGCACCCTCTGATTTTACCCCCCTTCACTTTTCCCTTCCTTCTCCTAATGTCCTCCTTGTTATTCATTATATTCCACAAATAAGTGAAACCATGTGATAATTGACTTTCTCTGCTTGACTTCTATTCACTCAGCATAATCTTTTCCAGTCCCATCCACGTTGATGCAAAAGTTGGATATTCATTCTTTCTGATGGCTGAGTAATATTCCATTGTATATATGGACACATCTTTCCCCCAAAGAAACAGTGTTGTGAAAAGAAGGGCCATCTGTACCCCAGTGTTCATCACAGCAATGTCCACAATAGCCAAACTGTGGAAAGAGCCAAGACACGCTTCAACAGATAAATGGATAAAGACGTTGAAAGGGTTTTCTTTGAGAGTTGACTTCATATTTGCCAAGAAAAAAGGTAGTCTGATTGAACCAATACTTCCTCCTTCCTTCCCTCCCTCCCTCCTACCCTCCCTTTAACATTTTATTCATTTGAGTGAGAGAGGGACAGAGGGAGAGGAAGAAGAAACAGACTCTCTGCTGAGCAGGGAGCCCATGGCGGAGCTTGATCATGACCTGGGATCATGACCTGAGTCAAAGGCAGATACTTAACCAATTGAGCCACCCAGGCGCCCCAAACCAATGTATTTGACTGAAAGTTTTCTGAATTGCTTTGACCTAGATATTTTTACTTCCCAAACATGGAAAAAAAAAGAGATAAAAGTTTTCTATGTAGTAATTACAGATTCTGCATCAGCAGAGGATCAGTTTTCATGTTAACATAATGGTCTGTAACATTATTAGGTTTTGAAAGACATTCAGTTTTCAGAAGTTCTGGTAATGAGACAATGCAGTTTTCTGAATTTCATAAGAGCACATTATTCTGATTTTAGTTTCATTTTGCATAAATTCTAAAGTAGATTCAATGACAGTTATTCTGATGGAAATTGTTAATGCTTTAATTCCCAAGAAATGGTTTTGGACATGGGAAGCAATACTCCCATGTCCTCATATTTTAATTATTATCCCATGTATTAAAATGATCTGTAGGCACCTTTTCTCCTTCAAATCTTTACATTCAACTTCTAGAACTTATTTCTTAGAATTACAAAAACATTTTTTATCTTTGCTTAAGGCTTTTAACATTCATTGACTAAATCCGCCTAAAATTTTAATACCACTTGTATGTTCAACAAAACTGCAAACACCTGGGGCGCCTGGGTGGCTCAGTGGTTAAATCCTCTGCCTTCGGCTCAGGTCATGATCTCAGGGTCCTGGGATCAAGCCCCACATCGGGCTGTCTGCTCAGCGGGGAACCTGCTTCCTCCCCTCTCTCTGCCTGCATCTCTGCCTACTTGTGATCTCTGCCTGTCAAATAAATAAATAAAATCTTAAAAAAAAAAACAGACTGCAAACACCTGACAAGGTTTACTTATAAATTTGACAAACAGATAGTAGTTAATGCTTATAAATCTAATCAGGCATACATTTAGTAGAACAAATTTTGTTAAGCATTTTTAAACATCTTTAAAAATAGCCTAAACAAAGAGCACGATGATTATAGAATTTGTTAATCCATCTAAATAAACAGTTTACACAATATCATCAAATACAGGATTGAATAATTTCAACAGTTTCTCTGTACTTATTTTTATGTAGTTTTAAAAATCCTTTTGTGTTTCATTGGCTATCGGTCTGTTTTCAACTTGTGAAAAATAATTTTGCTAAAAATAAAATACATTAGAAAAAAGTTGGTATAGAATTCAGGTGTTACTGGTTTTCTTGTTGAGGGCACAGTAGGTTCTACAAAGTTTGAGAGAAAACTTAATAAATTTCTAAACTATCATACATCCATCATTTATAGTAAAATTAACCTGAGTAGGTATGCACAGTAATTAAAAAAAAAAAAAAAAGACCTGATTTTCAGATCTTAAGAGGTACATAGACATTCACATTAAAGGGAGAATGAAATAATATCTTGTTCTTCTGGAAAATTCCTCTTGTGGGGATCTTGTTGACCCTTATATTTTAAAATTTGGGAAAAGCTTTCCCATTGACTGGTGAAGCCTCGTCCTACACATTGCACCAGGCCAGTCACATGTATCAGATTGATAATATATGTCCAATTAGAAAAAAACTCCTTGCCTTCTTGTTTAGCCACAGCAGAATAATTGAGGTTAATTTTCCTGTAATTAAAATTTAAATAATTTTGTAACCTCTAGCTGTCAAATCTTGGAAAGCTCAGAGCCAAGTTTTAATGCTTTTGATTTATTTCATAATCACCTAAAAGATTCTCTGTTCTTATCTTTGCCTTTGAAAATAGAGAATATTTGAGACTGAATTTTGAAACCACTCAATGTTCGTAGGTGTCAAAGTTATTTTCCAAATCTGAACCTTCTGATGAAATCACTTTTTAGTTTCAAAGTTCTCTTTTGTTTTGCTGTACAAAATGTTCTGTTCTGGTTAAGAGATGTGGCTCCTTTAACTTTCTGAACAAGGTCCCAGTGGAAAAGTCAGAAAGATGAATGAGCTACAAATAATGTTACTTCATTTATGCAAAGCTGACATGGAATTTACATTCTCTTTCAGATTTTAGAAGAGAATGTTGACTACTTTTCCAAAAATGGAATAAAAGTGGACTAGCCACTTTTATGACTGAGGAATACTGGTTCTAGATACTTGACCTTCCAGTAACCATCTATGTCATTGTCTTTTTTCCCTCCCAAAGAAAGAAAGTATCAGGGAATTTGGTCGAAAGAACCAATGCACAAAGATTACTGAGTAACAGGTAGAAAGAAAATATGAAGGGGATGGAAATTGAATTACGCTCTTGTAAGGTTCTTACATTACGTGTGAGGTGGTGTAACATGAATACAGACCATGATGAAATAAGAATGCATATATAATTCCCTAGAACAACCATTGAGTCAATAAGTTGAGAGGTATAGCTAAGGAGCCATTAGTGAAGATAAAATGGAATACTCCAAATACTTGATTAACCCAAAAGATGGCAGGAGAGGAGGAATAAGGAAGGGACACAGAATGTAAACAGCAAGAAAACGGATTTAACCCAACAATAACTACATTCACAGAAGGGGTCTGGGTCTTCCGCCCCTCTATACCTCCAGAATTTTAACTCTTTAGTGCTACTGCGTCCAGGAAGCCCCACTGCTTCCAGTTCCCAAGATTTGAGAAGAGGGTGTGTCCTGGAGTGCTGTGTGGCTGGCTGCCATCACCTCCTCTCATCTACCCCTTTTCAGGCTGTTTGGTGGAGTAGAAAAGCAGACACTGAAGTTAGTTACCATTTGTACAGCTTCCCAAATTTTCATGATAGCGTTGGCTATGATTTCTTTTGTTGTCTCTGTCTTTGTAGGTTTATTCCTTTTGATTTGTTTTTTTATTCTTTTTTAATCCTTTGTAGCCTTTTGCTACAGAAACCTGTTTTGTGACAGAAACCTGTTTGCCCAGGTTGGGGAAGAAGCAGAGATAAATGTGTGTGTTTGTTTATCTATTTTTAAGATTTTATTAATTTATTTGACAGAGAGGGGAAGAGCACAGGCTGGGGGAGTGGCAGGCAGAGGGAAAATGAGAAGCAGTTTCACCGCTGAGCAGGCAGCTGATGCTGGGCTTGATCCTAGGACTCCCGGATCATGACCTGAGTGGAAGATACTTACCCCTGACTGAGCCACCCAGGCACCCAAATGTGTGTGTTTAGAACGTTCACTATATTTAACCTAAAGTCCCTAAAGTGGTATTTTTAGTCAAAGTTGACATGTAAAGTTCATTTGAGAATAGACTGAGATTAAATTTGGGAGTGAGAGGGGCAGATTTGCCAGAGTGTATAGCCTCAGAGCTGGAAGGATTTTAGAGTCTGTTCCAACAACGCTTACCATCGGAAGTGAGAATTCAAATTTGTGTTAGTGTAAAGGATTGAAAACAGATTGTAATCATTACATGGGATTATTTTAGCTGGCATCATAGACAGATGGATATCCTGCCTCTTCGTGATTAATACCAGCAACAGGCAACCTGCTTTATTGCAAACAACTCTAGTTAGAGTATTTTCTCCCTCTGAGCCATTATCAGTTTGTAGTAATTCTCAACATTTGAGCCAAGTATTTAGAATAATAGAACAAGTTTGATCTTTCAGGTTCAACTTTATTTTAAAAATAGAGCTTCCCTATGACCCTGCCATTGCTCTACTGGGTATTTACCCCAAAGATACAGATGTAGTGAATAAAAGCACTCATTCTAAAATAATAACTCCTTGTCATGTAAAATGTTTCTATTTGAATGCTAAACATTCTGGATCACATTTTGATGTACAAAATTGAAGAAAACAGGTGTCATGTGGCCCTCCTCCCAGCAGCCTAGACATCAGGAACTGTCTGGAGAAACCATTGCAGAAGTGAAGTTTTGAGTTGGTTGGTTGGTTATCCCAAAACCACATTAAAGGAAGGCATTTGCAAGTGTTAGAGGTAGCCCTCTATAGAGAGCAGCTGGGCTGTGCCCTTGGTCACCACAAAAGGAGTGGTATTGACAGGTGCTTTGTGCAGGGGTGTTGCCTTGATGGCGCTCAGGCACCCTGTACATCAGCACAGCTGACTGAATCCACAAGCAGCAAATAGGGAGATGGTGGTGGGAGCTGGGGCAGCCCAGTCCAGGTGTGGGGCCCAGCAGGACCATCACAGCTGACTCAGACCTCTCTTTTGAGCCAATGGTGTGTAAGATGGATAGAAGTAACAAGCAGTGAGATGATACAGACAGAAGAGTTAGAGAGGAAGATAGAGGGGGTGAAGAGTGGACAGGTGAGTTGGGTGACAGCTAGGTGGGAGCTGCAGGGAGGCAGAGAGGTGGCCCTTTCTTCACCTGGCTGAAAACCAGTGGCCCTGGGGACCTGGGGCCCTGCTGGCACAGGATCCTTCCTGTGTGCTGGTGGAGCTTCTGCCTCCCTTGCTTCTCAGAGTGTATTTACCTGTTCTCATTGGCTGGTTAACCTGAACATTCCTTCTGAAGGAGGCTGAAGCACACACTGGAGGTTGCCCTAGGAGTGTCTTGTGTGTGGCCTCAATCCACATTAGGTGGACAAGAGGCTGGTGTAGTCAGGTTTGCATGATGGGATGAACTTGCCTGGGCAAACAGGTTTCTGTCACTTGCAAAGTGTCACTTGCAGAGTCAGGATGATTTTGAAGGAAAAGGAGCTTTTTAGGGGCATGGTAGAAAGTTCAGAACTCTTCCTTGCCATCAAGAGAGGTTTATTCCCATGTCCATCCATCTTTCTCTCTGCATATCTGTCTGTCTACCCATCCATCACTTGAATCATCTTACTGAGGTTTGTTTCCACTGAGAGCTAAGTGCTTCCAAGACATGGCAGTGATTATGAAGACGGACTTGTTGACCTCCATTCTCCAGAGCAGATGCTGCAACTCCTGAATACAGAGCTCTGTGGTAGTGAGTGTTCAGTCTACTTGCCTCATCAAATATGCTGTTGCAATGGCTTCCAGGTTCATCCTCCAGGAACAGTCTCCCACCTGACCCAGCAAAGGACCCCTGGACTCCGAGTGGGCACTCCACATTCCTGTTCCCTCCCAGAGGTAGCCTGGCTCCAATGGGATCCTCTCCCAGGGACCATGGAATTGGAATGCATGCAGACATAGCCAATTAGTCTTGGCAGCATAACAAGCTCAGGTGCTGACTTATTTTGACATAATACTATTCATTATTTTTATGTAATTTCACACATACAGAAAAGTAGCAAGAATAGTACAAAGAGCTCTCTTATGTCTCAGCTCCAGTTCATGCTGGCTTGATTATTAATGTTTTAAAATACACTATAATATCTGGTACTGGCAGGTGAGTGATGCTTTCCTCTACTCACTTTGTAGGTTTTTCCTTTTTCCCTAGATTTCTCTAGATTTTCTCTAAGTTTTTCTAGGTGAGATTTAAATCACTTGTTTAGATTCAAAAGAGACCATTGAGATTTTTATGTAATTTATTTTAATCTATATATTAATTTGGAAAGGCTCTAATAGCACTAACTTGTCCAATCCAAAAAAATTAAACGCTCTCTCCATTTAGTCAGGGTGTCTCAAGTGATAATAGCTTCAACATACAGAGCCTACAAATTCTGTTAAGTTCTAGCAGTTTTGGAGTGGAGTCTTTTGGGTTTTCCACATATAGTATCATATCTTCTGCGAAGAGTGATAATTTGACGTCTTCTTTGCCGATTTGGATGCCTTTAATTTCCTTTTGTTGTCTGATTGCTGAGGCTAGGACTTCTAGTACTATGTTGAATAGCAGTGATGATAATGGACATCCCTGCCGTGTTCCTGACCTTAGTGAAAAAGCTCTAAAATTTTCTCCATTGAGAATGATATTTTTCATATCATGGGTTTTTCATAGATGGCTTTGATAATATTGAGGTATGTGCCCTCTATCCCTACACTTTGAAGAATTTTAATCAGGAAAAGATGCTGTACTTTGTCAAATGCTTTTTCAGCATCTGTTGATATGGTTCTTGTTCTTTCTTTTATTAATGTATTGTATCACATTGATTGATTTGTGGATGTTGAACCAACCTTGCAGCCCTGGAATAAATCCCACTTGGTCGTGGTGAATAATCCTTTTAACGTACTGTTGGATCATATTGGCTAGTATTTTGGTGAGAATTTTCGCATCTGTGTTCATCAAGGATATTGGTCTGTAATTCTCTTTTGTATCTTTGTCTGGTTTTGGGATCAAGGTGATGCTGGTCTCATAAAATGAGTTAGGAAGTTTTCCTTCCATTTCTATTTTTTGAAACAGTTTCAGGAGAATAGGAATTAATTCTTTAAATGTTTGGTAGAATTCCCCTGGGAAGTCGTCTGGCCCTGGGCTTTTGTTTGTCTGGAGATTTTTGATGACTGTTTCAATCTCCTTACTGGTTGTGGGTCTGTTCAGGTGTTCTATTTCTTCCTGGTTCAGTTGTGGTGGTTTATATATTTCTAGAAATGTATCCATTTCTTCCAGATTGTCAAATTTCTTGGCGTAGAGTTGCTCATAGTATGTTCTTCTAATTGTTTGTATTTCTTTGGTGTTGGTTGTGATCGCTCCCCTTTCATTCATGATTTTATTTATTTGGGTCCTTTCTCTTTTCTTTTTGATAAGTCTGGCCAGGGGTTTATCAATCGTATTAATTCTTTCAAAGAACCAGCTCCTAGTTTCGTTGATTTGTTCTATTATATTTTTAGTTTCTATTTCATTGATTTCTTCTCTGATCTTTATGATTTCTCTTCTCCTGCTTCGTTTAGGCTTTCTTTGTTGTTCTTTCTCCAGCTCCTTTAGGTGTAGGGTTACTTGAGACCTTTCTTGTTTCTTAAGAAAAGCTTGTACTGCTATGTATTTTCCTCTCAGGACTGCCTTTGTTGTGTCCCACAGATTTTGAACCATTGTGTTTTCATTATCATTTGTTTCCATGATTTTTTTTCAATTCTTCTTTAATTTCCCGGTTGACCCATTCATTCTTTAGAAGGATGCTGTTTAGTCTCCATGTATTTGGGTTCTTTCCAAATTTCCTCTTGTGATTGAGTTGTAGCTTCAGAGCATTGTGGTCTGAAAATATGCAGGGAATGATCCCAATCTTTTGATACTGGATGAGACCTGATTTATGACCCAGGGTGTGGTCTATTCTGGAGAATGTTTCATGTGCACTAGAGAAGAATGTGTATTCTTTTGCCTTGGGATGGAATGTTCTAAATATATCTGTGTTGTCCATCTGGTCCAGTGTGTCATTCAAAGCTTTTATTTCCCTGTTGATCTTTTGCTTGGATGATCTGTCCATTTCAGTGAGGGGAGAGTTAAAGTCCCCTACTATTATTGTATTATTGTTGATGTATTTCTTTGATTTTGTTATTAACTGGTTTATATAGTTGGCTGCTCCCATGTTAGAGGCATAGATATTTAAAATGGTTAGGTCTTCTTGTTGGACAGACCCTTTGAGTATGATATAGTGTCCTTCCTCATCTCTTATTATAGTCTTTGGCTTAAAATCTAATTGATCTGATATAAGGATTTCCACCCCAACTTTCTTTTGATGTCCATTAGCATGGTACATTGTTTTCCACCCCCTCACTTTAAATCAGGGGGTGTCTTCGGGTCTAAAATGAGTTTTTTGTAGGCAGCATATTGATGGGTTTTGTTTCTTTATCCAATCTGATACTCTGTGTCTTTTGATTGGGGCATTTAGCCCATTAACATTCAGGGTAACTATTGAGAGATATGAATTTAGTGCCATTGTATTATCTGTAAGGTGACTGTTACTGTATATTGTCTCTGTTCCTTTCTGATCTACTACTTTTAGTCTCTCTCTTTGCTTAGAGGACCCCTTTCAATATTTCCTGTAGAGCTGGTTTGGTGTTTGCAAATTCTTTCAGTTTTTGTTTTTCCTGGAAGCTTTTTATCTCTCTTTCTATTTTCAGTGATAGCCTAGCTGGACATAGTATTCTTGGCTGCATGTTTTTCTCATTTAGTACTCTGAAATTATCATGCCAGTTCTTTCTGGCCTGCCATGTCTCTGTGGATAAGTCTGTTGCCAATCTAATATTTTTACTCTTGTATGTTACAGACTTCTTTTCCTGGGCTGCTTTCAGGATTTTCTCTTTGTGGCTAAGACTTGTAAATTTTACTATCAGGTGATGGGGTGTGGACCTATTTTTATTGATTTTGAGGGTCGTTCTTTGCATCTCCTGGATTTTTATGTTTGTTCCCTTTGCTATATTAGGGAAATTCTCTACAATAATTCTGTCCAATATGCCTTCTGCTCACCTCTCTCTTTCTTCTTCTTCTGGAATCCCAATTATTCTAATGTTGTGTCATCTTATGGTGTCATTTATCTCTCGAATTCTGTCCTTGTGGTCCAGTATTTGTTTGTCTCTCTTTTGCTCAGATTCTTTATTCTCTGTCATTTGGTCTTTTATATCACTAATTCTTTCTTCTGCCTCATTTATCCTTGCAGTAAGTGCTTCCATTTTTGATTGTACCTCATTAATAGCTTTTTTGATTTCAATTTGGTTAGATTTTAGTTCTTTTATTTCTCCAGAAAGGGCTTTTATATCTCCAGAGTGGGTTTCTCTAATGTCTTCCATGCCTTTTTCGAGCCCAGCTAGAACCTTGAGAATCGTCATTCTGAACCCTGGATCTTTCATATTACCAATGCCCATATTGATTAGGTCCCTAGCCCTTGGTACTGTCTCTTGTTCTTCTTTTTGTGGTGAGTTTTTCCGCCTTGTCATTTTGTCCAGATAAGAATATATAAAGGAGCAAATAAAATGTTAAAAGGGAGGCAAAGATCCCAGGGCAATGTGCTTTAACCAAATCAGAAGAGACCCCAAATTGTGGGAGAAAGAAAGGGGATAAACAAGAAAAAAAAAAAAAAAGGAAAGAAAAGAAAAGAAAAAACAAATAAGGAAAAAATATTAAAAAAAGAAATTTTGTATATACAAAAAATATAGTTAGATACAATGGAGGATAAAATATGACTCTAATAATGAAGGTTCAAAAAATTATTATTATTATTTTTTGGTAAGGTATTGTTAGGATAAACTAGTTAAAAAAATTTAAAAGACGAGAGCGCCTGGGTGGCTCAGTGGGTTAAGCCGCTGCCTTCGGCTCAGGTCATGATCTCAGGGTCCTGGGATCGAGTCCCGCATCGGGCTCTCTGCTCAGCAGGGAGCCTGCTTCCTCCTCTCTCTCTGCCTGCCTCTCTGCCTACTTGTAATCTCTGTCAAATAAATAAATAAATCTTTTAAAAAAAATTTAAAAGACGAAAGGGAAAAAGTTAAAAAAAATAATTTAGCAGAAGAAAAAAGAAAAAAAAAATTAACTGCAAGACTAAAGAATCATGAGGAGAAAGCCATGAATTCCTTGCTTTGCTTTCTCCTCCTCTGGAGTTCCACTGTTCTCCTTGGTAAGTGAAGTTGGTCTTGGCTGGGTTTCTTGTTGTTCTTCTGTGGGAGGGGCCTGTTGTAGTGATTCTCAAGTGTCTTTGCCCCAGGCGGAATTGCCCCGCCCCTATCAGGAGCTGGGCTAAGTAATCTGCTCGGGTTTGCTTTTGGGAGCTTTTGTTCCCTGAACACTTTCTGTAGAGTTCCGGAGGACAGGAATGATAATGGCGGCCTCCCGATCTCCAGCCCAGAGGAGCCGAGAGCTCGGGGTCCCACTCCTCCGTGCACCCTCAGAGAATAGCACCCAATTGCTCCCATCTCCCTGGCCTCTGGTCACGTTTGGAGAAAAGCTCTCAGTCGCTGAAGCTTGGAGAAAAGCGCCCAGTCGCTTGTATTTGGAGAAAAACGCTTGGTCGCTTCCTTCTCCATGGCCTCTGGCTGCGCTCTGAGCTCACCCAGCCTGTGACCAGTTCTGAAAGACCCGCGGATCCCCTTACCCAAGAATTCAACACTGCCACAGGATCCAAACAGCAAGAGGTTCTTTATTGTTACGCAGGCCCCTGCGGGTGGTCAGCGCGCGCCTGGGGGTGGTCAGCAGCTCCTGCTAGCTGAGCACACCTGGCTGGGGTGGTGCAGGATTTTTATAGACAGGTACAAACAAGTCCCGGATGGGACAGGGCCGATTGGCTGACAATTTGAACATTTGAAAAAAGGCATACTTGGTGTTAACAGATTGGCTTTGGAAGACCCCCTCGCGGGAAGAGAAAGGCGGGAAGGGGAAACAAAGAGGGGAAGTTTGACCTTATTACTCAGCAGAAAGACATCCTGCCTACCTGACTATGCAGCCCCCTGTCTACGTGACCTACGTGACCATGCAGCCCCCTTGCCTATGTGACCATGCCTCGGCTATTAGGAGAAGATATCTTGTTCAAACAGGAGACAAGTGTCATGCCCTAAAAGCCAAGCAGTTACGGAAAGGCAAAAGAGCAGTTACATTGAATTCAACCCTGGGGGAAGGGTCTTTTCACTGCAAGGGGAGGAGGGGTACTCTTACATAACAAAAGAGCAGTTAATTAGTTAACGACGGGGGGGGGGGGTTCTTTCAGTTCAAGGTAATCCTGAGCTGAGAGCTCACTCCTCGGCTTTGTCACTGTAGCCATCTTCCCCGCCCTAATACCTGGGAGCTCTGCGACACTCAGACAGCCCTGGTCCTTCTGTGATCCCGCGGGACCTGGGGTTACGCTGACCCCGCTTGGGCTTCACCCTGGTTTAGCCTCTGGAGCGATGTCTCTCAGTGGAGCAGACTTTTAAAAGTCCTGATTTTGTGCTCCGTTGCCGCCCCTTGCCGGGAGCTGACCCCTCCCCCCAAGGTCTTTCTTCCCGTCACTTCGGACTCACTTCTCTGCAGGTCCTATCTGTCAGAAAGTGATCGATTTTCTGTTTCTAGAATTGTTGATCTTTTCTTTGATTTCCCATTGGATTTGTAGGTCTTTGCAATGTTTAGATAAGCTATCTAGCTGATCTGCTACCTGATGTCATCTCAGCCTGCTACTTCTCTGCCATCTTGACTCCTCCCCCCTCCCATTATCTTTTCTAACCACTATTGCTAGCATATAGGGACATTATTTATGAATGTATATAATTATCCTGTATTTAGTTGCTTCACCATGTTGTTATGAACTTTAACAATCGTTCAGCCCTATAGTTTTTCTGTGTATAATCACATGTAATGACAATTTTATCCTTTCCAGTAGCTGTGCAGGCCCTTTCTATTCCACATATGTAAAGGGAAGATCAAGGTTAAAAATAAGCTCTGATTCATCTCTTAATTAAATACTATCAAACTTATTTTGGCTTTGGTTTTGTTTCCTGTAAAATAGAAAAATGGTAGTATCTGCTTGATGGAGTCACAAGGGTTAAAGGAGAGAATGTGGGAGCCTGTATATACTAAGCACTTAAAATGCTCCTTTTTAGTTATTGTGTTGGTTGAACTCACAGGACAGTACTACTTAATAGGGTATTCTTGGCGGGTCTTAATTTTTAAGGTAATACCTCCAGTATTTCTATTTTATGTGACATTCATTTGTTGGCCTGGGAGGATTGACATGTTCAGAAGAGACACATGTTGGGATGCCTGGGTGGCTCAGTCAATTAAGCAGCTGCCTTCAGCTCAGGTCATGATCCCGGGGTCCGGGGATCCAGTGCTGCATCAGTCTCCTTGCTCTGCGGGGAGCCTGCTTCTCCCTCTGCCTGCTACTCTCCCTGCTTGTCTTCTCTCTCAGTCTCTTTCCTGAAAATCAATCAATCAATCAATCAATCAATTATAAGAGACACATGTTGCTGGTCTGCTCCAAGATTTCCCCTGTCAGTGGTAGATGTTGAATTTTGTCCATACCTTCGTGTCAGCTCTTGGACTCATCCCATGAAAGTTTGTATTTGACCTATGGATGTGATCTTCTAAGGTCACCCCCAAATTAATCTATGGGGTTCTCAAAGCTAAAATGTCTTTATAGATTAGGATTGGTCATGGCAAATTATTCTTTAATATACAAGTAAATGACGTTCATATTTTCAAATCCTTCAGCTGTTATTTAGTTTATTAGCAATTCCTCTTGGCTTTTGTCACCTAAGAATTTTATAACTATAATGTTATGTCCTCATGCTAGTGTTTGATAAAAGTGATGCTCAGACCATGATTAGGTTGAGATCCTGGAAATGGATTGAAAGAACCCCAAATTCCATTAGAAACCTCAGCTCTATGGTTGATTACTCCATGTTGCCCACTCTAGCAACTGAAAGGTCATAGTGAATAGACTGGGAACTGCATGACTTTGCCCTGTGAAAGTGTTCAGTGTTGAGTGATGAGGCTTAATCATACAGAAATTTTACACAGATGTGTCCTTTGGCTTCTGGCTGCAAGTAAAAGAAGACTTGTCTTATGTAGCTTTAAATCAGTGTCCATGTCCCATGTGAGAAGCATAGGGAGATCCCGTTCCCTGGCTCTCTCAGTTCTGTCCCTTGCTATGTATCTGCTCACCCTTTGGCTGGGCTCCCCAGGCCTCATACAAGACTTGCTCTCCACACGTTAGAAGTCTCTAGCAGACATCCTCACACTTCTCATGGTCAAAAGCAGTGCAGAGCCAAGGGCTGGGCAGGAGGGTCAACTAGGATGACCTTGCTTGCTTTATAACCACCATCTTCTCCTGAAAAGGAGGTAGGAGCCTGAACACAATGGGGCTTCCACTGGCAAAGGAGAGTAGGGTGAATGGATGTGGAGTGAGCTAGCCCCCATGTCCACTGTACCATGAACGGTAAAGCAGGACTTCTGATTGTGAAAGGCCAGGGAGAGTGATCCCCACAGAATCCTCAGAGGATAGGGAGGAAACAGGACCCTTGTTGGGGTTTTGTCATAGGCTTGGAATTTTAATTTTTACCACTACTGGTATAAGGAACAATCCACCAGCCTGGTGACTGGTGCTTTCCGACAGCTACTTTCCATCATGAGTTTCTCTCAGGAAGAGTTACAGGGAACCAGTGATTGAATAAGCCAAGTGCCCTGAGAAGTTTGAGCCTCAAATGGAAGTGGATCTGGCCATAGAGAAAGCTTATTCTGAAAGTGAGTGTAGATTGCAACCAGCCTGGCCTGGAGATACCAAGTACCCTCCTCACCAGTGTCAGAACCTGATGCCACAGCCCTAGAAGTGGATGCCATGGGCCTCCTCTTCTCAGCCAAATGAATCATCCCACAGTAGGCAGCTCCAGAGGAAAGTCCGTGAGTCTGGTCTTTGAGGGGTGGCTGTGCATTCCTGAGCCTAGAGACTTCGCATTGTAAACACTAGTTTAAACTTTTGGTCTTTGACATACTGCATATCCACTGAGGGAAACCTATTCCCTGGCTTTTGGGGAAGAACTCAGAAGTATATTCCAAGCTATGGGAATTTAATCCTTGGACATGAAGGTGTTTCACCAGAGTTGGCTCTTAGTATCTGTAGCTGCAAAGAGAGCACATAATGTCCTTGGAAGGTATGACTTTGATGGGTTTCCTCTAAATGGATCCCTCCTCCTTACTGCCCTGGCTATTGTTCTCAGATGTTTGCCTTGTGCCATGGTGAGCAGACATCCACAGGGCCACAGTGTGATGCCCAGAGACCAGATAGGTGTGCGAGCTTGGTCTCCTTCCACAGGGGCTACAGGCTTTCTAATAAGACTATATGAATAAAAAAAAAGTCCTTCAAAAATCACTCCCTTAGAATATAAATGCTAGAGCCACATTTATGTATAAAAATCCAATTTTACAAAATGGCACTTTAATAAAAATTGTTCTGAGAGGAAGGTGTCTGAGTGACTCTACATATTCAAATTATCCAGTTACCGTAAAGTTTTTATTAGATGCATTTAAATTTAGAATGAAATTTGTAAGAAATAAGTCTCCTTAACTCCCGCTTATCTTATTTTTTCCTACTAAGTTGCTGCTAAATATAAATGACTACAAAGAAATGAATATGTATGATATGTTAGGCATGATGCTGAGGCTGGACAGAAAAAACCACCCAAGGAGGCTGGGAACTCTTTCCAATACTGATGAACCTAAAATTGGTTTGTTTAGCCTCCCAAAGTACCAGGCACATTCAAACATTTTCCCTAAAGATGAGATGAAGGAGGAAGGCCATAAAAGATGACTTTCATGAGTATCAGTTGGCACCTATATAGGCTCCCTTGCCAAAAGTACCCTCCTTAGAGTTCAGGAGGGATGTTGAAACTGGCTCCCAGGGGAGAGCTGGGTGCTTCCAAGCCTACAAGTTGTGGGTGAGCCTAGGGTTGCCCTGAGATGTGCCAATGGCCTGGGAAGAGAATGGGCATGGGCTCATCTACAGAGGATGACCACTCGGCCATTTTCCCCATCCTGTAATTTGACTTTTGAAGCTGAGTCATCCATAGTTAGCAGTGGCTTTCTGAAAGTGGGGCTCCAGTTTCAGAAACTCCCCTACCACCTCATTGTGCTGAAAACCACATGGCATAAAAAGAAATTCAGAAAGCAAATGGGCACCCAGACAAAACACTAGAGAACAAAGTGGTGGTTGCCAGAGGGAGATAGGGTAGAGGGGGATGGGTGAAATCAGTGAAGGGGAGTAAGATGGACACACTCCCATTATAAAGTAAATAAGTCATGGGGTTGAAAAGTACAGCATGGGGAATGTAGTCATTAATATTGTAATAACTTTGTTGACAGATTGGTGACTACACTTATTGTGGTGAGCACTGAGTAATGAATAGAATCTTCAAACTGCTGTGTTGTACATCTGAAACAAATATAACATTGTATGTCAGCTATACTTCAATAAAAAAAATAATGAAAAGAGAGAAAAAAATTGAGAACACAACCATTTCTTGTAAGAAAACTATAACCACACCCTCTCCATCTCCTCACTCCTACTCCCCCCAACCTTACCCTCAGGAGGCAGGGAAGAGAAAAAGGCAATAAATTACCCTAGTGTACCCTAGGTCACAGACCAGACTCAACTTTTCAGAGTTAAGGGGCACCCATTCAGCTGGAGATGTTAAGCTGACTTCAGAAATGAAATCATGTTTCCCTCCTCTCCCCCACCATGTGTATGATGACATTATTGCTCTCTTCCATTAAATACTACATACACTAGTCTCAATGTTGATTTTGCTTTGTGTTGATATTTGGGTGGACTGTGGGGGCCGTTGAACTTCATGTTCCTCGCTGAGCCTTCTATGTCCTCTAACACCACACACACACACACACACACACACACACACACACACACATCTGGTACATGTTGACTCATCTCTCTGGAACACTTCTGAGCCCCCAGTGCCTGTCTGTCCTTGAATTTTGCAGGTTTGAAGGATTTTCATGCCAAAATGTGAACTTCAGAGATTTTTGTTTGTGTAAGTCACATTAGTGCCCTTCTGGGTCAGGGCTCCTCCTTGCCACACATTGCAGGTCTGAGGACAGTGAAGAAAGAGGACATTTGTCCAAGCTGCCCACAGCCCAGGATATTCCTCCAGGGCATCATTTTGGAGTCATTTGGACTCTCCATTTTGGACAGTCATTTTGGAGATATTTGGGAAAAGAAACAAAATAGAACAAAAGGGAAAAAGAAATGAAATTTCAAACAAAGATTTGGTGGAGTGACTTTCCAAAAAGGTCTACATCGAAGAGAAGCTGGGAGGGAGTCATCCCTTCTCCCATATTCTGGGAGATTTGACAGATTTAATGCAGGACAAGAATTACTATTACCATTACAAGAATGGGTTTCATAGATGACAGAAATGCCTCTTGGTGTATTTGCTAGCATGTGCTCTACAGATAGTACCAGTTCAAATATTCATGAACTGGCAAATCCAATTTGCCATATGTAAAGTATGTGTATATGTATATAATCTAAAATTTGTCCCTATCCCCCCCCGCCATTTTTTAAAGGTTTACTCATTTATTTTCAGAGGGAGAGTGTGCTTACAGTGTGAGGGGCAGAGGGGGGAGAATCCCAATCAGATTCCCTGCTGAGTGCAGAGCCAAGGTGATAGAGGTGGGGGTCTCGGTCTCATGACCCCGAGATCACAACCTGAGCAGAAACCAAGAATCAGATGTTCACCTGACTGAGCCACCCAGGTGTCCCAACCTCCCTTTCTTTAAAACATACATCTTACCAGTTAACGTTTGTGTCACAGTGTTTTAGGAACTTGAGCTAAGAGGTTGGCAGGGGATTGATGTTGTGGTTGTTTGCATCTGTATGCACTTGCGTATGTGTCCTGACTATACCCAAACTCCTCCATGTAGGACTGTGTTCACAAGATGGAATTGGGAGGGAGATAAATCATCAGAGACTCAATCTCAGGAAACAAACTGAGAGTTGCGAAGGTGTGAGGGGAAGGATAAGGTGGTTGGGTGAGTGCTGTGAATTGTGTAAGACTGATTATCCACAGACCTGTACCCCTGAAACAAATAATACACTTATGTTAATTAAAAAAATAAAAAAGCACCAGTAAAAATAAGAAAAAAAAGAGTATGGAGCAAATTTTCAGGGGATTTAGAGTTTCAGTGACATTTAAAGAAACAGTGATAGACAACTTGTAAACGTGTTTCCAATGTAAGGGAGAGCAAACCTGTATCTCTGTAGGGGCTTTGTATATGCTGGAACCCACCCAAGAAGACCCATCAGGGCAGAATTGTTGGGATATTCCACAGGATCATGGTAGTGGAGTGTGTGGCTCTTGACTAGGGCTGCGGGTGCTGCTGGAATCTCATGCTATACATGAGATTGTGTAGGATCAGCTGGAGGAGGGTTGGGAGTCAGGGAAAAATTAGTGGTGCAAGGATGGGTGGGAGGGGAGTGTGAACACAGGGAAATGGAACATATTTCAAATGCAGCCCTGTAGCAGGGACTGTGGTCAAGAGTAACAGTTTTTTAGATAGCACCTTTTTGTTAGAGATACAGTAAGGAGGCACCTGAGGAGTCTAGGTGTGATATACACAGATGGACAGGTGAAGAAACACTGAAGTAGTCCAGGTGTGACATGCAGACGGCTGGACCAGAGTCCAGGGTACTGCCAAAAAGCTTATGCCCAACTCCTATTTCAAAGCTGTTAGGTGTTCTAGAAGCACTGACACTGAGAGTGTGCATGCACCTCAGATCCATATTTTTCCAGAAGAAAAGCCATGGATTAAAGAAAATAAAAGTTATTGGTCAGGGCTTTAAAAAAACCTGGGTCATTCTCTTATGAGACATTTAGAGACCTCCCCCTGTATGTCTGACTCAACTTTCTGAATGCTACCACTCTTGGTAGTTACTAGAAGTTGACTGTGAACACTGAACACTGAGAAAGTCCCTTACCTCCATACTTTCTTTGATCCATCCATTTTTCTGGATCTCACATTCTTGACTTTTTTTGTATCTAGGGGCTGCCTACCATACTGGGTCTCAACTCTAATGGACACTTGGGCATCCTCCTCAACAAAGGGGATCAATGACTCTTACCTGTTAGGATGTTGTGAACATTTATATTATGAGAAATTAACTACCCACAAAGAAAAATAAGCAATCTCTCTCTGTGAAAATGATTGAACTCTGTGAAAGTATGTAAATATCTATTTCTGAAATTCTAGCAAATAGTCTGGAAAAATAGTCTACAATGTCAGAAATCAATTATTAGAGTTTAGGAATATCAGTCAGTGCTACCTAAATTTTAGACTGACCAATCCAGGGCCTTTAACATGAAAATCTCACTTTCTTCTCCTTTTAGAGGTGGAACACTATTTTTTTTGATGATTAATATTTTATTTAACACTGATCACCTTACAACAAAAATATGTTTGAATACTTTTTTTTTTTTTATTTTTATTTTTTATTTTTTATAAACATATATTTTTTATATACATATATTTTTATCCCCAGGTCTGTGAATCACCAGGTTTACACACTTCACAGCACTCACCAAATCACATACCCTCCCCAATGTCCATAATCCCACCCCCTTCTCCCCAACCCCCTCCCCCCGGCAACCCTCAGTTTGTTTTGTGAGATTAAGAGTCACTTATGGTTTGTCTCCCTCCCAATCCCATCTTGTTTCATTTATTCTTCTACCCACTTAAGCCTCCATGTTGCATCACCACTTCCTCATATCAGGGAGATCATATGATAGTTGTCTTTCTCTGCTTGACTTATTTCGCTAAGCATGATACGCTCTAGTTCCATCCATGTTGTTGCAAATGGCAAGATTTCATTTCTTTTGATGGCTGCATAGTATTCCATTGTGTATATATACCACATCTTCTTGATCCATTCATCTGTTGATGGACATCTAGGTTCTTTCCATAGTTTGGCTATTGTGGACATTGCTGCTATAAACATTCGGGTGCATGTGTCCCTTTGGATCACTACATTTGTATCTTTAGGGTAAATACCCAATAGTGCAATTGCTGGGTCATAGGGCAGTTCTATTTTCAACATTTTGAGGAACCTCCATGCTGTTTTCCAGAGTGGCTGCACCAGCTTGCATTCCCACCAACAGTGTAGGAGGGTTCCCCTTTCTCCGCATCCTCGCCAGCATCTGTCATTTCCTGACTTGTTGATTTTAGCCATTCTGACTGGTGTGAGGTGATATCTCATTGTGGTTTTGATTTGTATTTCCCTGATGCCAAGTGATATGGAGCACTTTTTCATGTGTCTGTTGGCCATCTGGATGTCTTCTTTGCAGAAATGTCTGTTCATGTCTTCTGCCCATTTCTTGATTGGATTATTTGTTCTTTGGGTGTTGAGTTTGCTAAGTTCTTTATAGATTCTGGACACTAGTCCTTTATCTGATATGTCGTTTGCAAATATCTTCTCCCATTCTGTCAGTTGTCTTTTGATTTTGTTAACTGTTTCCTTTGCTGTGCAAAAGCTTTTGATCTTGATGAAATCCCAGTAGTTCATTTTTTCCCTTGCTTCCCTTGCCTTTTGCGTTGTTCCTAGGAAGATGTTGCTGCGGCAGAGGTCGAAGAGGTTGCTGCCCGTGTTCTCCTCAAGGATTTTGATGGATTCCTTTCGTACATTGAGGTCCTTCATCCATTTTGAGTCTATTTTTGTGTGTGGTGTAAGGAAATGGTCCAATTTCATTTTTCTGCATGTGGCTGTCCAATTTTCCCAGCACCATTTATTGAAAAGGCTGTCTTTTTTCCATTGGACATTCTTTCCTGCTTTGTCGAAGATTAGTTGACCATAGAGTTGAGGGTCTATTTCTGGGCTCTCTATTCTGTTCCATTGATCTATGTGTCTGTTTTTGTGCCAGTACCATGCTGTCTTGATGATGACAGCTTTGTAATAGAGCTTGAAGTCCGGAATTGTGATGCCACCAACGTTGGCTTTCTTTTTCAATATCCCTTTGGCTATTCGAGGTCTTTTCTGGTTCCATATAAATTTTAGAATTATTTGTTCCATTTCTTTGAAAAAGATGGATGGTACTTTGATAGGAATTGCATTAAATGTGTAGATTGCTTTAGGTAGCATAGACATTTTCACAATATTTATTCTTCCAATCCAGGAGCATGGCACATTTTTCCATTTCTTTGTGTCTTCCTCAATTTCTTTCATGAGTACTTTATAGTTTTCTGAGTATAGATTCTGTGTCTCTTTGGTTAGGTTTATTCCTAGGTATCTTATGGTTTTGGATGCAATTGTAAATGGGATTGACTCCTTAATATCTCTTTCTTCTGTCTTGCTGTTGGTGTAGAGAAATGCAACTGATTTCTGTGCATTGATTTTATATCCTGACACTTTACTGAATTCCTGTATAAGTTCTAGCAGTTTTGGAGTGGAGTCTTTTGGGTTTTCCACATATAGTATCATATCATCTGCGAAGAGTGATAATTTGACTTCTTCTTTGCCGATTTGGATGCCTTTAATTTCCTTTTGTTGTCTGATTGCTGAGGCTAGGACCTCTAGTACGATGTTGAATAGCAGTGGTGATAATGGACATCCCTGCCGTGTTCCTGACCTTAGCGGAAAAGCTTTCAGTTTTTCTCCATTGAGAATGATATTTGCGGTGGGTTTTTCATAGATGGCTTTGATGATATTGAGGTATGTGCCCTCTATCCCTACACTTTGAAGAGTTTTGATCAGGAAGGGATGTTGTACTTTGTCAAATGCTTTTTCAGCATCTATTGAGAGTATCATATGGTTCTTGTTCTTACTTTTATTGATGTGTTGTATCACATTGACTGATTTGCGGATGTTGAACCAACCTTGCAGCCCTGGAATAAATCCCACTTGGTCGTGGTGAATAATCTTTTTAATGTACTGTTGAATCCGATTGGCTAGTATTTTGTTGAGTATTTTCGCATCTGTGTTCATCAAGGATATCGGTCTATAGCTCTCTTTTTTGGTGGGATCCTTGTCTGGTTTTGGGATCAAGGTGATGCTGGCCTCATAAAATGAGTTTGGAAGTTTTCCTTCCATTTCTATTTTTTGGAACAGTTTCAGGAGAATAGGAATTAGTTCTTCTTTAAATGTTTGGTAGAATTCCCCCGGGAAGCCGTCTGGCCCTGGGCTTTTGTTTGTTTGGAGATTTTTAATGACTGTTTCAATCTCCTTACTGGTTATGGGTCTGTTCAGGCTTTCTATTTCTTCATGGTTCAGTTGTGGTAGTTTATATGTTTCTAGGAATGCATCCATTTCTTCCAGATTGTCAAATTTATTGCCGTAGAGTTGCTCATAGTATGTTCTTATAATAGTTTGTATTTCCTTGGTGTTAGTTGTGATCTCTCCTCTTTCATTCATGATTTTATTTATTTGGGTCCTTTCTCTTTTCTTTTTGATAAGTCGGGCCAGGGGTTTATCAATTTTATTAATTCTTTCAAAGAACCAGCTCCTAGTTTCGTTGATTTGTTCTATTGTTTTTTTGGTTTCTATTTCATTGATTTCTGCTCTGATCTTTATGATTTCTCTTCTCCTGCTGGGCTTAGGGTTTCTTTCTTGTTCCTTCTCCAGCTCCTTTAGGTGTAGGGTTAGGTTGTGTACCTGAGACCTTTCTTGTTTCTTGAGAAAGGCTTGTACCGCTATATATTTTCCTCTCAGGACTGCCTTTGTTGTGTCCCACAGATTTTGAACCGTTGTATTTTCATTATCATTTGTTTCCATGATTTTTTTCAATTCTTCTTTAATTTCCCGGTTGACCCATTCATTCTTTAGAAGGATACTCTTTAGTCTCCATGTATTTGGGTTCTTTCCAAACTTCCTTTTGTGGTTGAGTTCTAGCTTTAGAGCATTGTGGTCTGAAAATATGCAGGGAATGATCCCAATCTTTTGATACCGGTTGAGTCCTGATTTAGGACCGAGGATGTGATCTATTCTGGAGAATGTACCATGTGCACTAGAGAAGAATGTGTATTCTGTTGCTTTGGGATGAAATATTCTGAATATATCTGTGATGTCCATCTGGTCCAGTGTGTCATTTAAGGCCTTTATTTCCTTGCTGATCTTTTGCTTGGATGACCTGTCCATTTCAGTGAGGGGAATATTAAAGTCCCCTACTATTATTGTATTGTTGTTTATGTGTTTCTTTGATTTTGTTATTAATTGGTTTATATAGTTGGCTGCTCCCACGTTGGGGGCATAGATATTTAAAATTGTTAAATCTTCTTGTTGGACAGACCCTTTGAGTATGATATAGTGTCCTTCCTCATCTCTTATTACAGTCTTTGGCTTAAAATCTAATTGATCTGATATAAGGATTGCCACTCCTGCTTTCTTCTGATGTCCATTAGCATGGTAAATTCTTTTCCACCCCCTCACTTTAAATCTGGAGGTGTCTTCGGGCTTAAAATGTGTTTCTTGGAGGCAACATATAGATGGGTTTTGTTTTTTTATCCATTCTGATACCCTGTGTCTTTTGACAGGGGCATTTAGCCCATTCACATTCAGGGTAACTATTGAGAGATATGAATTTAGTGCCATTGTATTGCCTGTAAGGTGACTGTTACTGTATATGGTCTCTGTTCCTTTCTGATCTACCACTTGTAGGCTCTCTCTTTGCTTAGAGGACCCCTTTCAATATTTCCTGTAGAGCTGGTTTGGTATTTGCAAATTCTTTCAGTTGTTGTTTGTCCTGGAAGCTTTTAATCTCTCCTTCTATTTTCAATGATAGCCTAGCTGGATATAGTATTCTTGGCTGCATGTTTTTCTCGTTTAGTGCTCTGAAAATATCATGCCAGCTCTTTCTGGCCTGCCAGGTCTCTGTGGATAAGTCAGCTGCCAATCTAATATTTTTACCATTGTATGTTACAGACTTCTTTTCCCGGGCTGCTTTCAGGATTTTCTCTTTGTCATTGAGACTTGTAAATTTTACTATTATGTGACGGGGTGTGGGCCTATTCTTATTGATTTTGAGGGGCATTCTCTGAACCTCCTGAATTTTGATGCTTGTTCCCTTTGCCATATTGGGGAAATTCTCCCCAATAATTCTCTCCAGTATACCTTCTGCTCCCCTCTCACTTTCTTCTTCTTCTGGAATCCCAATTATTCTAATGTTGTTTCGTCTTATGGTGTCACTTATTTCTCGAATTCTCCCCTCGTGGTCCAGTAGCTGTTTGTCCCTCTTTTGATCAGCTTCTTTATTCTCTGTCATTTGGTCTTCTATATCACTAATTCTTTCTTCTGCCTCATTTATCCTAGCAGTGAGAGCCTCCATTTTTGATTGCACCTCATTAATAGCTTTTTTGATTTCAACTTGGTTAGATTTTAGTTCTTTTATTTCTCCAGAAAGGGCTTTTATATCTCTCGAGAGGGTTTCTCTAATATCTTCCATGCCTTTTTCGAGCCCGGCTAGAACCTTGAGAATTGTCATTCTGAACTCTAGATCTGACATATTACCGATGTCTGTATTGATTAGGTCCCTAGCCTTCGGTACTGCCTCTTGTTCTTTTTTTTGTGGTGAATTTTTACGTCTTGTCATTTTGTCCAGATAAGAGTAAATGAAGGGGCAAGTAAAATACTAAAAGGGTGGCAACAACCCCAGGAAAATATGCTTTAGCCAAATTAGAAGAGATCCAAAATCGTGAGTGGGGAGAAAGGGGATAAAAAGAGGTTCAAAAAGGAAGAAAGAAAAAAGAAAAAAAAAAAAAAAAAAAAAAAAAGAAAAGAATTTTTTTTTAAAAAAGAAAACACCTAAGAAAAATGTAAAAATATATATATATATATTAGATAAACTAGTAAAAAATCGTTAAAAAAGAAAAAGGTAACAGTTAAAAAAAAAAAAATTTTACCCGAAGGCGAGAAAAAAAAAAAAAATGAAAAAGAAAAAATTAAATTAACTGCAAGACTAAAAAAAATCACAGGAAAAAAGCCATGAGTTCCGTGCTTGGCTTTCTCCTCCTCTGGAATTCTGCTGCTCTCCTTGGTATTGAAACCGCACTCCTTGGTAGGTGAGCTTGGTCTCGGCTGGATTTCTTGTTGATCTTCTGGGGGAGGGGCCTGTTGTAGTGATTTTCAAGTGTCTTTGCCCCAGGCGGAATTACACCGCCCTTACCCGGGGCCGGGGTGAGTAATCCGCTCGGGTTTGCTTTCAGGAGCTTTTGTTCCCTGAGCGCTTTCCGTAGAGTTCCAGAGGACGGGAATACAAATGGCGGCCTCCTGGTCTCCGGCCCGGAGGAGCCGAGAGCCCAGGGCCCCACTCCTCAGTGCGCCCTCAGAGAACAGCGCCCAGTTACTCCCGTCTGCCTGACCTCCGGCCGCGCTCCGAGCTCACCGAGCCTGCGACCGGTTCAAGGTAACACGGAGCTGCGAGCTTACTGTCGGCTCTGTCTCTGTAGCCGGCTTTCCCGTTCCAATACCCGCAAGCTCTGCGACACTCAGACACCCCCGATCCTTCTGTGACCCTGCGGGACCTGAGGCCACGCTGACCCCGCGTGGGCTTCGCTCCGGTTTAGCCTCTGGAGCGATGTCCCTCCGCGGAACAGACTTTTAAAAGTCCTGATTTTGTGCGCGGTTGCTCCGCCGCTTGCCGGGAGCCGGCCCCTCCCCCCGGGGTCTATCTTCCCGTCGCTTTGGATTCACTTCTCCGCCGGTCCTACCTTTCAGAAAGTGGTTGTTTTTCTGTTTCCAGAATTGCTGTTCTTCTTCTCTTCGATCTGCCGATGGATTTTCAGGTGTTTGCAATCTTTAGATAAGCTATCTAGCTGATCTCCGGCTAGCTGAAGCAGTCTCAGCTTGCTACTTCTCCACCATCTTGACTCCTCCCCTCTGTTTGAATACTTTTAATTGCTGGGCAATAACGTCTTATCTTCAAATAAATAAAGAACCCACGTATCCTTGAACCCATTTTTTCACCAATAACCACCAAATTTCTTAGCTTTCTTTCATAAAAATTACTCTCTGAAAGACTTACTTACACTAGTGGTGTATAAACAATGAATCTTGGAACACTGAAAAAATAAAATTAAATTTAAAAAAAAAAGAAATTATACACAACCTTAAAAAAAAATAAGTGGGAGGTAGAGGAGGACACTATTCTATGATTCCGTGCACAGGGAAAACTGACTCTCCTAAGAGAGTTCAGGGAAATGGGCTGAGAGGAAGTGAGGCATTTCACTTCCCAGGCTGAGAATGTACTAAGCCCATAGTGGATTCTCTGGTCTCACTTCCCTTATTTTGGCACCAAGAAGGCCACATTATAGCTCTTAGAAATGAGAGATATAAACGGGGGTCTGGAAGAGGACACAAGGGGACAGGAAGACACAGGACACAAGGTGGCCTTTAGGATGATTGCCATGTTTATGAAAACAGTCTATCCCATAGGACCACTGAGAAGATACCTCAACTTGTTCCCTTTCCTAAGCCAAGTTAGATAAAGCTCCAAAATATGTGCATGCTGGAAGAAGGGAATATTTTTATTTACCATTTGGATATTCCCTGAACTGTCGCACTAACTGATTTTCCCCTTTGCTATTGGACCCAAAAAAAGGGTTTGATGAGAGATGGGAGTGATAATTTGGCTTAATAGGAAGAGGAGTGAGGATCTTCCTCAGAGTAAGGGAGCTGGAGTCATGGAAGCAGGTGAGATGAGATTGCAGGTTTGCTGGTGATCACCTCAGTGCTGGGAAAGAAGGTAGATCCAAAAGTAGAGCATTTTTTGCGAGTTGCAACCAGGCAGAGACAGCTGAAGGGCACATCATATCTTACAAGGGACCACTTTATACATAGGGTAGCTGCCAAGGATTCAGCTGTCAGTGGGTCTTGTTGGGGACCCATACTCATCAATTCTACAGAAAATGAACTAATTTCAGACAATTATAATCAATAAAAACACAGCAAGTGTCTCTTCCTCCATCCTTATAATGGATTAACTGGTATAACTAACACAGCACAGTCAACATGAGCAGAATCAGGTAAGGAAATTTCATTTTTCAACCTCTTCCTCCTCTTTTCAACTACAGAGGGGCAAGCAGTTGAAAGGGGTGATGTACCAGAAACTCTGCTTGCCTGCCCCTCCAGCAACAGGAGCTGTGCATGCAGCAGGGCAGTGCTGGGAAGAACAGAGGGTCATTTTAATGGACTATGAGATTGACATGTTGGTCAGATTGTTTTAATAGTTAAAAGTGACTAGAAACAGAATCATATTGAAATCCTAATAAGAGAAATAATTGGAGAGAAAGGGGGAACTTGATGGAACAAATTAATGTAAGAACAATTTCTGGAAAAATATCAGCTACCTATGTATTTCAATCGGATTCTCCAAACAAATTACTTGTTTTATCGATCTATTATCCGTCTATCTATTATCCATCTATCTATCATCTGTCTATCTAACTATCATCTATCTATTTGTTCAATATTCTCCGCAGTAGAGTGTAAGCATCCTGAGATTAAAGGACATTCTGTTTTGTTCACTAAAGTATATCTAAGTCTCAGCCAGTAGTGGTACTAGGTGAAACCCGATACATATTTGCTACATAAATGCTACGAAATTCTCCTCTGGATCTTTCCTATCCCTATTATTGATTACTACAAATTATGAAAATGGGTAAACAGTTTTGCTAACTTCACTGGAAACAACAAAAATAGAAACTAAAATGCACTGTGATAGGTGCTTTATGAGAACTGACCCAACTATATCCCACAAGAATGCTGAGGCAGGTGTGAGTCTTACCTTACAGATGAAAGAAGTAGAGCTAATTGAGGTAAGGATCTAGCAAGTCCTAAGGGCAAGGTCAGGATTTAAACTCAAGTCCCTAGGCTCTTAATCCCCTCTTTATATCTGGAGTATTCATCAATCACTTTCTCATTCTTACCGTTTAATTTTAGTTTAGTTTAGTCTAGTTTATTCCTTTTTATTTTTATTTTCTAATATTCATAAAGAGTTAAACTTCAAAGTAATCCCCTTTCCCCAATCAATACTACCCCTATAGGTAAACCAATTTTTAATGCCCCTTTATCTTAGGAAAGTTGAGTCATTTAACAAAGATATCAAGATACATCCAGGAAGAATCAAAACAACCTTCCTCGCCCACACTGAGAATTTATAACCACTTTCCCATCTTTTTCTTCCACCATTGTTTCTTTGTTTTTGTGTTTGTCCTGATAGTATATAAATCTAACACGTGGGGTTCTTTTTGATGAGGTTCTTCCTTTATTTGTATATATATATATATTTTTTTTTTTCTCTTGTCATATACTTTTATCTTTGTGTTTGTACTCCATAAATCTTACCTTGGGGCACTTTTGGGCTGAACCTTCTCTTTCATCTTCCCTTTCTTTCCTGTCTCTCTCTCTCTCTTTTTCTTTTCTTTTGTCTCTAGTTTGGGTGGGGAATCCTGATTGCTTAGAAGTGTTCCAGGGTGCACCTTGACTGCACCACGGTCGATACATCCAGCTACATCTGTTCAGTCATCTCTCACCAAAATGACTAGGAGGAGAAATGTCCAACAGAAGAAAAATACAGAGGATGGACCTTCTGCAACAGAGCTAACGGCTATCAACATAGACAATATGTTGGAAAGAGAATTCAGGCTAACAATTATCCAGGCAATAGCTAGAGAAATAGTTGGAGAAAGCCATGGATGACCTAACAGAATTGATTAGGGCCGAGCGGAAAGCGATGAGAGATGATGTTCACAATGTTAGGGCGGAGTTAAAAGCTACCAGGGAGGAGGTTCACAATGCTCTCAATGAATTCCAATCTAATCTAAATTCTCTCAAAGCTAGGGTAACTGAGACAGAAGATAGAATTCGTGAGCTGGAGGACAAACATATATAGAGAAAGGATCAGGAGGAAGCCTGGAACAAACAGCTTAGAAACCACAAAAACAGAATCAGGGAAACAAATGATGCCATGAAATGTTCCAACGTTAGAATTATTGGAATCCCTGTAGGGGAGAAGAAAAAAAGAAGTCTAGAAGATATAGTGGAACAAGTTCTTCATGAAAATTTTCCCAATCTTGTGAATGGAACCAGCGTTCATGTACTAGAGGCTGAACGGTCTCCACCCAAGATTCTACATTTCAAAAAAACATCAAGGCACCTGAGAGTCAAATTGAGGAATCATAATTGTAGGTATAATCTCTTGAAAGCCGCTAGGACAAAGAGGCTGCTTACCTACAGAAGAAAGCCCATCAGAATAATGTAAGACCTGTCCACAGAGACCTGGCAAGCCAGAAAGGGCTGGCAAGATATATTCAGGGCATTAAATGAGAAGAACATACAGCCAAGAATACTTTATCCAGCAAGACTGACATTCAAAATGGATGGAGAGATAGAGTTTCCAAGACTGGCAAGGCTTAAAAAACTATGCCACCACCAAGCAGACACTGCAGGAAATATTAAGGGGGGTTCTATAAAAGAGGAAAAATACTAAGAATAGCATTGAACAGAAATAAAGAGACAATCTACAGAAAGAAAAGACATCAAAGGTAACACGATGTCAATAAAAACGTATCTATCAATAATCACTCTCAATGTGAATGGCCTAAATGCACCCATAAAATGGCACAGGGTTGCAGATTGGATAAAACGACAGAACCCATCCATATATTGTCTACAAGAGACCCATTTTTAACCTAAAGATACACGCAGACTGAAAGTGAAGGGATGGCTGCAAATCCATCCATGCCAATCCATGCCAATGGGCCTCAAAAGAAGGCTGGGGTAGCGATTCTCATATCAGATAAATTAGATTTTAAACTAAAGACTGTAGTTAGAGATACAGAAGGACACTACATCATTCTTAAAGGGACTATCCAGCAAGATGATCTAACAATTGTAAATATCTATGCCCCCAATATGGGAGCAGCCAATTACATAAGAAAACTGTTAATCAAGATAAAGAGTCATATTGATATGAATAAACTAATCATAGGAGATCTTAACACGCCTCTCTCAGAAATAGACAGATCATAGAAGCAGAAAATCAATAAAGAAACAAGAGCATTGGGGCGCCTGGGTGGCTCAGTGGGTTAAACCACTGCCTTCAGCTCAGGTCATGATCTCAGGGTCCTGGGATTGAGTCCCACATCGGGCTCTCTGCTCGGCGGGGAGCCTGCTTCCTCCTCTCTCTCTCTCTCTGTCTGCCTCTCTGCCTACCTGTGATCTCTCTCTGTCAAAGAAATAAATAAAATCTTAAAAAAAAAAAAAAAGAAACAAGAGCATTGAATGACACATTGGACCAGATGGACCTCATAGATATATACAGAACATTCCACCCTAAAACAATAGAATACTCATTCTTCTCATGTGTACATGGAACCTTTTCCAGAATAGACCACATACTGGGTCACAAATCAGGCCTCAACTGATACCAAAAGACTGAGATTATTCCCTGCACATTCTCAGATCACAGTGCTTTGAAACTGCAGCTCAAACACAAGGAAAAGTTCCGAAGGAACACAAACATCTGGAAGCTAAAGGCCACCTTGCTTAAGAATGCTTGGATCAACCAGGATCAAAGAAGAACTGAAACTATTCACGGAAACCAATGAGAATGAAGACACTTTGGTCCAAAACCTATGGGATACAGCAAGGGCGGTCCTAAGGGGGAAATACATAGCCATCCAAGCCTCTCTCAAAAAATTTGAAAAATCCAGAACACAGCAGCTGTCTCTACACCTTAAAGAACTGGAGAATCAACAACAAATCAAACCAACTCCGCACATAAGAAGGGAAATAATCAGGATTAGAGGTGAGATCCATGAGGTAGAAAGCAGAGATACAGTAGAACATATCAATGAAACTAGAAGCTGGTTTTTTAAAAAAAATCAATAAGATCAATAAATGACTGGCCACACTAATCCAAAAGAAAAGAGAGAAAGCCCAAATTCATAAAATTATGAATGAAAAGGGAGAGATTACAATGAACACCAAGGAAGTAGAAACAATCATCAAAAGTTATTATCACCAGTTATATGCCAATAAGCTTAGCAACCTAGATGAAATGGATGCATTCCTGGAAAACTATAAACTCCCAAAATTGAACCAGGAAGAAATCGACAACCTGAATAGGCCAATATCTTATAACGAGATTGAAGTGGTGATCAAAAACCTCCCAAAATACAAGAGCCCAGGACCTGACGGATTCCCTGGGGAATTCTACCAAACTTTCAAGAAGAAATAACACCTATTCTCCTGAAGCTGTTTCAAAAAATTGAAGCAGAAGGAAAACTTCCAGACTCTTTCTATGAAGCCAGCATTATCCTGATCCCCAAACCAGGCAAAGACCCTACCAAAAAGGAGAATTTCAGACCAATATCACTGATGAATATGGATGCTAAGATTCTCAACAAGATCCTAGCAAACAGGATCCAACAGCACATTAAAAGGATTATTCACCATGACCAGTTGGGATTTATCCCTGGGCTACAAGGATGGTTCAACATTCGCAAATCAATCAATGTGATAGAACAAATCAATAAGAGAAGAGAGAAGAACCAATGGTCCTCTCAATTGATGCAGAAAAAGCATTTGACAAAATCCAGCATCTGTTCCTGATTAAAACGCTTCAAAGTATAGGGATAGAGGGAACATTCCTGAACTTCATAAAATCTATCTAGGAAAGACCAACAGCAAATATCATCCTCAATGGGAAAAAGCTTCCAGCCTTCCCGTTGAGATCAAGAACAAGACAAGGATACCCACTTTCACCACTCTTGTTCAACATAGTATTAGAAGTCCTAGCAACAGCAATCAGACAACAAAGAGAAATAAAAGGTATCCAAACTGGCAACGAAGAAGTCAAACTCTCTCTATTCGCAGATGACATGATTCTTTATATGGAAACCCAAAAGACTCCACCCCCAAACTACTGGAACTCATACAGCAATTCAGCAACGTGGCAGGATACAAAGTCAATGTGCAGAAATCAGTGGCTTTCTTTTACATTAACAATGAAAATACAGAAAGGGAAATTAAAGAATCAATTCCATTTACTATAGCACCAAGAACCATAAGATACCTGGGAATAAACCTAAACAAAGAGGTAAAGGATCTGTACTTGAGGAACTACAGAACACTCATGAAAGAAATCGAAAAAGAAGCAAAAAGGTGGAAGACCATTCCATGTTCTTGGATTGGAAGAATAAACATTGTTAAAATGTCCCTTCTGCCTAGAGCAATCTATACTTTTAATGCCATTCCGATCAAAATTCCAACAGTATTCTTCAAAGAGCTGGAGCAAATAATCCAAAAATTTTTATGGAGTCAGAAGAAACCCTGAATTGCTAAGGAAATGTTGAAAAACAAAAATAAAACTGGGGGCATCATGTTACCTGATTTCAAGCTTTACTACAAAGCTGTGATCACCAAGACAGCATGGTACTGGCATAAAAACAGACACATAGACCAGTGGAATAGAGTAGAGAGCCCAGATATGGACCCTCAACTCTGTGGTCAATTAATCTTCGACAAAACAGGAAAAAATATACAGTGGAAAAAAGACAGTCTCTTCAATAAATGGTGCTGGGAAAACTGGACAGCTATATGTAAAGAATGAAACTCGACCATTCTCTTACACCGTACACAAAGATAAACTCAAAATGGATAAAAGACCTCAATGTGAGACAGGAATCCATCAGAATCCTAGAGGAGAACATAGGCAGTAATCTCTTCGATATCAGCCACAGCAACTTCTTTCAAGATATGTCTCCAAAGGCAAAGGAAACAAAAGCAAAGATGAACTTTTGGGACTTCATCAAAATCAAAAGCTTCTGCACAGCCAAGGAAACAGTCAAAAAAACAAAGAGGCAACCCACGGAATGGGAGAAGATATTTTCAAATGACAGTACAGACAAAAGGTTGATATCCAGGATCTATAATGAACTCCTCAAACTCAATACACACAAAGCAGGCAGTCATATCAAAAAATGGGCAGAATATATGAACAGACACTTCTTCAATCAAGACATACAAATGGCTATCAGACACATGAAAAAATGTTCATCACCAGCCCTCAGGGAGATTCGAATTAAAACTACATTGAGATATCACCTTACACCAGTTAGAATGGCCAAAATTAGCAAGACAGGAAACAACATGTGTTGGAGGGGATGTGGAGAAAGGGGTACCCTCTTCCACTGTTGGTGGGAATGTAAGTTGGTGCAGCTTATTTGGAGAACAGTGTGGAGATTCCTCACGAAATTAAAAATAGAGCTTCCCTATGACCCTGCAATTGCACTCCTGGGTATTTACCCCAAAGATACAGATGTCGTGAAAAGAAGGGCCATCTGTACCCCAATGTTTATAGCAGCAATGGCCACGGTCGCCAAACTGTGGAAAGAAGCAAGATGCCCTTCAATGGTCGAATGGATAAGGAAAATGTGGTCCATATACACTATGGAGTATTACGCCTCCACCAGAAAGGACAAATACCCAACTTTTGTAACAACATAGACGGGACTGGAAGAGATTATGCTGAGTGTAATAAGTCAAGCAGAGAGAGTCAATTATCATATGGTTTCACTTATTTGTGAAGCATAGCAAATAGCATAGAGGACATGGGGAGTTAGAGAGGAGAAGGGAGTTGGGGTAAATTGGAAGGGGAGGTGAATCATGAGAGACTATGGACTCTGAAAAACAATCTGAAGGTTTTGAAGGCACGGGGGGTGAGAAGTCGGGGTACCAGGTGGTGGATGTTATAGAGGGCACGGATTGCATGGAGCACTGGGTGTGGTGCAAAAATAATGAATACTGTTATGCTGAAAATAAAAAATTAAAAAAAAAAAGAACTGGAGAATCAACAACAAATAAAACCAACTCCACACATAAGAAGGGAAATAATTAAGATTAGAGCAGAGATCAATGAGGTAGAAACCAGAGATACAGTAGAATGTATCAATGAAACTAGAAGCTGGTTTTTTGAAAGAATCAATAAGATCAATAAACCATTGGCCACACTAATGCGAAAGAAAAGAAAGAAAGCCGAAATTCATAAAATTACCATTTGTATTTTGATGAGATTCATTACACTTTCTCTGTAAAAATTAAGTTTTTAGACTATTGGATTATTTTAGATGAATTAAAAATCAAATATACTCCCTTTCCTCTTAAAAAGAGAGTAGGAGTTCTACTTCTGCCTCTGAAATCTTGACTGCTATGGGAATTGAATTTTATATTAATTACCTATTGCTGTGCAACAATATTACCATAAACTCAGCAGGCTGAAATAACACCTTTATTACATCTCAGTTTCTGTGGGTGGGTCAGGTGTCTGGGCAGGGCTTAGCTGGACCCTCTGCTTTAGAGTTTTATAAAGTTGCAATTGCCTGTTGGCCAGACCAGTTGTCTCATCTGAAGTCTGACCAGGGAACTATCCACTTTTAAACTCACATGATTTCTTGAAAAGTCCAGTTTCTTGCATGCTGCTGACGTGAGTGCTTCAATTTCTTGTTGGCTTTTGGCCAAAGGCCATCCCCCTCTCCTTGACATGAGGTCCTCTCCAACTGGTAGATCACAGTATAGCAACTTATTTTGGCAAAGCCATCAAGGTTTCTTAGGGACATGAGTATTACAATCTTATGTAACATATACATGTAACTGTATACAGCCTGCCATCTTTGCTACATTCTGCTGGTTAGAAGGAAGTCACAGGAGCAATCTACACTCAAGGGCATGAACACCCTGGGAGTCATGGGAGGATGTGGGAGTCATAGAGGCCATCTGAGAGTCCTGCTGCCACACTCTCCCACCATAGACAACTAGAAAATAGACAAAATATAGGGACCAGCTCTTTCAGACATTGGACAACAGCTAGTGCAAGAGTATGATCCCCTGGGACAAAGAAACAAGGTACACCCTGTGGTCGTCTTGGCTGACTGCCTAGAGTAGTTTCCAGAACAGTGCATAGATGAATCATTCTACTCAGTTGAAGAGAAAGATAAACATTTATAGGGACCAAAGCTGCTAGGGTTTGTGGACAAAGTACCAAAGAAGAGGGACTTACACAGAGCAAATTCTGAGGATCTAAAAAGGAATCCCTTCAAGTCTTAGGCTGAATACTGGCTTGTGTGGGCACAGTGTACCTGTCCAAAGGGCTGAAAAGCAATTATCCAAATAATTACCAGAGCTTTCACAGGACTGGGAAGAGTCTGTGTTTCCTCTTGCAGGAGGGAGAGAGCTCATAACACATAGAAAATCAGACAGAGTCCTAAGCAGTATCACACCTTTGTTGACTGAACTAAGCTAGTTGACTAAACTTGGCTCTATACTAAAGGTTGCTCCAGATTGCCCTAACAAGTCTTAAATCAAGCTTTAAAATTTCCTAGGGAACCTGGGTCCCTAGTTCCTTTGAGAGAATGCAGTGAAATTCAGTAATTGGCAACATTAAAGTCACAACATCTGGCATCCAGTTAAAAAAACTCATAAAACATGCAAAGACAAAAAAAAAAAAAAAAGACCCACAACCAGGGAAAAATCCATTTAATGAAAAGAAACCAGAAATGATAAAATGAGTGTATTAGCAGATGAAGATCTTAAAGCAGCTATTATAATATGCTCTAATGCTCAGAATGTAGATGAAAACATGGATATGATGAGGAGAGAAATCAAAGATATTAAGAAAGACCCAGATGGAACTTCTAGAGATTCAAAAATAATAATATTGGAAATGGAATACACACTTGATTGGATTAACAGCACACTAGATACTTTAGAAGGAATAATAGGAAAAATAACAGGAATCCTGAGTACACAGGAATAGAAACTATGCAAAACGAAGCATACAGAGAGAAAAAACTGAAAAAAGCCTCAGGAATTTGTGGGATAATATCAAGTGCACTAGCATATGGGCAATTAAAATATGAGGAGAAGAACTACCAAATAAGCAACAATAGCTACACATTTTCCACACTTGATGAAAACCATAAAACTATGAACCCAAGAAACTCAGTGAACCTTGACAGAAAAACAAAAAGCCACAAATAGCCTCTCACTGCTGAAAGAAATTGAATTTATAGATGAAAACATTCCAATAGAGAATAGGAAACTCTCCATCCAACAAGCTTTAGTGGTAAAATATACCAAAATTTAAGGGCAAAAAATATTAAGGTATACCTGTTACTTCCAACTTATTTTCAGAGGCCAGAATTACCATGACGCCACAACCAGAAAAAGTATTACAAAGAGAAAAGAAAGGGAAAGACAACTATCACCCAATGTCCTTCACATACATGGATGTAAACCTGTTAACAAAATTTTAGCAAACTGAATCCAACAATATATAAGAAGGATAACATAACACATCAAAGTTGTGGTTTATTGCAGAAATTCTAAGTGGATTTAACATTCAAAAATCAATCAATGGAATTCACAGAATTTAAAGACTAAAAGAGAATGAATGGAAACCATATTTTTATTATATGCAAAAAACATCATTAAATATATGCAAAGAAAGAACTTGACAAAACCCAGTGCCTACTCACATAAAAATCCCTGGCAAATTAGGCATAGATGAAAACTTCCTCAATTTGGTAAGGGATACTTATTAAAAACTTTCCATTGACACTATATTAAATGAAGCCAAATGGATTGCTTTTCCCATAAGAGTAGGAAGAAAACACTGATTTCTGTTCTATTCAACATTGTAACAGAGTCCCAGTTCACACACCATGGCAAGAAAAAAGTAAGTATATAGGTTGGAAAACACAATGTAAAATTTTAGTTATTCACAGATGACATCACCATCACCATGTAGAAAACTGGAAGAAATGTACAAAAACCCCTAGAATTAATCAATGAGACTAATATCTCAGTATACAAGGTCAATATAAAAATACATTTCTCTATGCTAGTAATCAACAATTGAAAAATGAAATTTAAAATAGTGTAAAAATACTTTAAAAGCTCAACAAAATATGTGTAAGACTGTACACAAAACCAAAAAACGCTATGAAAAAAAGTGAAAGAAGACAAAATTAATGAAGAAATATACCATGATCATGGATAGAGAGATTCAGATACTAATTCTCCCCAATTGATCCATAAATTCAATATTATCACAGTAGAAATGCCATTAAGCTTTTTTGTAGAAATTGACAAGCTGATATTTATTTATTTAATTACCTATCTATCTGGGGTGGTTGAGGAGGGGCAGAGGGAGAGAGAGAATCTTAAGCAGGCTCCATGACCCTGAGATCATGACTGGAGCTGAAATGAAAACTTGAACACTTAAATGACTGAGCTACCCTAGTGCCCCGACAAGCTGACTTTAAAATGAACACTGGGTGTTACATAAGTAATGAATTACATAAGCAAGGAATCATTGAACATTACATAAAAAACTAATGATTTATTGTATGTTGGATAATTCAACTTAAATTAAAAATGTACATGTAAAGGACCTAGAAGAACAGAAACAATTTTGAGAGAATGAACCAAGTTGGAGGACTTAACAGTACTTGGTTTATTTATTTATTTTTTATTAAAAGTTTTTTTAAAAAAGGGTTTTATTTATTTATTGGACACACACACACACAGAGGGAGAGAGATGGTGAGAGAGGGAACACAAGCAGAGGAAATGGGAGACGGAGAAGCAGGCTTTCTGCTGAGCAGGGATCCTGGGGTGGGGCTTGACCACAGGATCATGGGATCATGACCCGAGCCAAAGGCTGACTTAACCAACTGAGCCACACATGTGCCCCACCAGTACTTGGTTTAAAGGCAATAACCAAATCAGTGTTGTACTCATGGGAAAATCACTGGACAAACTGGGAAGACAGCATACAGTCCAGAAATAGAGCTTGGCTGAATACAACTGTGAGAATTAACGAAGGGCAATGTCACTAAAATGGAGTTGGGAGGGCAGAGGGGGGAGTCATATCACCTAATGTCCATGCTAGGACCTATTGCCAGTTATAGACTCCAACAGAATAAGCAACAGAAAGGAATCACCATTTATAGCTCCCAACAGGAAAAGGTGTACACTGCTTTTCCTACCCCAGCAACTCAGCCAATGAGAAACCGTTATCACCCTGAACTCTTGCTTTTCTCTAAGGGGTTTTCTTTCAAAATAACCCTTCCCAACTTCCTCCTTATTCTCCATAAAATATTCCTCTCCTTTGTTTGTTGGACTTGTCTATGGTTTTGCTGTGGCTTCCATAACCTGAATTGCAATTCTCTGCTATTCCTGAAAAACTTGTTTGCTGGTAAAATAGTGGACTGTTTTATTGTGAAGGTTAACAAAACTAAACAAATGATGCCTACTTTGGGAGATTAAAATAAAATCAAGACACAACGAAAATATCAGGTGTGGCAGAGTGTGGTTTGTGTGGATCATGATATGAGTTTGTGTTCAAAGGTCCTTGCTTTACTTGGGAGGAGGGGAAAGATAATGCTTAATTTTAAGTTTTATAAGTTAAGTATTCTTGGTGAAATATATATTGTAACCCTCTCTTTCTCTCTCTTTTTAAATATTCTATTTATTTATTTGAAAGAGAGAGAGAGAGAGAACCACAAACCAAGGGCTGTGACAGGCAGAGGGAGAGGGAGAAGCAGGTTCCCAATGGTCAGGGATCCTAATGTGGGGCTCGATCCCAGGACCCTGGGATCATGACCCAAGCTGAAGGAAGATGCTGAACTGACTGAGCCACTCAGGTGCCCCAAGGATAACTCTTAGAATAAAATCAAACCATAATGCAGAGATGAGAGGTATATAAGTTGAAACCCAACCTCTGTCACACATACATGTTGTGTCTTAGCATCTGCATGTGTATTGGAGCTTATTTCATAGACTGGTGGGGGGGCGTTTAGGTCAGAACCTGCCTCATGCTCAGTGTCCAGTAAATGTTGACCCTCTGGCCAGTTTCCCGGTGTTATCTGTGGCTTTCTTTGCACAGGTCCAAGGCTGCTTTCTGAGTCACCGGGGTCCTTCCAGGATTCTTTGGTAGATGAAAGCAGAGTGCTAATTCTCCAGCCTTGCCAAATATTTACTGCCCAGTGTGTGTGTCTGTCTCTGTGTGTGTGTGTGCATGCACATTCCTGTCACTCCAGGCACAGCTGTTGCATCTGGCAGACAGCAAACTGCATTCATTCTCCATAGAGCACACAGGAGAACCATTGATAGATTCCAGTCCCAAAACCTAACAGTGTCTTCTACATATAGTAGTGGCTTGATAAATACTGTTGGTTATGCTTATCTATCAATCAGTTCTCTCTAAGGGTTTTAGAGGATTTGAAAATAAGAAAAAAAAAAATGAAGTGCATGAAGCAGTTGGATTTCTATTTAAATCAGTTTTAAAAAGGAATCTGACTTTAAAAAGGAATCTTCTTTAAATAGAGGCAGTGAAAGGTGCCTAGAGTTGCTTAGTAACCTCGCACCATTCTATTTATACAGCACATACCCAGGCGTCTGTGGTTCCGTGCTGTTCCTTTAGGATGCAGAGAAGTCCCAGGGAGTCTGAGTTACAAAGTAAAGGGTCTGACTAAGGCAAAAGGCTGTTAAAAATCAGCATATAATTAAACCTTTTTCTTTAATATTTGTTTGGAAAATGTTGCAGAAACAAAAATAATGTGAAGAACTTTATAGAAAGATGCACCTTTAGCTAATATTTTATCCCATTTGCTTTTTAGTTATTTCCTTGTGCCTTTTCTTTCTCTGTCTCTCTTCACAAATGGATACACACACAAATATACACATTTGTTTTTCTGAACCATTTGATGGTAAGTTACATACATGTCTCCTTGCCCATAAGTATTAAAATGTGTATTTCCTAAAAGAGACTTTTTCCTTATAAAACCACAGTACACTTATCAATTAAGTAAGTGTACATTTACTTTTCTGTGATTTACTGTCCATATCCCAATATTTTTGGTTGACTTAATGTCCTATATTGCAACTTTTCCCCTTCAGTACCAAATCTAGATTAGGGTCAGGAATTGCTTTTTGTTGGCATGTCAATTTTGTTTAATTAAAAAAAAAACAAACAAACTATGGAGAGAAACAAATGACTATTTTTTTAAATTTAAAAATTAAATCCATGATTAATCAAGATTTAGGGCATAGAATTCTGTCTAAAGTTTGCTATCTTGGCATAAAAAGGGATTAGAATATAAGAAAATAAGTTTATATTATTCCCTCTGGTGAATTATTCCCTCTGGTGACTGGAAAAGCCATTCCTAAAGGGCTTGAAGATCTTTAAAAATAGGATCTTAGACACTATTCTCCAAAACTCAGATTTAATAGATTTGGTCTCAGGCTTGGGAGGCTGGGTTTCTGTTTTTTGTTTTGTTGTTGTCATTTAGACTTGGTGGGTGATTACAACCTTCCAGCAGTTTCTGGAAAACAAAGTGAGTTATGCATTGCCACAGACAGCAAGCCTGACTCTCGCTGTGGAACATAAAGACTACTATTGAAAGCCAATCACTAGCTCTGAAAAAATTTGATTCCATTCTTTAAAGTCCCTTATAGGGAGGAGATGAGTCAAGATGGCGGAGGAGTAGCAGGCTGAGTTGACATCAGGTCGCAGGTGTTTAGCTAGATAGTTACCAAACCATTTTGAACACTGAGGAACCTAACAGGGGATCAAAGGAGAGCAGTAATTCTAGAAAAAGAAAATTGACCACTTTCTGAAAGGTAGGATGTGCAGAGAAGTGAATCCGAAGCTTCAGGAAGATAGACCGTAGGGGGGGGGGGCGGCGGCTCCCTGCAAGCAGTGGAGCAATGGAGCACAAAATCAGAACATTCAAAAGTCTGCTTCACTGAGGGACATTACTCCAGAGGCTAATCAGGGGTGCTGCCCTCACAGGGACAGCGTGGTCCCATAGGGTCACAGAAGGATCAGGGGTGTCTGAGTGTAGCAGAGCTTGCCAGTATTAGAGTGGGGAAGCCAGCTACAGAGACAGAGCTGAGGAGTGAGCTCTCAACTCAGGGTTACCTTAAACTGTGATCTGTGGCACAGTCAGTCCACTGCTCTTTGAGAAGGAACTCCACAAGTGGCAGATCTGGGGAGACTCATCTTCCTTCTCTGGAAACAGGAATCTGCTAGGTTTGGAGGCTCCAAATGGGGCTGTGTGCCAGAGACAGAAACACTCATTCACAGGCCAAGTGTGCTTGGAGCACGGCTGGAGACCAGGGAGATGGGAGTGATTGAGCACTTTTCTCCAAGGGTGGACTGAGCAGTGAGGCCCTGAACTCTCAGCTCCTCCGGGCTGGAGATTGGGAGGCTGCCATTTTCATTCTTGTCCTCCAGAGCTCTATGGAAAGTGTTCAAGGAAAAAAAAACTCCTGAGAGAGAACCTGAGTAGATTACTCAGCCTAGCCCCTGGCAAGGGTGGTGCAATTCCACCTCAGACAAAGACACTTGAGAATCACTACAACAGGCCCCTCCCCAAGAAGATCAGCAAGAACATCCAGCCAAGACAAAGCTCACTGAGTGAACAGTGGAATTCCAGAAGAGAGGAAAGCAAAGCAAGGAACTCATAGCTTTCTCCCCATGATTCTTTAGTCTTACAAAATTTATTAAATTTTTAAAATTTTATTTTTTTCTTATTCTATTTTTTTAACTTTTACTCTTTCCTCTTTTAACTTTTTTAAAAACTAGTTTATCTTAACAATACCTTTCTTAAAAAATATTTTTGAGCCTTCATTATTATAGTCATATTTTATCCTTCATTGTGTCTAACTTTATTTTTTGTATACATATAGGGTTTTTCTTCTAAAAAATTTTGGGATACAACTTCTTCTTCTTTTTTTTTTTTTTAAAGATTTTATTTATTTATTTGACAGAGAGAGATTACAAGTAGGCAGAGAGGCAGGCAGAGAGAGAGAGAAGGAAGCAGGCTCCCGGCTGAGCAAAGAGCCCGATGTGGGGCTCGATCCCAGGACCCTGGGATCATGACCCGAGCCGAAGGCAGCGGCTCAACCCACTGAGCCACCCAGGCGCCCCGGGATACAACTTCTTCTAATGGATCAAAATATACCCTAAATCTAGCACAGGGCTTTGTTCTAGTCTCCACCTGAGCAAATTCTTTTCACTTTCTTTTTCTTTCTTTTCCCAACCAACTTATCTTATCAACTCCTTTTTTAGATTTTTTAAAAAAATTTTCATCTTTACAGTCATATTCTATCCTTTCTTCATGTTTACCCTTATTGTGTGTGTGTGTATCTTTAAAATTTTGGGAGGTAGTTTCTTCTAAGGACCAAAATACACCCAAAATCAAGTGGGTGGCTCTGTTGTATTCACCAGTCTAATATATATATTTTTGTTTTTCTTCTTTTTTTATCCCCTTTCTTCTCCCCACAATTTGGGGTCTCTTCTGATTTGGTTAATGCACATTTTTCTGGGGTCTTTTCCACCCCTTTAGTATTTTATTCTCTCATTCATATATTTTTATCTGGATAAAATGACAAGGTGGTAAACCACACACACACAAAACAAAGAAACAAACAAACAAAAAAAACAAGAGGCAGTACTGAAGGTTAGGGACCTAATCAATATGGACGTTGGTAATATGTTAGATCTAGAGTTCAGAATGATGATACTCACGGTGCTAGCTGGACTCAAAAAATGCATGGAAGGTATTAGAGAAACCCTGTCTGGAGAAATAAAACCTCTTTCTGGACAAATGAAAGAACTGAAATCTAACCAAGCTGAAATAAAAAAAGCTATTATTGAGGTGCAATAAAAAAAATGGAGGCTCTTACTGCTAGGATAAATGAGGCAGAGAGAAAAAAAAGAGAGGATTAGTGATATAGAAGACCAAATGATGGAGAATAAGGAAGCTGAGCAAAGGAGAGATAAACGACTACTGAACCACGAGGGGAGAATTTGAGAGATAAGTGACACCATAAGATGAAACAATATTAGAATAATTGGGATTCCAGAAGAAGAAGAAGAAAGAGAGAGGGTGGCAGAAGGTATATTGGAGTGAATTATTGTAGAAAATTTCCCTAATATGGCAAAGGAAACAAACATCAAAATCCAGTAGGCACAGAGAACCCCTCTCAAAATCATTAAGAATATGTCCACACACCGTCATCTAATAGTAACACTTACAAGTCTTAGTGACCAAGAGAAAATCCTGAAAGAAGCCTGGGACAAAAGTCTGTAACATACAATGGTAAAAATATTAGATTGGCAGCGCACTTATCCACAGAGATCTGGCAGGCCAGAAAGGACTGGCATGATATATTCAGAGCACCAAATGAGAAAAAATATCCAAGAATACTATACTCAGCTAGGCTATCAATGAAAATAGAAGGAGAGATAAAAAGCTTCCAGGAGGGGCACCTGGGTGGTTAAGTGGGTTGGGCCTCTGCCTTCAGCTCGGATCATGGTCTCAGAATCGTGGGATTGAGCCCTGCATTTGGCTCAGCTCAGCGGGGAGCCAGCTTCCACCCCCCCCTGCCACCACTTGCCTCTCTGCCTACTTCTGATCTTTGTTTGTCAAATAAATAAATAAATAAATAAATAAATAATCTTAAAAAAAAAAAAAAACCAGACAAACTTCCAGGACAGACAAAACTAAAAGAATTTGTAAACACCAAACCAGCTCTACAGGAAATATTGAAAGGGGTCCTCTAGCAAAGAGAGAGCCTAAAAGTAGTAGACCAGAAAGGAACAGAGACAATATACAGTAGCAGCCACCTTAAAGACAATACAATGGCACTAAATTCATATCTCTCAATAGTTACCCTGAATGTTAATGGGCTAAGTGCCCCAATCAAAAGACAGGGTATCAGAATGGATAAAAAAACAAAACCCATCAATATGCTATCTACATGAAACTCATTTTAAACCCAAAGACACCTCCATTTAAAATAGGGGGGGGGGGACATCAAAAGAAAGCTGAGGTGGCAATCCTTAGATCAATTTGATTTTAAGCCAAAGATTTTAAGAACACAATATCATATTCAAAGGGTTTGTCCAAAAAAAAGATCTAACAATTTTGAACTATATAAACCAATTAATAAGAAAAGGGTCTGTCCAACAAGAAGATCTAACAATTTTGAACTATATAAACCAGTTAATAACAAAATAAAAAAAAACACATCAACAATAATACAATAACAGTGGGGGACTTTAACACCCCCCTCACTGAAATGGACAGATCATCCAAGCAAAAGATCAATAAGGAAATAAAGGCCTTAAATGACACACCGGACCAGAAGGACAACACAGATATATTCAGAACATTCCATCCCAGAGCATCAGAATAAACATTCTTTTCTAGTGCACATGGAATATTCTCCAGAATAGATCACATGCTGGGTCATGAATCAGGTCTCAGCTGGTACCAAAGGATTGGGATCATTCCCTGCATATTTTCGGACCACAATGCTCTGAAGCTAGAACTCAGTCATAAGAGGAAATTTGGAGATAACCCAAATACATGGAGTCTAAAGAGCAACCTACTAAAGACTGAATAGGTCAACCAGGAAATTGAAGAAGAATTGAAAAAATTCATGGAAACAAATGAAAATGAAAACACAACTGCTCAAAAATCTTTGGGAAACAGCAAAGGCAGTCCTGAGAGGAAAATATATGGTGATACAAGCCTTTCTTAAGAAGCAAGAAAGGACTCAAATACATAACCTAACCCTACACTCAAAGAAGCTGGAGAAAGAACAGCTAAACCCAGCAGGAGAAGAGAAATAATAAAGATCAGAGAAGAAATCAATGAAATAGAAACAAAGGAATAGTAGAACTGATCGACAAAACTAGGAGCTGGTTCTTTGATTGATTGATTGATTGATAAACGCCTGGCCAGACTTAACAAGAAGAAAAGAGAAAGACCCAAATTAGTAAAATCATGAATGAAAGGGGAGAGATCACAACTAACACTAAAGAAATTCAAACAATTATAAGAACATATTATGAGCAACTATAAGCCAGCAAATTTGACAATCTGGAAGAAATGGATGCATTCCTAGAGACGTATAAATGACCTAAACTGAACTAGGAAGAAATAGAAAACCTGAACAGACCCATTACTAGTAAGGATATTGAAGCAGTCATCAAAATCTCCCAACTAACAAGATCCCAGGGCCAGATGGCTTCCCAGGGGAATTCTACCAAACATTTAAAGAATTAATTCCTATTCTCCTGAAACTGTTCCAAAAAATAGAAGTGGAAGGAAAACTTCCAAACTCATTTTATGAGGCCAACATTACCTTGATCCCAGTACCAGCAATGACCTCATCAAAAAATAGAATTACGGACCAATATCCTTGATGAACACAGATGCAAAAATTCTCACCAAAGTACTAGGGAATAGGATCCAACAGTACATTAAAAGGATTATTCACCACAACCAAGTGAGATTTACTCCTGGGCTGCAAGGTTGGTTCAACATCCACAAATTGATTAGTGTGATATAATACATCAATAAAAGAAAGAATAAGAACCATATGATACTCTCAATAGATGCTGAAAATCATTTGACAAAGTACAGCATCCGTTCTTGATCAAAATTCTTCAAAGTGTAGGGATACAGGGTATACCTCAATATCATCAAAGCCATCTATGAAAAACCCACAGCAAATATCATTATCAATGGAGAAAAACTGAGAGCTTTTCCGCTAAGGTTAGGAACTAAGGCAGGGATGTCCACTATCACCACTGCTATTCAACATAGTACTTACTAGAAGTCCTAGCCTCAGCAATCAGACAACAAAAAGAAATTATATACGTCCAAATAGGCAAAGAAGTCAAATTATCACTGTTTGCATATGATATGATACTTGATGTGGAAAACCAAAAAGACTCCACTCCAAAACTTGTAGAACTCATACAGGAATTCAGTAGTGTCAGGATATAAAATCAATGCACAGAAATCAGTCGCATTTCTATACACCAACAGCAAGATAGAAGAAATAGAAATTAAGGGGTCAATCTTATTTACAATTGCACCCAAAGCCATAAGATACCTGGGAATAAACCTAACCAAAGAGGCCAAGGATCTGTACTCAGAAAACTGTAAAGTACTCATGAAAATAATTGAGTAAGACACAAAAAAATGGAAAAATGTTCCATGCTCCTGGATTGGAAGAACAAATATTGTGAAAATGTCTATGCTACCTAAAGCAATCTCTGCGTTCAATGCAATCCCTATCAAAATGCCATCCATTTTCTTTTTCAAAGAAATGAAACAAATAATCCTAAAATTTATTTGGAACCAGAAAAGACCCTGAATAGCCAGAGGAATGTTGCAAAAGAACGCCAAAGTTGGTGGCATCACAATTCCGGACTACAAGTTCTATTACAAAGTTGTCATCAAGACACTAAGGTACTGGCAGAAAAACAGACACATAGATCAATGGAACAGAATAGAGAGCCCACAAATAGACCCTCAATTCTATGGTCAATTAATCTTTGACAAAGGAGGAACATATGTCCAATGGAAAAAAGACAGTCCCTTCAACAAATGGTGGTGGGAAAATTGGACAGCCACATGCAGAAAAATGAAGCTGGACCATTTCCTTACACCACACACAAAAATAGATTCAAAATGGATGAAGAACCTCAATGTGAGAAAGAAATCCATCAAAATCCTTGAGGCAAACACAGGCAGCAACCTCTTTGACCTCAGCCACACCAACTTCTTCCTAGGAACATCGCCAAGGCAAGGGAAGCAAGGGCAAAAATGAACTATTGGGACTTCATCAAGATCAAAAGCTTTTGCACATCAAAGGAAATAGTTAACAAAACAAAAAGACAGAATGGGAGAAGGTATTTGCAAATGACATATAAGATAAAGGGCTAGTATCCAAAATCTATAAAGAACTTATCAAACTTAACACCAAAGGAACACATAATCCAACCAAGAAATGGGTGGGGGCATGAACAGACATTTCTGCAAAGAAGACATCCAGATGGCCAACAGACACATGAAAAAGTGCTCAACATCACTCAGCATCAGGGAACTACAAATCAAAACCACAATGAGATACCACCTTACACCAGTCAGAATGGCTAAAATTAACAAGTCAGAAAATGATAGATACTAGTGAGGATGCAGAGAAAGGGGTACCCTCCTACACTGTTGGTGGGAATGCAAGCTGGTGCAGCCACTCTGGAAAACAGTATGCCGCTTCCTCAAAAAGTTGAAAATAGAGCTACCCTATAACTGAACAATTGCACTACTGGGTATTTACCCTAAAGATACAAATGTAGTGATCTGAAGGGGCACGTGCACCTGAATATTTATAGCAGCACTGTCTGCAATAGCCAAACTATGGAAAGAACCTAGATGTCCATCAACAGATGAATGGATAAAGAAGATGTGGTATATATATGCAATGGAATACAATGAAGCCATCAAAAGAAATGAAATTTTGTCTTTTGCAATGATGTGGATGGAACTAGAGGGTATTATGCTGAGTGAAATAAGTCAATCAGAGAAAGATAATTATCATATGATCTCCCTGACATGAAGAATTTGAGAGGCAACATTGGGGGTTTGGGGTGTAAGGAAGGGAAAAATGAAACAAGATGGGATTGGGAGGTAGACAAAGCATAAGAGACTCTTAATCTCAAAAACAAACTGAGGGTTGCTGGGGGGATAGGGGATAGAGAGAGGGTGATTGGGTTATGGACATTGTGGGGACATCACATTGCCTGATTTCAAGGTATATTACAAACCTGTGATCACGAAGACAGCATGGTACTGGCACAAAAACAGACACATAGATCAGTGGAACAGAATAGAGAGCCCAGATATGGACTCTCAACTCTATGGTCAACTAATTTTTGACAAAGCAGGAAAAAATATCAATTAAAAAAAAAGACTGTATCTTCTGTAAATGGTGCTGGGAAAATTGGATGGCTCTATACAGAAGAATGAAACTGGACTCTTCTCTTACATAATACACAAAAATAAACTCTAAATGGATGAAAGACCTCATTGTATGACAGGAAACCATCAAAATCCTAGAGGAGAATGTAGGCAGTAACCTCTTTGACATTGGCTACAGCAACTTCTTTCAATATATATCTCCAAAATCAAAGGAAACAAAAGTGAAAATGAACTGTTGGGACTTCATCAAGATCAAAAGCTTCTGCACCGCAAAGGAAATAGTCAACAAAACAAGGAGGCAACCCGCAGAATGGGAGAAGATATTTGCAAATGACACTACAGACAAAGGGCTGATATTCAAGATCTATAAAGAACTCCTCAAACTCAACACCCAAAAAACAGATCAAGTCAAAAAATGGGTGGAAGACATGAGCAGACACTTCTCGAAAGAAGACATACGAATGGCTAGCAGACACATGAAAAAACGTTCATCATCATTAGCCATCAGGGAAATTCAAATCAAAACCACATTGATTGTCTGTTTTGTGTGTGTTGAGTTTGAGGAGTTCATTATAGATCCTGGATATCAACCTTTTGTCTGTACTGTCATTTGAAAATATCTTCTCCCATTCCGTGGGTTGCCTCTTTGTTTTCTTGACTGTTTCCTTGGCTGTGCAGAAGATTTTGATTTTGATGAAGTCCCAAAAGTTCATTTTTGCTTTTGTTTCCTTTGCCTTTGGAGACATATCTTGAAAGAAGTTGCTGTGGCTGATATCGAAGAGGTTACTGCCTATGTTCTCCTCTAGGATTCTGATGGATTCCTGTCTCACATTGAGGTCTTTCATCTATTTTGAGTTTATCTTTGTGTACAGTGTAAGAGAATGGTCGAGTTTCATTCTTCTACATATAGCTGTCCAGTTTTCCCAGCACCATTTATTGAAGAGACTGTCTTTTTTCCACTGTATATTTTTTCCTGTTTTGTCGAAGATTATTTGACCACAGAGTTGAGGGTCCATATCTGGGCTTTCTACTCTGTTCCACTGGTCTATGTGTGTTTTTATGCCAGTACCATGCTGCAATTGCACTACTGGGTAGTGCAAAGATACAGATGGAGTGAAAAGAAGGGCCATCTGTACCCCAATGTTTATAGCAAATGACAGTACAGACAAAAGGTTTATATCCAAGATCTATAAAGAACTCCTCAAACTCAACACACACAAAACAGATAATCATATCAAAAAATGGGCAGAAGATATGGAGAGACACGTCTCCAATAAAGACATACAAATGGCTATCAGACACATGAAAAAATGTTCATCATCACTAGCCATCAGGGAGATTCAAATTAAAACTACATTGAGGAGGTGAATCATGAGAGACTATGGACTCTGAAAAACAATCTGAGGGGTTTGAAGTGGCGGGGCGGTGGGAGGTCGAGGTACCAGGTGGTGGGTATTATAGAGGGCACGGATTGCATGGAGCACTGAGTGTGGTGAAAAAAATAATGATACTGTTATGCTGAAAATAAATAAATGAAAAAAAAAACCACATTGAAATATTACCTTACACCAGTTAGAATGGCAAAACTTGACAACGCAAGAAACAACAAATGTTGGAGAAATTGTGGAGAGAGGGGAACCCTCTTACACTGTTGGTGGGAATGAAGATTGGTAGGGCCACTTTGGAAAACAGTGTGGAGGTTCCTCACAAAATTAAAAATAGAGCTACTAGATGGCCCAGCAATTGCACTACTGGGTTTTACTCCAAAGATACAAATGTAGTGAAAAGAAGGGCCATAAGTACCCAAATGTTCACAGCAGCAGTGTCCACAGCAGCCAAGCTGTGGAAAGAGCTGAAATGCCCTTCAGCAGATGAATGGATGAAGAAGATGTGCCCCATTTATACAATGGAATTTTACTCATCCATCAGAAATGGGGAATACCCAACTTTGGGTATTCCCAAATACCCAAACATGGATGGGACTGCAGGAGATTATACTAAGTGAAATAAGTCAAGCAGAGAAAGTCAACTATCATATGGTTTCACTTATCTGAGGAACACAAGGAATTGCATGGGGGATATTAGGAGAAGGAAGGGAAAAATGAAGGGAGAGAAGTCAGAGTGGGAGAGGAACCATGAAAGACTATGGCCTATGGAAAACAAACTGAGAGTTTTAGAAGGAAGGGGGTGGAAAGATGTGTAAGCCTGGTGATGGGTATTAAGGAAGGCATGTATTGCATGGAGCACTGGGTGTGGTGCATAAACAATGAATCTTGGGACACTGAAAAAATAAAATAAAATAAAATAAAATAAAATAAAATAAAATAATGATGTACCGTATGGTGATTAACATAACATACTGAAAAAAAAAAAACATAATAAAACCTAAAACCAACAAATTTCTAAATGAATGTTTAAAATCTGATTTGCTTTTTTCTGACAGTCCATACTGTGGGTTCTTCACTTGTGTTCCTTGTTACTTCTCACAGTATTTCAGAGGGAGTTAGACTCAGTGCTTATGTACCTGAATTTGTTCCTCTCTTTCCCCCTGGGACCTTAGAAGGTGGTAAATAAGAGAAAAAGGAGGACCCCTGACATCCAGAATCTTGGCACAGGAAGGAGAAATGGCTGAGAAGTACAGTGATGTATATGGCCTCTGGGTGTGCTCTTGGCCCCCAATAGTGTCACAAGCAGTATTTTTTTCATCCTTTAATGCAGAACATTGCAAAATAAATTCCTTAATGTCATCATTAAATATTGAGGTCAACTAATCATTCTAAAATTCTGTGCTAATTTAACATAACCTAATTTTCTAAAAATTACATTTACAAAGTTTTAATTAAATGGTTTTTTATTTTTAGCACAATGAATTAAAGTAAGTAGCATCTCAATGGCCAATGACATTTCATGCCTATAGAATCCCACCTTGACATTATTTGTTGACCTTACAATCACAGTTAATATTGTTTGTTGACAGATATTTTTACTTTCACTATTATACATAAATATCTATTTATTTTGTTACATTTTTCAGAGAAACAGTGGACAAAGGCTCTTCCAAGAGGGTATGTATTAGGCTAATGTACTTCTTTCCTTGTGGATGGTCTCACCCAGGAGCCCTAGTCAGACAGTATCTATTAAGTTGTGGCATGGAGACCAATCTCAGGGGGGTGAATCTAGGCTTGTTAAACTCAAGTCTAGATATCTTTACTGAGCAACTTCCCTATGTGTGTCCCACTCTAGACAATGGGTACACTGTCTTTAAGTAGCTTACAGTTCAATGAGATGAGAACTAGCATTAGGTGAAGCTTACCCATTTTGCTAAGTGGTAGAGGATAGTGAAGCAGGACCACACTTCCACATTCCTCCTGTTTCTTGATGTGTCCATGTGTGTGTAAAGAAAGCTCTGGCAGTATAACCCATCTGGCCCAAACCCTCACTCACTTTGTCCAGGAGAGGGAGTGATTTAGCTAATGGTGAGTTTGGGAGGAGAAACTTGGCCTGTGGATCCCAGATCCTTCCTCTCCATTTAAGCTACCTGTTGGAAAGTCTGCCTCTGTTAGTGTCCATCACTGCCATGAATGGTGGGCGAGTCTGCTAAGATTTGGGGTTTGGTATTGTGAAACTTGCTCGCTGTACCCTCCAACAGCAGCTGTTAGTAATAAAGATACTAATTGGCCTTATTTTCAGGGATTTTATATTGGGATCAGGTAGGGAAAAAGAGGTATCATTCATTAAAGTCCTCATAGATAATCCACAGTAAGAACAGAAAGAAAGGGAGCACTGAGATGAGGCCCCTAACCTAGACTGGGGGCCCAGGGAAGATATTTCAAGGAAAGGTGCCCCAGGAACGGAATGCTGAAGGATGAGTTCATCAGCCAGCTAGAGAGGAGAGTGTGTGAAGACTGTCTGAGAGAACATTATTAGGTAGAGGTCTGGAGTCAAGAAGCAGTCCTATTTGTGTGAGGAACAAACAATGCAAGATTTCTAGAGAATGAAGTGGAAGAGGGAGGTATGTGAGATGAGATCAGAGAGGCAAACACGTGGAATGGGGTTTGTTTTCCAAGGCAACCATTGCTACCTTTTGAGACTCATTGTCCCCAAGTCCCAATGGTTTCACTCACCAGATAGATATTGACAGTTGACAGTAAGATATGTGAAACAGGCTTGGAGACTTTCACAAACATTCCCACTGTGAGTCAATAGGACACAAGGCTGTCAACTACCGTGCCTATTGAGTTACAGTCATGCTTCAGAGAAAGGTGAGGTAGCCAGCCTCTTGGATACTGGCACAGCAACATAGAAAGCATTGTGGTCAGGCTTGTGAGAAAAAATGGAAAAGCAGAGAACATCTAGTGATGTGTGAACAGCACCTAAAAGTAGGTCATAGGAAAAGATATCAGAGAAACTGGGGTAAGTTGGACCCACCCTGTGTTGTCAAGTGATAGATTTTTGGCTGTTTATAAACAAAGGATTTTTCTATTAGAGTTAGATAGAATAAAATATTGCTGAGATGTAGAAATTCTAAAATTATCTATAAAGCAGTGAGTCCTACATTGTGGAAGGCACCATGCTAAGTACTTTAAATGCTCCATTCATCTCATCTAAAGCTTAGAATAGCTCTATTGTGAGGATATGGTTATTACTTTCCTTTCAGAGATGAGGAAATGGGACTGAGAGCAGTTAGGTTACTTATCCAAACCGATGGGATTTGAACTCATCTTTAACAACTGCTTGGTTGAGACCAGGGATAGCCCCATCTCAAAGGTGTTCTAAAGTCAAAAGAATTCTTAGATTTTACAAGATGAATAACTTAAAAATACTACTATGTAGTGGAACCCTATTGAAAATGAATGGGATCCCAGTATTTATTATAGGCAGAAGTGGATTTGCTCTGTATTGAAGTGGAAATATATCAGTACCCCTTCTTTCCTGGACTCAAGCTGACTGAACCTTCTGCACCTTCAGAATTTCTTGGGACTCAGTGAAGCAGAGCTTGAAAGGCTTTTGGATGAGATGATTTTGAATGATCCTATGGTCAGGATATGAGAAGTGGTGCAGTGGAGCTCATGCACGAGAAAGCTGAAAGGCACCTGCTTTGGTCAGAATCCAATGGCCCATGCAGGGAAGGCTGCTGTTTTAAATTAAACTTCTAATTTTTAGGTAATTATGAATTCATATACACTTGTGATAAATAATATAGAGAGATGCTGTGTCCTTTTTGCTCAGTTCTCCTGAGAGTACAATATCAAAACCAGGAGACCAACACTGATCAAGAAAATTTTCATCACAAGAGTCTCCTATGTTGCTTTGAATAGCCACACTCATTTCTTTTCACTCCCTCCTTAACTGCTGGCAGTCATGAATCTCTTCTCCATTCCTATTACTTTGCATTTCAGGAATGTTGTATAAATGGAATAATATAGTACGTAATCTGTTGAGCTTGCCTTTTTCCACTTAGCACAATTCTCCATACATCAAGTCGGTCAATCCCCAAACACCAAGCCAATTCTGGATTTTATACTTATTTCCTTGTTTCTTCTTATCCCAAGCAAGTTTGACTCTGTGGCTCCAACCAATTCAACTTTTCTATTTTCTTTTTCTTGTTCTATGATCTGTTTTTTTCTAAAATATTTATTTGTTTATTTTTAGAGAGAGAAAGAGAGAGAGAGCGAGCGAGCACAGGAGCATGCAAGTTGGGAGAGGGGCAGAAGGAGAGGGAGAGAGAATCTCAAGCAGACTCTGTGCTGAGGGCACAGCCTGTCATGGGGCTTGACCTCATGACACCTGAGATCATGACCTGAGCCCAAACCAAGAGGTGGATGTTTTACTGACTGAGCCACCCAGGTGTCTCCCTTATTCTTTAATCTTTATCCTATAAAAAGCCAATGGGGCCTTCTGCCCCATTTTGCAGTTATTCAAAAGGAGTTTGCTCACTTCATAAAGCATTGTAGGGTTTTTTTTTGTATAACTTAACTTGTCTTTGATAATTTTTTAAAGAATCACTTGATACAAAATAGTTTTTAATTTTAGTGAAGTTCAATTAATCTATTTTGTCATTTTTTGCTTACACTTTTGCTATTGTATCTAAAAAACCATTGTCAAATCCATGATTTTATCTCTTACATGTCCATTTTGAGTTAATTTTTATATATTATGTGACATGAAGTCCCACTTTATTCTTTGGTGTGTGGATATCCTGTTATCTCAGTAGTATTTGTGGAAGAGACTATTCTTTCTGCACTGAATGCTTTTTGCACTCCTGTTGACAATTAATTGATCATATATGTATAGTTTTATTTTTAGACTCTCAATTCTATTCCATCGATCTATGTTTATTCAAATGTCAGTTCCATATTGTTGTGATTATTATTGTTTTATACTAAGTTTTGAAAATGGGAAGTGTTAGAACTCCAACGTTCTTTTCTCATGATTCTTTTGGTTATTTGGGTCCTTTATAATCTTTTCTGTATGTGTGTGTGTGTGTGACAGAGAGAGAGAGAGAGCTTTTTAAAATTCGTATATTTTTCTTTCTTGTTTTTCTGCTCATTGGTTTGTTTTTATTTTTTTATTTATTTATTTTTTAATTTTTAATTTTTTATAAACATATATTTTTTTCCCCAGGGGTACAGGTCTGTGAATCACCAGGTTTACACACTTCACAGCACTCACCAAAGTACATACCCTCCCCAATGTCCATAATCCCACCCCCTTCTCCCAACCCCCTCCCCCCAGCAACCCTCAGTTTGTTTTGTGAGATTGAGAGTCACTTATGGTTTGTCTTCCTCCCAATCCCATCTTGTTTCATTGATTCTTCTTCTACTCACTTAAGCCCCCATGTTGCATCACCACTTCCTCATATCAGGGAGATCATATGATAGTTGTCTTTCTCTGCTTGACTTATTTCGCTAAGGATGATACGCTCTAGTTCCATCCATGTTGTCGCAAATGGCAAGATTTCATTTCTTTTGATGGCTGCATAGTATTCCATTGTGTATATATACCACATCTTCTTGATCCATTCATCTGTTGATGGACATCTAGGTTCTTTCCATAGTTTGGCTATTGTGGACATTGTTGTTATAAACATTCGGGTGCATGTGCCCCTTTGGATCACTACATTTGTATCTTTAGGGTAAATACCCAGTAGTGCAATTGCTGGGTCATAGGGCAGTTCTATTTTCAACATTTTGAGGAACCTCCATGCTGTTTTCCAGAGTGGCTGCACCAGCTTGCATTCCCACCAGTGTAGGAGGGTTCCCCTTTCTCCACATCCTCGCCAGCATCTGTCATTTCCTGACTTGTTGATTTTAGCCATTCTGACTGGTGTGAGGTGATATCTCATTGTGGTTTTGATTTGTATTTCCCTGATGCTGAGTGATATGGAGCACTTTTTCATGTGTCTGTTGGCCATCTGGATGTCTTCTTTGCAGAAATGTCTGTTCATGTCCTCTGCCCATTTCTTGATTGGATTATTTGTTCTTTGGGTGTTGAGTTTGCTAAGTTCTTTATAAATTTTGGACACTAGTCCTTTATCTGATATGTCATTTGCAAATATCTTCTCCCATTCTGTCAGTTGTCTTTTGATTTTGTTAATCCATTCATCTTTAAAGACATCTTGATTGCTTCCATTTACTGACAAATGAAAAAACTTGCTATATACATTTGTGTACAAATATTTATGTTAACACAAGTTTTCAAATCAGCTGGTAAAATAACTAGGAGCACAGTGGCTGGATTGTATGGTAAGACTATGCTTTGCTTTGTGAGAAATTGCCAAACTACCATCCAAACTGGACATAACATTTTGCATTCTTATCATTAAAAAATTGAGTGTTGTTTTTGCTTCATGTCCCAGCTAGCATTTGATATTGTCAGTTTTATGGACATACCCATTCTAATAGGTGTATAACGGCCCATTCTAATAGGTGTATAATGGTATCTCAATTAGGTTTAATATTTATTTCCCTAATAATTCACGAAAGTGAACATCTTTGCCATCTGTATAATTTGCATTTGTATATCTATCTTTGGTGAGCTGTCTGTTCAGATCACTGGATATATTTTTTAATTGTGTTGTTTGTTTTCTTATTGTTGAGTTCTCTGTACATTTTGCATTATTTAGAATTCCCAGGGGTTAAATAAGAGTGGTAAGAGGGGACATCCTTGCCTTGTTTTTATTTTTTTATCTGTGCTATGGTGAGCGCTGTGAATTTTGTAAGACTGATGAATCACAGACCTGTATCCCTGAAACAAATAATACATTATAGATTCCTTATAATCTTGTATGAATTTTAGGATCAGCTTTTCCATTTACACAAAAAAGGTCATTGGGATTTTAATGGGGATTGCATTAGATTTGTAGGTCTGCTTTGGGGGATAATGCCATTTTAACAATATCTGTTCTTCTAGTTCATGAAAATGGGCTGTCTTTCCATTTAGTTAGATTTTCTTTAATTTCCTCAGTGTGTTGTAGTTTTCAGGGTGTAAGTCTTGCATGGTTTTGTTTAAATTTATTCCTAGCTATTTTCTTCTTCATCTTCTTTTTAAATTAACATATAATGTATTATTTGAAAGAGCCCTTTCATGTGTTGTTCTTGTAGTCTGTAACTTTGCTGAATTCATTTATTGGCTGTAATAATTTTTTTGTGTGAATTCTAAAGGATTTTTAAAGATTTTATTTATTTATTTGACAGAGATCACAAGTAGGCAGAGAGGCAGGCAGAGAGAGAGGAGGAAGCAGGCTCCCCACTGAGCAGAGAGCCCAATTCGCGGCTTGATCCCAGGACCCTGGGATCGTCATCTGAGCTGAAAGCAGACGCTTTAACCCACTGAGCCACCCAGGTGCCCCAAGGATTTTTTATATATAGGGTCATGTCAGCTGTGAAGAGATGGTTTCATTTCTTTCTTCCCAGTCTAAATACCTTATATTCCTTTTTCTTGTCTCATTGCTCTGGCTAGAACTTCTACTAAAATTTTGACTAGAAGTGGTGAAAGGGAACGTCCTTCTCTTCTCCTTGACCTTAGGAGGGAAGCTTTCAGTCTTTACCATTGAGTGTGATATTAGCTATGGGTTTGTCTTAAATGATCTTATCATGATAAAGATATTATTTTCTATTCTTAGTTTTCTGAGTGCTTTTATTAGGAAAGGCTAATCAAATGTCTTTTCTGTAGCAATTGAGAAGATCATGTGTTTTCTTCTCTTTCATTCCATTAATGTGATATATTACATTTATTGATTTTCAAGTGTTGAACCACCCATGTATTCTGGGGGATAAATCTCACTTAGTCATGTTCCTTTTAATATAATGATCCTTTTAATATAGTGTTGGATTAGTGTTGCTAATGTTTTACTATGGATAATTGCATCCATATTCATAAAGGGCATTGGTCTTTAGTTTTCTTTTCTTGTGGTATCTTTGCCTTTGATATAAAGGTAGTACTGGCCTCATAGAGTAGATTCCTTCCTATTCTTTTTTTTTTTTGGAAGAGTTTGAGGACTAGTGAGAATGTTTAAAGGTTTTGCAGAATTTATAAGTGAAGCCCTCTGGTCCTATTAAGAAGTTTTTGAATGAATCAACCTCTTTGTTATAGGTTTGTTGAGAGTTTTTATTTATTCTTTTTAAAAATTATTTCTAAAAATTTATTTTCAGCATAACAGTATTTATTATTTTTGCACCACACCCAGTGCTCCATGCAATCTGTGCCCTCTCTAATACCACCACCTGGTTCCCCCAACCTCCCAATCCCTGCCCCTTCAAACCCCTCAGATTTTTTTTCAGAGTCCATAGTCTCTCATAGTTCACCTCCCCTTCCAATTTCCCCCAACTCCCTTCTCCTCTCCATCTCCCCTTGTCCTCCATGCTGTTTGCGATGCTTCACAAATAAGTGAAACCATATGATAATTGACTCTGCTTGACTTACTTCACTCAGCATAATCTCTTCTAGTCCCGTCCATGTTGCTACAAAAGTTGGGTATTCGTCCTTTTTGATGGAGGCATAATACTCCATAGGGTATATGGACCATATCTTCCTTATCCATTCATCCGTTGAAGGGCATCTTGGTTCTTTCCACAGTTTGACGACAGTGGCCATTGCTGCTATAAACATTGGGGTGCAGATAGCCCTTTTTTTCACTACATCTGTATCTTTGGGGTAAATACCCAGGAGTGCAATGGCAGGGTCATAGGGAAGCTCTATTTTTAATTTCTTGAGGAATCCCCACACTGTTCTCCAAAGAGGCTGCACCAACTTGCATTCCCACCAACAGTGTAGGAGGGTTCCCCTTTCTCTACATCCCCTCCAACACATGTTGTTTCCTGTATTGCTCATTTTGGCCATTCTAACTGGTGTAAGGTGGAATCTCAATGTGGTTTTAATTTGAATCTTCCTGATGACTAGTGATGATGAACATTTTTTCATGTGTTTGATAGCCATTTGTATGTCTTCATTGGAGAAGTGTCTGTTCATATCTTCTGCCCATTTTGTAATATGATTGTCTGTTTTGTGTGTGTTGAGTTTGAGTTCTTTATAGATCCTGGTTATCAACCTTTTGTCTGTACTGTCATTTGCAAATATCTTCTCCCATTCCATGTGTTGCCTCTTTGTTTTTTTGACTGTTTCCTTTGCTGTGCAGAAGCTTTTGATTTTCATTAATCTGTAAGTATTTTCTAATTTCCTTTTTGATTTCTTCTTTGACCCATTGATTATTTAGGATATGTTGTTACATTTCTACATATATGTGAATTTTCCAGTTTTCCTATGGTTATTGATTTTTAGGTTTATTCCATTATCATTGGAGAACATACTTTGCATGACTGTAGTGTTTAAAAACTTATTGAGACTTGTTTTGTAGATTAACATGATATATCCTGCAGAACATTCCATGTGCACTGGAAAAGAATGTTTATTCTACTGTTGTTGGGTGGACTTCCTTATAACTGTCTGTTATATCTCATTGGTTTATTATGTTTTTCAAGTACTCAGTATCCTTATTGACCTTTTATTTAGATGTTCTCTGTATATATTGACAGTGATGTATCAAAGTCTTCAACTATTATTTTAGAATTGTCTATTTTTTCCCATCAATTCTATCAATACCTGCTTAATGTATTTTGGGGCTATACTATTTGATGTATATATTTATAATTATCAATATATAATGCATTTTTTCCACATTTTTTATTAAAAGTCTATTTTGTCTAATAAAAGTACTGCTCCCCCAGCTCTCTTTTGTTTCTGTTTGCCTGGTAAGAAATAGTACCAGGGCATCTGGGTGGCTTAGTCAGTTAAGTGTCTAATTCAGCTCAGGTGATAATCTTGGGGTCCTGGGATGGAACCCTACATTGGGCTATGTGCTCAGCAAGGGGTCTTCTTCTCCCTCTCTCGCTACCCCTCTCCATTCTCTTAAAAAAAAAAAATAAAATCTTGGAGCACCTGGGTGGCTCAGTTGTTAAGCATATGCCTTCAGCTCAGCTCATGATCCCAGGGTCCTGGGATGGAGCCCTGCCTCAGGCTCCCTGCTCAGCAGGAAGCCTGCTTCTCCCTCTCCTACTCTCCCTGTTTGTACTTCATCACTCTCTCTCTCTCTCTCTCTCTGTCAAATAAATAAATAAAATCTTAAGTAAATGAATGGATAAATAAATAAATAAATAAAATCCTTAAAAATAGTACTGTTTGCGTGTAAAAATTTTCTCTATCTTTTGACTTTCAACCTGTTTGCTTCTTTGGATTTAAGGTGAATCTGTTGTAGATGGCATATATTTGAATCATGGTTTTCTTCCATTCTGCCAATCTCTTTCTTCTAACTGCAGAGTCTAAATCGTTTATACTTAAAGGAATTGTTGATAAGGAAAGACTTATTTATGATATTTTGTGGTTTATTTTCTGTATATCTTATATATATATATAAAATATATATATATATGTCTGTATATATGTATATCTTTATATATATATATCTGTATATCTTTTAGCTCCTCAAATTCTTTATATAGCCTTTTGGGTTTGATTGATTTTTTTGTAGTGTATCATTTTGACACCTTCCTCATTTCTTTTGTTTTTCAGTGGTTACTCTGGGGATTACAATTAATATCTTAAATTTATAGCAATGTAGTTTGCATTGATACCAATTAATCTTCAATAGTAAAAACAAAACAAAACAAAACTACTCCTCTACAGCTTCATCCACCTCCCCTTTATGTTGTTCTCATAAATTCTATCTTTGTACATTGTATGCTAATTAACATACAATTTACAATTCTTATTTTATGAATTTTAAAAATCATATTGGAAACAAAAAGAGAAACAAAGACCCCCACATTTTGAAAATAATGTATAACTGGTCCTAAAATAAAGTTTTCAGATGTAGTCTTGTCTGACCTTAGGGTTGTTCTCTGCATAGAACTTGTCTGAATGCATCTACAGAGAGAATAAATGAACAGACTTCAGGATGCCTTAGAGGGATGTCTTACTCAGCAATGCCCAGGGTAGAGTAGCTTCACTACCTGACCAGACACTAGACCAACTTTTTAGTCTGCTGGCAGGGATACTGCACACCCCAGTTTTAGGGAAGGGTTGCTGCTAGGTTTTCCTTACTCCCAGTCCCATGCCAGGAGGAAGAGAAATTCTGGTGTAAGTCATGGAAAAACTATTCAGTCAAAGAAGAAAGTGTGCTGGTCCGGTATCATGGGTGTCCTAGACACTTAGCTTTCTAAATTGGTGAATTGACATTTTGCTTACATACAAGTATCCAAAAGTCTAATTGGCTTTCAGTGTTTTGCTAAAATTGTGGTCTAAAAAGTTGAGGAATGGATCTCAGAACATTGGTACCCAAGAGAGGTGTACTTATGAGACGCCCATCTGCCTTAATAAGCATTGCTTGAAGCTGAGATATGTGTGATAAATTTTTACATTATATCCCAAATCCCTATTTGCCAAGCATATTAAAGTTAATTTGACATTCCAAGTGAAAACTGACCCAAGCATTGAGCTCTAAAAGACATGTCATGCATATCCAAGCCTCAGAGGTATATTTAATAAGCATATGATTAATGTCTGGAGCAGATTTAGTCAATTTAAGTTTTATTTTGAGGTGAAAACATAACACTGAGATGGAAATAAATGAGACGATTAAGAACAGAGTTTCCATTATCACCACATAATCTGACAATAAATCAGTGGAATAGAATATTTTAAAAAATGTTAATAAGATTATTGATGTGTAGTACATTAGTTTAATTCAAATCAACTAACAGTTATTAAAAACTACTGTGTGCAGGGCTGGTCTAAGCAGTTATTGTGCATAGGGGTGTGTGTGTTTGTGTGTGTGGTGGGCAAATAAGAGAGTGTGTGAGAAATGCCACTTTCTTTCTTCAGAGAGTTTATGATATAGGAAGAGAGATGAGTCATGCTTTAATCTAAGGCAAATGTCATGAATACTATAAGAAATTTTTTTTAATGTTTCATGTGGTTTCCAGGAATGATGTATTACTTTGGTTTGGAGAAACTGGGAAAAGCATTACAGAGAAAATGATGATATTTGAGGTCTGTAGCTTTTCCATGAGATTTTTTCTAAGCTCTCAGCTCATTGTTACTTGGCTTCCTACTGCACTCCTCTCAACATAACTGCCATCAGTTACTTTACCAATGACACTCTTGTTGCTAAATAGAACAGGTTCTTGTCCATCCTTATCTAAACAGAATGCATAGCACTTCTCATTCTTATTTACCTTGCTTTGTTTGAAGAAGATCCATTTTCAGCTTTAACTCTGATCTCAGAAGGATGAGACCTTACCCACCCACTTGGAAGCCAGAGCTATCTAGCATCGTCACCCTGCACAACCACTCTTTGAATCATCTAGCAAAGATGTAACTACTAAAAAAATGGTGCCTTGAAAAAAATACATCCTTAGAAATGGGCATTCCAGAGAAGAGCACACTGTCTGGGCAGGATACCATGGAACCCACAGAAGAGAATCCAGACCAGGCTAGCACAGCAACAGATGAAAGATATCAGCAGTTTGCAGTAAGGAGGAAGCAAGCTAACCACTTTCATCTGTACACAGCTCCCTTCACATGGACTACACCTTGGAGGTCATGACCATTCTTCCTCACTGCCCTTTTCAACTATGTCATGAAACACAGAAACAATCTGAGATGTTGGTGTTGGTGAAGTTCTTCTCATCAAAGTTCCATAAACTCATGTAAGGATTTTTGACATTCATGTCTCACATATATTTCCCTGAAGAGTGAAGATGACATAAGAAACAATACTTTGGTCACTATTGGGCTGCTCTGAATTCAGATATATTGTAGAGTGAGGCAGAAAAATCAGTTGATTTGGAAATTAGTCAGTTGTAGTGTAGACTGACACTCAGTTATCAGTGCTCTTCATAAAGGTTGAAGAGAGGAAAAGTAACAGATACTTTGTATGAAATTCATTCACTCATTCATTAATAGTTATTAAATATCTGCTTAATGTCAGACTTTGATAGTCCATTAGATCACAATCTGAGAAGTGAATGTCGTTGTTAGGTTTTGGTCTTGTTCATGATGTGGAGAGAAGCATGGTATGAGGCACACCTAGAATTAGGAGATAGGCTATGTTTTGTGTGCTATGAGGAGGGTATAAATTGTCCTGCAAATACCATATGTATGTATGTATATATATATATGTATATATATATATATTTTTTTACTATGTTATGTTAGTCACCATATATAGTACATCATTAGTTTTTGATGTAGTGTTCCATGATTCATTGTTTGTGTATAACACCCAGTGTTCCACGTGATCCATGCCCTCTTTAATACCCATCACTGCACTCAACCTTTCTCCCTAACTCCTCTCCCTTCTGAAACCCTCAGTTTGTTTCCTGGAGTCCATAGTTTCTCATGCATTTTTTGGTAAATATTTCATTTATTTATTTGACAGAGAGAATGAGACAACAGCAGAGGGAAAGGGAGAAGCAGACTTCCTGCTGAGCAGGGAGCCAGATGCGGGGCTCAATCCCAGGATCCCAGAATCATGATCTGAGCTGAAGACAGATGTTTAACCATCTGATACACCAAGGTGCCCCTCTCATGCATTTTGAGTGAAAGTCTCTTGGTACATCAGTAAAAGTACCTTGAGCAAATCATTTGACATTCCTGGGACTCACCTTTCTCTTGTGCAATAAGAATCTTTGATTTAGATTTAGGTTGCTAAAAGTTTAGTTCTGTAAAGATGGGACAGGCAGCAGGGTGAATGTCTGCACCAATTAGGTCCCTTGAAGGCACAAATTCTGCGCTTTGAGAGTACCTGACTCAGTTCTGTTTTAAGACCTTCTACTGATGACAGAAAGTTGAGTTTGGGTCAAATCAATTAATTGATGCTTTTCTGAGTCAGTTCAGGTATCCTCTTCTCTTTCTCCTGGAGTTGCTGTTGCTTGGATGCCTTTACCTATCTGTGCTGCCATCTGCTGAAATGAGCCTGCAACCCACCTGTCTCTGCCCAGTACCTCACACCATCACTCTTTGCCCTCTTTGTCCAGATAAGGAAGCCACCTTGGCAGCCGCCCTTATTAAGTCCTTGTGGTGGAGCCTCATTTTGTGCTCATTTTTTTCTTCACCACTTGACAAACAACACACTTCAAAAATTATTTGCTAAGGAGGAGTCAAGATGGCAGAGAAATAGCAGGCGGAGACTACTTCAGCTAGCAGGAGATCAGCTAGATAGCTTATCTAAAGATTGCAAACACCTGAAAATCCATCGGCAGATCGAAGAGAAGAAGAACAGCAAATCTGGAAACAGAAAAACAACCACTTTCTGAAAGGTAGGACCAGCGGAGAAGTGAATCCAAAGCGCCGGGAAGATAGACCCCAGGGGGAGGGGCCCGCTCCCGGCAAGCGGTGGAGCAACCGCGCACAAAATCAGGACTTTTAAAAGTCTGTTCCGCTGAGGGACATTGCTCCAGAGGCTAAACCGGGGTGAAGCCCACGCGGGGTCAGCGTGGCCTCAGGTCCCACAGGGTCACAGAAGGATCGGGGGTGTCTGAGTGTCGCAGAGCTTGTGGATATTGGAACAGGAAAGCTGGCTACAGAGACAGAGCCAACAGTAAGCTCGCAACTTGGGGTGACCTTGAACCGGTCGCAGGCTCAGTGAGCTCGGAGCGTGGCCTGAGGTCAGGCAGATGGGAGTAACTGGGCGCTGTTCTCTGAGGGCGCACTGAGGAGTGCGGATTACTCACCCCGGCCCCCCGGGTAAGGGCGGAGTAATTCCGCCTGGGGCAAAGACACTTGAGAATCACTACAACAGGCCCCTCCCCCAGAAGATCAACAAGAAATCCAGCCGAGACCAAGTTCACCTAGGAAGGAGTGTGGTTTCAATACCAAGGAGAGCAGCAGAATTCTAGAGGAGGAGAAAGCCAAGCTTGGAACTCATGGCTTTTTCCCTGTGATTTTTTTTAGTCTTGCAGTTAATTTAATTTTTTTCTTTTTCATTTTTTGTTTTTTTTTTCTCGCCTTCGGGTAAAATTTTTTTTTTAACTGTTACCTTTTTCTTTTTTAACGATTTTTTACTAGTTTATCTAATATATATATTTTTTCTTTTTTACATTTTCTTAGGTGTTTTCTTTTTTTTAAAATTCTTTTCTTTTCTTTTTTTTTCTTCCTTTTTGAACCTCTTTTTATCCCCTTTCTCCCCCCTCACGATTTGGGATCTCTTCTAATTTGGTTAAAGCACATTTTCCTGGGGTTGTTGCCACCCTTTTAGTATTTTACTTGCCCCTTCATATACTCTTCTCTGGACAAAATGACAAGACGGAAAAATTCAACACAAAAAAAAGAACAAGAGGCAGTACCGAAGGCTAGGGACCTAATCAATACAGACATTGGTAATATGTCAGATCTAGAGTTCAGAATGACAATTCTCAAGGTTCTAGCCGGGCTCGAAAAAGGCATGGAAGATATGAGAGAAACCCTCTCGAGAAATATAAAAGCCCTTTCTGGAGAAATAAAAGAACTAAAATCTAACCAAGTTGAAATCCAAAAAGCTATTAATGAGGTGTAATCAAAAATGGAGGCTCTCACTGCTAGGATAAATGAGGCAGAAGAAAGAATTAGTGATATAGAAGACCAAATGACAGAGAATAAAGAAGCTGAGCAAAAGAGGGAGAAACAGCTACTGGACCACGAGGGGGAGAATTCGAGAGATAAGTGACACCATAAGATGAAACAACATTAGAATAATTGGGATTCCAGAAGAAGAAGAAAGAGAGAGGGGAGCAGAAGGTATACTGGAGAGAATTATTGGGGAGAATTTCCCCAATATGGCAAAGGGAACGAGCATCAAAATTCAGGAGGTTCAGAGAACGCCCCTCAAAATCAATAAGAATAGGCCCACACCCCGTCACCTAATAGTAAAATTTACAAGTCTCAGTGACAAAGAGAAAATCCTGAAAGCAGCCCGGGAAAAGAAGTCTGTAACATACAATGGTAAAAATATTAGATTGGCAGCTGAATTATCGACAGAGACCTGGCAGGCCAGAAAGAGCTGGCATGATATATTCAGAGCACTAAACGAGAAAAACATGCAGCCCAGAATACTATATCCAGCTAGGCTATCATTGAAAATAGAAGGAGAGATTAAAAGCTTCCAGGACAAACAACAACTGAAAGAATTTGCAAATACCAAACCAGCTCTACAGGAAATCTTGAAAGGGGTCCTCTAAGCAAAGAGAGAGCCTACAAGTGGTAGATCATAAAGGAACAGAGACCATATACAGTAACAATCACCTTACAGGCAATACAATGGCACTAAATTCATATCTCTCAATAGTTACCCTGAATGTTAATGGGCTAAATGCCCCTGTCAAAAGACACAGGGTATCAGAATGGATAAAAAAAACAAAACCCATCTATATGTTGCCTCCAAGAAACTCATTTTAAGCCCAAAGATACCTCCAGATTTAAAGTGAGGGGGTGGAAAAGAATTTACCATGCTAATGGACATCAGAAGAAAGCAGGAGTGGCAATCCTTATATCAGATCAATTAGATTTTAAGCCAAAGACTATAATAAGAGATGAGGAAGGACACTATATCATACTCAAAGGGTCTGTCCAACAAGAAGATTTAAAATTTTAAATATCTATGCCCCCAACGTGGGAGCAGCCAACTATATAAACCAATTAATAACAAAATCAAAGAAACACATCAACAATAATACAATAACAGTAGGGGACTTTAACACTCCCCTCACTGAAATGGACCGATCATCCAAACAAAAGATCAGAAAGGAAATAAAGGCCTTAAATGACACACTGGACCAGATGGACATCACAGATATATTCAGAACATTTCATCCCAAAGCAACAGAATACACATTCTTCTCTAGTGCACATGGAACATTCTCCAGAATAGATCATATCCTCGGTCCTAAATCAGGACTCAACCGGTATCAAAAGATTGGGATCATTCCCTGCATATTTTTCAGACCACAATGCTCTAAAGCTCGAACTCAACCACAAAAGGAAGTTTGGAGAGAACCCAAATACATGGAGACTAAACAGCATCCTTCTAAAGAATGAATGGGTCAACCGGGAAATTAAAGAAGAATTGAAAAAAATCATGGAAACAAATGATAATGAAAATACAACGGTTCAAAATCTGTGGGACACAACAAAGGCAGTCCTGAGAGGAAAATATATAGTGGTACAAGCCTTTCTCAAGAAACAAGAAAGGTCTCAGGTACACAACCTAACCCTAACCCTAAAGGAGCTGGAGAAAGAACAAGAAAGAAACCCTAAGCCCAGCAGGAGAAGAGAAATCATAAAGATCAGAGCAGAAATCAATGAAATAGAAACCAAAAAAACAATAGAACAAATCAACGAAACTAGGAGCTGGTTCTTTGAAAGAATTAATAAAATTGATAAACCCCTGGCCTGACTTATCAAAAAGAAAAGAGAAAGGACCCAAATAAATAAAATCATGAATGAAAGAGGAGAGATCACAACTAACACCAAAGAAATACAAACTATTATAAGAACATACTATGAGCAACTCTATGGCAATAAATTTGACAATCTGGAAGAAATGGATGCATTCCTAGAAACATATAAACTACCACAACTGAACCAGGAAGAAATAGAAAGCCTGAACAGACCCATAACCAGTAAGGAGATTGAAACAGTCATTAAAAATCTCCAAAATAACAAAAGCCCAGGGCCAGACGGCTTCCCGGTGGAATTCTACCAAACACTTAAAGAAGCATCACCTTGATCCCAAAACCAGAGAAGGATCCCACCAAAAAAGAGAGCTATAGACCAATATCCTTGATGAACACAGATGCGAAAATACTCAACAAAATACTAGCCAATAGGATTCAACAGAACATTAAAAAGATTATTCACCAAACCAAGTGGGATTTATTCCAGGGCTGCAAGGTTGGTTCAACATCCGCAAATCAGTCAATGTGATATAACACATCAATAAAAGAAAGAACAAGAACCATATGATACTCTCAATAGATGCTGAAAAAGCATTTGATAAAGTACAGCATCCTTTCCTGAATCAAAACTCTTCAAAGTGTAGGGATAGAGGGCACATACCTCAATATCATCAAAGCCATCTATGAAAAACCCACCGCAAATATCATTCTCAATGGAGAAAAACTGAAAGCTTTTCCGCTAAGGTCAGGAACACGGCAGGGATGTCCATTATCACCACTGCTATTCAACATAGTACTAGAGGTCCTAGCCTCAGCAATCAGACAACAAAAGGAAATTAAAGGCATCCAAATCGGCAAAGAAGAAGTCAAACTATCACTCTTCGCAGATCATATGATACTATATGTGGAAAACCCAAAAGACTCCACTCCAAAACTGCTAGAACTTATACAGGAATTCAGTAAAGTGTCAGGATATAAAATCAATGCACAGAAATCAGTTGCATTTCTCTACACCAACAGCAAGACAGAAGAAAGGGAAATTAAGGAGTCAATCCCATTTACAATTGCCCCCAAAACCATAAGATACCTAGGAATAAACCTAACCAAAGAGACACAGAATCTATACTCAGAAAACTATAAAGTACTCATGAAAGAAATTGAGGAAGACACAAAGAAATGGAAAAATGTTCCATGCTCCTGGATTGGAAGAATAAATATTGTGAAAATGTCTATGCTACCTAAAGCAATCTACACATTTAATGCAATTCCTATCAAAGTACCATCCATCTTTTTCAAAGAAATGGAACAAATAATTCTAAAATTTATATGGAACCAGAAAAGACCTCGAATAGCCAAAGGGATATTGAAAAAGAAAGCCAACGTTGGTGGCATCACAATTCCGGACTTCAAGCTCTATTACAAAGCTGTCATCATCAAGACAGCATGGTACTGGCACAAAACAGACACATAGATCAATGGAAGAGAATAGAGAGCCCAGAAATAGACCCTCATCTCTATGGTCAACTAATCTTCGACAAAGCAGGAAAGAATGTCCAATGGAAAAAAGACAGCCTCTTCAATAAATGGGGCTGGGAAAATTGGACAGCCACATGCAGAAAAATGAAATTGGACCATTTCCTTACACCACACACAAAAATAGACTCAAAATGGATCAAGGACCTCAATGTGAGAAAGGAATCCATGAAAATCCTTGAGGAGAACACAGGCAGCAACCTCTTCGACCTCTGCCGCAGCAACATCTTCCTAGGAACAACGCAAAAGGCAAGGGAAGAAAGGGCAAAAATGAACTATTGGGATTTCATCAAGATCAAAAGCTTTTGCACATCAAAGGAAACAGTTAATAAAATCAAAAGACAACTGACAGAATGGGAGAAGATATTTGCAAACGACATATCAGATAAAGGACTAGTGTTCAGAATCTATAACGAACTTAGCAAACTCAACACCCAAAGAACAAATAATCCAATCAAGAAATGGGCAGAGGACATGAACAGACATTTCTGCAAAGAAGACATCCATGTGGCCAACAGACACATGAAAAAGTGCTCCATATCACTCGGCATCAGGGAAATACAAATCAAAACCACAATGAGATATCACCTCAAACCAGTCAGAATGGCTAAAATTAACAAGTCAGGAAATGACAGATGCTGGCGAGGATGCGGAGAAAGGGAAACCCTCCTACACAGTTGGTGGGAATGCAAGCTGGTGCAGCCACTCTGGAAAACAGCATGGAGGTTCCTCAAAATGTTGAAAATAGAACTGCCCTATGACCCAGCAATTGCACTATTGGGTATTTACCCTAAAGATACAAACGTAGTGATCCAAAGGGGCACATGTACCCGAATGTTTATAGCAACAATGTCCACAATAGCCAAACTATGGAAAGAACCTAGATGTCCATCAACAGATGAATGGATCAAGAAGATGTGGTATATATACACAATGGAATACTATGCAGCCATCAAAAGAAATGGAATCTTGCCTTTTGCGACAACATGGATGGAACTAGAGCGTATCATGCTTAGCGAAATAAGTCAAGCAGAGAAAGACAACTATCATATGATCTCCCTGATATGAGGAAGTGGTGATGCAACATGGGAGCTTAAGTGGGTAGGAGAAGAATCAATGAAACAAGATGGGATTGGGAGGGAGACAAACCATAAGTGACTCTCAATCTCACAAAACAAACTGAGGGTTGCTGGGGTGAGGGGGTTTGGGAGAAGGGGTTGGGATTATGGACATTGGGGAGGGTATGTGCTTTGGTGAGTGCTGTGAAGTGTGTAAACCTGGTGATTCACAGACCTGTACCCCTGGGGATAAAGATATATGTTTATAAAAAATAAAAAATTAATAAAAAAATTATTTGCTGAATAAATGAGCTTTCCCACTAGGGTCAGAGAGGGCTTGTGTGAAGGTTGGGTGTTTTCCCGTCACTCTGGGGTGTAGCTGAGAGGATATGGGTCCCTCTGGCCTCAGCTGTTCCATTCCCTTCTGATTCTTCTTTCCCACTTTGCAAAGCCTTTACATCTGTCTCTTGATCTACACTGCCTACATCTGTTGTTTATGTACACATTATTTAGTAAAGATGGAGAATGTGTGGCTCTAAGTCAGGGGTTCTCAGTGTTTTTTGGTTATGTAGACCCCTTTAAGAATTTCATGAATTTCAGGATCTTTTCTGCAGAAAGTGCAATGGAATCGCATGCTCACAATCTTACCCAGTATTTGGGAGGATTTTATGGACTCTTGAAACTGAGCATTTACATATCCTTGATGATATGTCTCTGGGCTTGATAATGCATCAGGCAGAAATTTCATTACCCAAATGTCCTGAACACAAAAGACCCTTTAAAATAGGATGTACTAAAAATGCAGTACATCAGACTCAGAGAGCATTAGAACAGAAAGTAATAGGATAGACTTCTAGATGCCTTCATTTCGATGATAAAGAAACTGAAGCCCAAAGCAAGAGATGTCTGCCCCAGGGAAAGGATGCTGTGTTCCAGCTCCTGTCACGAGTCCTGCATGCTAATGGTACAGTTTGGGCTGCACAGCATCTCCAGCTAGGGATGGTACAGTCTCCTGCCAGATGGATGGGGCTTGCCTGCTTGGAATTAGTTCACTTGGACTGGTTACTTGCTTAACTTATTGGTTACTCTCTCTAATCAGAGAAATAAGACCAGAACTAACTAATGAACCAAGGAACTATTTCCTTTTCTCCCACTCTCCTTCCTCCCTCTGTCTCTCTTTTCTCTTTTCTTTTTTACTTTCCTGCTTCCTTCCTCCCTTCCTCCTTCTCTTCCACTCCTCCCTTCCTTCCTTCCTCCATTTTCTTTCTTTCTCTACTCTTCCTCTCTCTTTTTTTCTCGCTTGCTTTTTTTGTTTTCTTGTTATCTTTCTCTCCTTCTGTTTCTTTTTCTTTCTCCCTTTCTTTGCTTCTCTGCTTCTGTCTCTTGCTTTCTTGCTTTTCTTTTCTCTTTCTTTCCTTTCTCCAGTTCTCCATAAGAAGAGTGTAATTCTTGTTTGGGTCATGTCTCGCCATTGTACGTCAGACTTTCTGGGAGTAGTAACTGAGACAGATTTTGGGGTGAAAGATATTTATTATGGAGCTACAGCTATGAAGGGAAGAGATGGAGCCACCAGAGCCGTGGAGGAAGCTGCATGGTGATGTAGGCTCCTCACAGCCTGCCTGCCTACCAGAGCAGCAGGAGGAAGCAGAGCCCCAAATGCCTGGGCCCTTATACCTCTGCATCATCCTGTGAGTCCTGTGGAGGACAGTGACACTGGCTGTCTGTGGCTGATCCAGGACTTGACAGAGAGAATTGGATGCTGTCTGCTTACCTCACTTCCCGAAGCTGGGCTGCATGCTGTCTCTGGAGAAAAACCAGGCAGTTCATCTGGGTCTGTTGCAGACCACCCTGGGATAGTCAGATCCATGTTCCCGTGTGTGTGTGTGTAGGGATCAGAATTCCCATGGGTCTCTCTTGCTGAGTGGAAACAAAAGAGGTACATAAGACAGACAGATGAAAGCCCCTGCCGCTGTGGTTGGCCTTGGAACACAATTGATAGTGGTCAGCTTCTTCCTCCATTGCCTGTCTTAGATGATCCCTATACTCAAGGGCCACTCCTGTTGGCCTCAGCTGCATGTCTGGTTATATGACCCAGGTGCTCCTCTCCATGGAACCTGGATTTCCTTGTCAGGTTGTGGATGCTTTTCCTGGCCATTTGAATTCACAGGTAGGCAAGAGACATCAGAACATCTCTGTGGCAAAAGCCTGGGTCCCTCCAGGCCCCAGGATCAGCCACTGCCCCCAGTGAACAAGCATATATTTGCAGAGGTTGGCAAAGTTCCCTATATCTGCCACTGAGAATAATGTGAGGTGTGGTGGGGTGCTTAAAGGTTTTGGTGTCGGCATATCTGGAACATCTGAGGACAAGTCAAGCTCCACAGACCAGTCAGGATCAGAAATTTCTCCTGTCCAGTTCTGTTGGGAAAATGATAACAAGAATGGGGTGGGGTGCTCCTGGGAAGGTCCTGGCTTCTCCTGTGGTCAGGGTCACTGTGGAACTGGGCCTGGTCTCCATGGGTTGGCGATGTCATGTGCTAACTCCAGTGTGTGGTTGCTGTTTCGGGTGGAGGGACTCCAGCACCTCCAAAACTGCTGCAGTGCTGGAGAGGCGTCCTTCAGCAGCCTCAGGACACGGAGTAATTTATTCCAAAGAAGAGTAGATGGTTGATGTCACCTCAGGAAAGGAGCTAGAGTAGGTGTGAAGGAAGCTAGCTAGACTTCACATGTTTGAGTGCAGCTGGAGTTGGGCCCCTAAACCAGGATGACCAGGGCAGACTGGCCAGTCTGTCTGCTGCTGGCATGAGAGTAACTGATGATGTGGGAGAGATGATGCCATTCAGGATTCAGGGTGATTATAAAAAATTGTTACAAGACACAAGATAAGACCACGCCTCATTCTTCTCAGAGATGGACCAGTGGTAGAGGCCCAGGGGAGAAATGCAGAGAGGTTAGGAGAGTAGGGGACTGGCTGCCCACTGTGGTGGGGGGGTGATTAGTGACCCCGTCTTAGAAGACAATTGAGCAATATGTTTTCAGATCTTTAAAAATACTTATACCCTTTGCTTGTAACTGCATTTATAGGAGTCTATTTTAAGGAAATTTTAAATTGATGCTTACAGAGATTCATCGTCGCTGTTCATGGAATAACTATCCTAATAGACTGAGAAAAATCCAAAAAATTAGTAGGAAAATTAATACATCATTCAAGAGACATCTATATGCTGGGATACTACACAGAAATTTGTTGAAGAATTCCTAATGATATAAAGCAATTTTGATGATATCTTAGGTAAAAAAAGAATATATTTTTATTCTTGTACATTGTACAATTGTACATTTATTCTTGTACATTGTAATTCCAATTATGTGTCTATATGTGTCTTCATTTATATGTGCATATATGTATGTATTTATAGGAAAAAACAGGTCCAGATTTTGCATTGTATTTGAAATTTGGAACTGCTATTATCACAATTTACTTTTACTTATACAACCAATGTTAGGGAGAACGAAGTCTTATAGATTATTTATCATAACTCAAAGAAAATCTATACGTTCTATTCTGTTATTTGGGATAATCAAAATTGAATTGGCTACCACATGTTTGATAAGTAACTGTAAGTATTGATGACACCTGTATGATAAATACAATTTCTCAGAAGTAGAACCAGTGTTATTGTCTCAGGACCAAATTTTTTATAACAAGTAACCATTTTGACTAGACTATAAGCTCAGAAGAGTATTTATTGTAAGTAAGTCACTCCATTTTGTGGTGAAAAATACACAGTAAATGCGACTTCAAAGCACCACGGGTCTTGGCACATGTGGCGTGTTTGAAGGATCTGGATGCTCCTGTTCTCCTTCTCTTGAAAACAGGCTGATATGCCAGGTCAATGCACCCTCATGGTTATAGACATCCACCTTAATTACTTTTAGAACTTGTGGCCTTTGGTTGGTTAAAAGATAAAAAGAGGCATCCTAAACATATTAATAATTTATTGGAGCAAGAAGTCCATTGCTATCAGGCACCAAGCCAGAAGTGGTCAGGAGGGCCCCACCGGCAGTTGCTGGGGAAAGAGTTTTGTAGAGAAGGAGCAAAGCAAAGAAAGGAAATTATTGGCTGGCTACAGCAGAAAGCCTAGCTGGCTGTTGCCTAGGTCCCTAGGTTTTGATTTTGTAACCTGGAGGCATTTATAGGCTTAGATTGTGGTTTGCTTCCCACAGGCCGCTAAGGCACCTGTTCTAACAATCTCATTGTTTAACCAATTTCACAGGTTTTAATGATGATTTTAACGAAGGCTGAGGAAGTGTATCACACAATCTCCTCTTTTTATGCTTCTACATTACTTCCAATTTTACTTACAAAGTCTTTTTTGGGTCAGTGGCTTCTCTTGATCTCCATTATCACTCCATCGCCCTGCTACATTTGCGTGGGTCTGTGTGGGCAGTCACTCCTGGCTTAGGCTCTCCTGAGTTACTGCTCCACAAGCATCCAGTCCCAAAGCTGGCCTGACAGGAGACTGACCTTCTATCCCAACCCACTCCCAGTGCTTCCTTCTAGGTGTCTCCTGCTGCTCTCCTGTTGACAACTACTCATTATCCTGATCTCAGTATTAGGTTCCTCAGAGCCAACTGATTTTCTCAAAGGTGCCTTCCTGATCCCCAGTTTAATTAGTGCATTCCCCTCTACTTTCACAGTAATCTCAGTGACTTGATGGTAATTTATAATTATGTTTTTGTTTGGGGACCTTTTGCTTGGTTCTCCCCAAGGCAGAGAGCTCACAGGATGTCCAACTCTCTGCCCTGCACCGGCCCCACCCACAGCACTTGGTATAAACACTAGATGCTCAATTTGTGTGTGAACGATGTATACAAGAAGTAGAATAATGAACCATAAAAAGGCCTATCAAGGAAGAGATGATCATGTTGTGTAGCAGTATTTATCTCTGACAGGTTGGGTTATGGATGATTTTTAATTTCCTATTTAAACATTGATGTTCTATCCAATTTTTCTGTAATGAGAATTAATTACTTTTGTATTCAGAGCAAATCCTTAAAAAAAGGAAAACCACATCTCTGAGGCATTAGTAGAGGGGGGAGAGGGTTCCTTGCAGGAGCTCAGGGAGATCTTGGTAGGGGTGGTCCCTGAAGAGGGGGCTTCAGGGTGTCCATAAGGTGTGGAAGGGGCAGGCTGTGCTGGGCTGCTGCTGTTGCCCCAAAGGCTCCCGGGCTTGAGCAGAATAGGTGGTGCTGGCCTACACAATGGCAGGCAGAGAGGTTGAGCCATGGAAAAAGAAGGGATACTTTGAGATTAAATTCAGCCTCCTCTTTTTTTTTTTTTTTTAAAGATTTTATTTATTTATTTGAGAGAAAGAGAGAACACACATGTGCAGGGATGCATGCAGGCAGGGGTACAGAGAGGGAGAGAATCTCAAGGGGACTCCGTACCCAGTATGGAGCCTGATAGCGTCTCCATCTCCCAACCCTGAGATCATGACCTGAGCTGAAATCAGGAGTCTGCTGCTGAACTGACTGAGCCCCCACAGGTACCTGTTGGCCTCTTTTTTTAAGCAGACAAGAGGTAGGGAATGAGTTGCCTTCTTCCTTCTACAGGTGGGTGGTCCAGATGGTGTGAGCTGGGTTAGGAGCATGACTCTTATAAAGGATGGAAATTTACATTGTGGTTCTAGGGCAAAACATTTCCTCCAGCTGAGATTTCCATATATAAGATGATGGTGTGGATAATGCCTATCTGATGGCATTGCTATGGAGACAAATAATGAATTTGAGTTAAGAGCTTGTAACAGGCTCTGACCTGGTTTATGCTCAATTGCTTACTCCAGTAACCAGCAATAGGTTTGTGGGGTTGGTGCCTTACAAGAGAGAGGCTCCTACACTGTTGGTAGTAATGCAAGCTGGTCCAGCCACTCTGGAAAACAGCATGGAGGTTCCTCGAAAAGTTGAAAACAGAGCTACCTTACGACCCAGCAATTACACTACTGGCTATTTAGCCTAAAGATACAAATGTAGTGATCCAAACGGGCATGTGCACCAGAATGTTTATAGCAGCAATGTCCACAATAGCCAAACTATGGAAAGAACCTAGATGTCCGTCAACAGATGAATGGATAAAGAAGAGGTGGTATATATATATACAATGGGATACTATGCAGCCATCAAAAGAAATGAAATCTTGCCATTTGCGATGACATGGATGGAACTAGAGGGTAGAAAACAACTATCATATGATCTCTCTGATATGAGGAAGTGGAGATGCAATGTGGGGGGTCTGGGGGGTAGGAAAAGAATGAATGAAATAAGATGGGATCGGGAGGGAGACAAACTATAAGAGACTCAATGTCACAAAACATACTGAGGGTGGCTGGGAGGAGGGGGGTCAGGAGAGAGTGGTGGAGTTATGGACATTGGGGAGGGTATGTGCTATTGTGAGTGCTGTAAAGTGTGTAAACCTGGTGATTCACAGACCTGGGGCTAATAATACATTACATGCTTATAAAAATACATTATATGCTTATAAAAAATAAAAAAAATTATCTGTCAAAAAAAAAAAAAAGAGAGAGGCTTTCGATATTGCACGGTGTTCTGCCACTATCACACATAATTCGGTTTAGAATCACATTTGGGAGCCATTATCCTGAAGCCATCACTAGTCCCTAATTTTCTGTTCTACACTTTCTCATGATCTAAATTTTCAAGCTGAGGGGTTGTTTTCCAGTTACCTGCCAATATCCGCTTTTTCAACACCACTCAGCAATTATGTTGCTTTGCTTGCTAATTTCACGAATAAGACAGATGTATTCTTTAAACAATTTCCATGAAGGAAAATGGGTTTCTGGAGTTGAATATCATGGTCTTGTTTGGGTCACTGATTTGTGGGTGGGCATTGTGAAATGTCATTTCCAGCCGCAGGTTTGTTTCTTTCTAGAAACTTGACCCACAGCAACGTCTTTGCTCTTGCTTTCAGTATGGAGACAACGTGAAAATGACACTTTGTACTCTCTTCTGCTTGCTTTTATGTGCACATCTAGACAAATTGAAAACAGAGTGGAAGGCAACACTTTCTTACACTTTCAGAGGTGCACTGAAGAATGACATCATCTGAATTGTCAAGTCAATCTTCACAATAGAGGAAGAAAAGCTAGCAGAAACATAGAAGGAAAAGTGGGGCAAACAGACAGAAGAGTGTGGGAGGCTGGGTCATGCTGCCTTCTTCCAATTTTGAGCTGAAAGAACCACAGGCAGACACAACTGGAGGGAAGACAACAAGGAGTTCTGGCTTGAGATTCTTGGAAATGCTCTAATAGCTCCTGTTCGTCAGTTTCACACATAAGCGAACAACTCATAAAGACCAATTATTTATGCTGGCAAATAATACAGATAAACTAAGATGAGTCAGTAAGTACACCTTACCTTCTAGTAATAATTTCTAGCATAAACATAAAATAAGCCCATCATGCCCAGACTTGGCACCTGGAGTGTCTTCAGTAGCATCAGAGCTCTGTTCCCTTAAATGTGCTTTGGGGACCCCAGGCCAGCAGTGGGGAGGGGCGGAGGTGTTCTGCAGGTGCCACTGTCATTAACAGGTTAGGAAAAGTTGGGAAAGACGGGACACCAGGGACAGATCACATAAGCCAGGCAATGCAGTCTAAATGGATCTTCAAAGAACCAGGGAAACATGTATAGAAAATTCAGCTTTGAAATCCAGAGACTGGGAATCAGGAAGGAGATACAGGGTACCTAGGATCAGGCATTGCCTGGAGGCATTGCCTGCTATACTGGAGTTTGTTATGGACTCCCAGCAGGGGTGGGTGAGTGCGACGACTGTGCTCAAAAGGCCAGGGTGGAAGTCCAGCATCCTTCCTTGGTCACAGCAGCTGATATGCTCATGATTAGGGTCTTTGTGTTCAGTAATGAGTGAAGCTTGTCAGATATGCTCCACTTGCCTTGTGCAGGGAGTTCCTCACTGTTAACCACCTGGGGAGACAATCAGAAGCATTTGTGGGCAAAACCAGGCATCCTAACATTTAGGAACTCGTGCCCTGCAGGTGGCTGGCATCTGACTTTGCACCAGGGAAGTGCTTGCCCGCCCACCTCCCACCCCCACTCTCACCATGCTTATCGCACTTTCTTTCTGACCTTTGCCAAAGTGGTGCGGTAAGAGCCTGGACTGTAGAGCTGGTTAGCCTGGACATAAGTCCTGGCTCTGCTGCTCCCTAGCTCTGTGACCTAGGGCAAACTACTTAACGTCTCTGTGCTGTAGTTTCTCTGATAATAAGAGTACCAACTGCACAGTGCTGTTTTTAGGAATACATGCAATAATATTTATATGATCTTCAGATAGAGCTTGAAAAAGTGTTAAATCTCATCCCTAGTGCTTGAAAACCCTGCCAGGTTTTGGATTCCTTGAAGTGTGACCAAATGCACAACATCAATAACAGCTGAGGTTTCCAGCATGCACAACATTTGAGAACGTCCCCAGCTGAAAATCTGAGGAGTTTAACCTGGAGATAAAGTTTTGTTCCTTTTTTCCATATAGAATTTCCATCAGCCATTTTATTCTGTCTCCTGCTTTCAAGCCTGTCTGCCTCTAGCCCATCTGAGATCAGTAATTTGTCTCCATGATCTCAGGGAATGATCCTTCCTGTGATAATTTATTCTAATCACACTGGTTTGTTTGGATTCTCTGTTGCTAAGCAACACTTACTGAGCTTTCTTGTCCTTTTTTTGCTCTTCTGACTATCCAGCTCAATACAAGGAGCCCCTTTGCAACCAGTCATGACACAGTTCATAAAGGCAAGTGATAACAGGGCATGAAAGGGTGGCGAGATGGGTAAAGTGGGCCTAGCCCTATACTCCTGGAAGCCCTGAGATTCTGAGGGTCCAGGTGAGAGCCAGCTGAGTGAGGATCCAGAAGGCAGGTTGTTTCCATCCACAGGAGACTTGGCAGAAGCTCTGATCCATTGGCCCAGCCCGGGACACGCTGTACTGTCACCTTGGCAATGCTGAGAACTGCCTTAGCCTCTCACCCCATTTCTGCACATCTACTGTCCTGTCCCTGGCCTTAGAGTGAGTAGGAGGGAGAGGGAGGGTGGCATCTTGTTGGTGTGGCCCCTGGCCTAGAAGTCTCCGGAATTTGATGAGTTTATAGAAAAGCTTTTCAGCCCAGGAACTAACTGTTGTGGCCTGAACTCAAACAAATGCTACAGGCAATGAGTGTCTTTGGTTCCGTCCACACTCTGAGCTACCGGCGGGCAGGGAGTGGTGGGTGAGGATCTGCTCACTCCACAGGACTCCAGCCTGCAGGAGAGCTGAGCAGGGCTCACCCTGGACAACACCTCCTTCCAGAACACTGATGGGAGTGCTTTCTCTGTGCAAAGAGGCTGCTTTGAGGTTGTAATTGTTCTACTATTTATTTTCTCTAAACCACTGGGGAGGCCAATATCAGGAGCCACCAAAGGGTGCTTACTCCAAATGTTCCCTTTGCCTACATGGGGTCTGATCTCTCTCTGTTTTTGAGCCATAATGGTTTGTTTATCAAAATTGGGTATCAATAAATATATATTTACATATTTTTAAAAACATAAATAATATAATATTAATAAGAAGAACACCTGGACACTTCCCCACTCTACACATTAGCTTAAGGAAAAGCTGATTACCAGGTCCTTCAAGGAGCCCTGGGCTTCTCTGCAACCACTTCTCCCTAGTCTTTGAGGCAACTGCCACTTTGAATTTTGTGTTTAGCAGTTCTTGCTTTTCTTTATGGTTTACTCCAGAAGTTTCCCTAGTCAGTATATTCAATTTTGCCTGCTTTTACATTTTATATAAATGGAATCACATTGAAAGTATTCATCTGCAACATATTTTTCAGATATCAGTATTATTTTCCAAAGATTGATTCACAGTGATGATTTTAGCTGAGTTCCTTCTTTCTTAACCTCTACTACATAATAATCCACTGGACCCACTGGACAAGTATACAGTAATATACTTACCTTTTCTCTGGTTGATGGCTATTGGGGTTGGCTCCATTTTCTTGCTTCTACACCCAAGGCAGCCATGGACACATTTCTGCAACTCCTGTGCACAAGGTGACAATTTCTCCAGGATGGTAGCTCTTTAATGTTTTGTTCTAGGACCATTGTATGCTCATAAAAGGACTTCTGTTTATGTATACTGCATTTGTTGGTATTTACCATACCAAAAATGAACAGTGAATGATTGAGAAATATTAAGTCATTTAAAATAACTATCATATATCTGTTACATGATAACATGAATAATACTTCAATGAAAAAATTTTTTTACCACTTTGTGAGGGAGACCAGCAGCTCCACACCTGAGGGAAGCCCTTCCAGCTGGCCCTCGTTCTGTGGAAGTTGGACAGGAAGGAATTTGGCATCTATCCTCACCAGTCGGGAGATTGAAGAGAGGAAGAGCAGCAATTCTGGAAACAGAAAATCAACCACTTTCTAGAGGTAAGACATGTGGAAAAGTGAATCTGAGGCAACATAGCAAAAGAGACACTTTAAGGGGAAGGAACCGGCTCCCGGCAAGTGGTGGAGCAATAGTGGAGCACAAAATCAGAAATTTAGAAGTCAGTTCCACTGAGGAATGTAGCTCCAGAGGCTAAACAGGACAGTGGGGTGTGGAGCCTTGATGGGGAGAATGTGGTCTCAGGACCTGCAGTGTCACAGAAAGATTGGGAGTGCCTGAATGTGGCAGAGCTAGGTTTCAGAGTGGGAAATCTGGCTGCAGAGATGGAACCAAGGAGTGGGCTTTTAGCTCAGGATTACCTTAAATCAAGATCCAAAGCACAGTAGGACCCCTCTTTTTTGAGCAGGGACCCCAAAAGTGGCAGATTTAGGGAGACTCCATCCTTCCTCCTCTGGGAGGAGTGGTGCAGGAGCACACTGCAGGAATCTACTGGGTTTGGAGACTCCAGATGGGGCCATGTACCAGAGTTAGAAATGCTAGGTCACAGGGTGGGTGAACATGAAGACCCGCTGGAGACCATGGAGATGGGAGTGATTGACTGCTTTTCTCAGAGGGTGCACTTAGGGGGCCTGAGCTCTTGATTCTATGGGGCCAGAGACTGGGAGGCCACCATTTTCATTCCAGTCCTCCAAAGCTGTATGTTCAGGGAACAAAAGCTCCTGAGATCAAAACCAAGCATATTACTTAGCCTGGTCCCTGGCAAGGGTGGTGCAACTCTGCCTCTGGCAAAGAGATTTGAGAATCATGGCAACAGGCCCCTCCCCCAGAAGATTAGCAAGAGCATCCAGCCAAGACAAAATACGCTGATCAATGAGAACTGCAGAACTCCAGAGCTAGGGGAAAGCAACACAGAATTCATAGCTTTCCCCCCATGATTCTTTAGTCTTTAAAGTTAAATTTTTTAAATTTTATTTTTTTCTTATTCTATTTTTGAAAATTTTCCTCTTTCTTATTTTAATGTTTTACAGTATTTTATTTTATAAATATCATTTTAAAAATCTTTTCAAATTTTCATTGTTATAGTCATACTCTTATTCTTATTTGTATACATATAGGTTTTCTTTCTTTAAAGTTTTGGGATATAGTTTCTTCTAATAGATCAAAATATACCCCCATGTTGCATCACCACTTCCTCATATCAGGGAGATCATATGATAGTTGTCTTTCTCCGCTTAGAAAAATGGGATTGGGAGGGAGACAAACCATAAGTGACTCTTAATCTCACAAAACAAACTGAGGGTTGCTGGGGGGAGGGGGTTTGGAAGAAGGGGGTGGGATTATGGACATTGGGGAGGGTATGTGCTTTGGTGAGTGCTGTGAAGTGTGTAAACCTGGTGATTCACAGACCTGTACCCCTAGGGATAAAAATATATGTTTATAAAAAATAAAAAATTATATAAAAAAAATAAAATAATAAAATAAAGATTTTTAGCTGAAAGTGCAAAGATAAAAAAATATATATATACCTAAATCTAGCACAAGGCTTTGCTCTAGTATCCAACCTGATCACATTATTTCCTCTTTTTTTTCTCTTTTTTCAACCAACTTCTTATCTTATCAATTGCTTGTTTAGAATCTTTTTAAATTTTCATCTTTACAGTCATATTCCATCCCTTCATCATGTTTACTCTTATTTGTGTGTGTGTGTGTATGAAGTTTTTCTTTCTTTAAAATTTTGGAAGATAGTTTCTTCTAACAGACCAAGATACACCCATTTACAATTGCACCCAAACCTACAAGATACCTAGGAATAAAGCTAACTAAAGAGGCAATGAATCTGTACTCAGAAAACCATAAAGTACTCATGAAAGAAATGGAGGAAGACACAAAGAAATGAAAAAATGTTCCATGCTCAGGGATTGCAAGAACAAATATTGTGAAAATGTCTACACTACCTGGAGCAATCTACACATTTAATGAATCCTTATCAAAATACCATCAATTTTTTTCAAGGAAATGAAACAAAAAATCCTAAAATTTATATGGAACCAGAAAAGACCCCAAATAGCCAGAGGAATGTTGAAAAAGAAAACCAAAGTTGGCGGCATCACAATTCCAGACTTCAAGCTCTATTACAAAACTGTCATTATCAAGACAGCAAGGTACTGGCACAGAAGCAGATACATAGATCAATGGAACAGAATAGAAAGCCCAGAAATGGAACCTCAATTCTATGGTCAACTAATCTTTGACAAAACAGGAAAAAATGTCCAAAGGGAAAAGGACATTCTATTCAACATATGGTGCTGGGAAAACTGGACAGCCACATGCAGAAGAATAAAACTGGACCATTTCCTTATACCACACACACACATGGACTGAAAATGGAAGAAAAACCTCAATGTGAGCTAGGAATCCATCAAAATCCTTGAGGAGAACAAGGCAGCAACCTCTTTGACTTCAGCCTTAGCAACTTCTTCCTAGAAACATTGCCAAAGGCGAGGGCAAAAATGAATTCCTGGGACTACATCAAGATCAAAAGCTTTTGCACATCAAAGGAAACAGACAAAACCAAAAGACAACCAACAGAATGGGAAACTATATTCGCAAATGATATATCAGATAAAGGGATAGTATCCAAAATATGTAAAGAAAGTATCAAACTCAACACCCAAAGAACAAATAATCCAATCAAGAAATGGACAGAAGACATGAATATACATTTCTGCAAAGAAGGCATCCAGATGGCCAACAGACACATGAAAAAGTGATCCACATCTATCAGCATCAGGGAAATACAAATCAAAACCACAATGAGATATCACCTCACACCAGTCAGAATGGCTGAAAGAGGATCCCTCCTACACTGTTGGTGGGAATGCAAGCTGGTGCAGCCACTCTGGAAAACAGCATGGAGGTTCCTCAAAAAGTTGAAAATGGAGCTACCTTATGACCCAGCAATTGCACTACTGGGTATTTACCCTAAAGATACAAATGTAGTGATCTGAAAGGGCATGTGCACCCAAATGTTTATAGCAATGTCCACATTAGCCAAACTATGGAAAGAACCTAGATGTCATCCATCAACAGATGAATGGATAAAGAAGATGTGATATATATACACAATACTATACTATGCAGCCATCAAAAAAACCACCAAAATCTTGCCATTTGCAATGATGTGGATGGAACTATAGGTTATTATGCTAAGCAAAATAAATCAATCAGAGAAAGACTGTTGTCATATGATTTCTCTGATATGAGGAATTTGAGAGGCAGAGCGGGGGTCATGGGGAGCAGGGGGGAAATGAAACAAGATGGAATTGGGAAGAATATTAATCATAAGAAACTCCTAATCTCAGGAAACAAACTGAGGGTTGCTGGGGGGTGTGGGGAGGGATAGGGTGGTTGGGTGATGAGCTGTGAATTGTGTAAGACTGATGATTCACAGAGCTATGCTCCTGAAGCAAGTAATATAGTCATGTTAATTAAAAAAAAGGAAACTTCTGTTTTATACATGGAATTTTCTTAAAGTGAGTACAGGTATCCACAATCAGGATACATTATGGACTGAGATAAACCCAAGGTTAATAATTATGGTGTTCACCATTCTGAATTGTAAAATATTTGTCATCTATGCCTTGATTATGAATGACAGTTCTATTTTCTTCAAAAAATTGACTGAACAAGGTTCAGAGTAGGTCTTTAGCATGAAAATGTAAATGCATGTCATTTAAATACAGTCACAGAATTCATGTAAAAAATAATTTTTAAAAAAGATTTAATTTATTTATTTGAGAGAGAGACAGCATGCGTGTGCATGCACACATGGTGGAAGGAGGGACAGAGGAACAATAAGACCTCCCACTGAGCCAATGTGGGGCTCAATCCCAGGACCCTGAGATCAAGACCTGAGCCGAAATCAGATGTCTAACCAACTGAGCCACCCAGGCACCCTGAAAATAACTATTTTTCAAAACAAAAAAATAGTGAGAGAAGTGACATTGTTTTACATTTTTATGGCTCTCTTGCATATCTGTCTGAATAGAAGTAAGCTGGATTCTCCTATTTTCTTCTGTATTTGGTCAGTTGTAATTTGTTGTTTTGGTTGAAGTATATGTAGAAATCCAGCTTCCCATGAAAGAGGGAAAAACATCTTTAAAAACTTTTCTTGAGATATTTGAGATAATTGTGGATATATTTTGATAGGACACCAAAACTAGATAAGATATCTTAAAAAAAATTTTTTTTTTATTTGTTTTCAGCGTAACAGTATTCATTGTTTTTGCACCACACCCAGTGCTCCATGCAATCCGTGCCCTCTCTAATACCCACCACCTGGTTCCCCCAACCTCCCACCTCCCGCCCCTTCAAAACCCTCAGATTGTTTTTCAAGTCCATAGTCTCTCATAGTTCGCCTCCCCTTCCAATTTCCCTCAACTCCCTTCTCCTCTCCATCTCCCCAAAAAACCCTTTTATATCTTATTACATCAAAGTACATTGTGTTTTGAGTCAATCTTATACCCAAACATTGTTTTCACACATCGGTCATTTGGAAAATATTAGTTCACTGAGGTATGCAAATCTTCCGAATGTTGACACATTTTCTTAACAATACCAAAGAAATTATATTAATTTATATCGTGCCTAATCTCACTAGAAGTCTTTAAATATTGGGGAGCTATAGTGCTCATGGTGGCAGAAACAAAATTTCTACATTTCTAATTTTTGTTTGAAAGGGCCAATTTGATTATTTGTAACAAATATTGTCAGTTACTTTTATTTTTAAGTGACAGGCACACTGGGTGATTTTTGAAAAGTTGCCAACTTGCTTTCAAGTGCAATAAGTGCTTCATGAGAAAACAGCTAGTTCAATTTTGAAAGGAATTTTCCTTAATGAAACCATTGCATGCAACCTAAGTGCTTTATGCTTCTCAGTTAGTCACACAGGCTATTAAAAAGACATGCACCGAAGGGCTAAGATTTAGTAAAATGAACAACTTTTACCCCTTCACCAATGAGGCAAAATGCTTAGGTACACCTGGCTTTCTATTTGTTAGCTGCAAGCACTTGGCCATGATGAACATGACTACTAGTGTGGATTGTGCCATTGCCTTGATTTGAGCTAAGCATCTGCCGTTACCCCACCATCGCTGCAGTGCAAAAGTCAATGCAGTGAGAAAGGCAAATTTGTCTTAAAGTACTATGAAATAAGTTTAACTTGGAGGACTAATTGAACGTGTCTTTAGTGACCCCAGTGTCTGCCAAAGCACACAGTGAGAACCATGACTCAAGGGAACACACTTGGAATTGGTGGACTGTACAGCATGTTTATGTTCAAAACTATACCCAGTCAAAACTATACCTAAATTGTTTTCCAGAATGGATGTGGCAACGTACACAACATCCACCAGCAATGTGTGATCCTGGTTTGCTTAAGTCCCTCTAAACTTGATACGGTCATATTTCTCTTCTTAAATTTGGGCTGTTCTAGTGAGTATACTGAGGATCAATTTACCCTTTAGTGATAAAATTTTAAAACTTTATTGAAATATACTAAAGAAGACTTCAAGTAATAGAGATAACATGTTAGTTGCCCACTTGTGTTCTTGTATAGGAATACACTTATTAAAGTGCCAGAAGCTCATACAAATTCCATTATTTAATCTTTCCAACAATTTTGTGAAGTTCTTACTACCTTTGCTTTCATTTCATACCCACAAACTGAAGCTTAGTAAAGAAACTTGCTGAAGATCTCACGGGGTAAAATAAGAAATATATATGATGTCTCTGTCCCTGGTTCCTGCTAATATTTAGTCGTGGACCTCAGTTCCTAAAATCTCTTTAATCTCCTGAGTGATGGAAGTGATAGGAGCATCTTCCACAGAGTTCCTAAATCTGTTGGAATTTCTTGAATAATAGAAACATCCTTTGTTCTAATGAGGCAATTCTTGGTGGGCTCCTGTTGGGGGCTAGCCACTTAAAGAACAAGCCATGATTAGAAGCTTTGAACATTCAGCCTCAGCCCCCATCCTGAGGTAGGAGAGATGAGCTAGAGAAATAGTTAATAACCATTTATACATGCATGCTGGATCCTCTCTAAAAATCCCTATAGCACAGGGTTTAGAGAACTTCTGGGTTGGCGGACACATCCATATGCTGGGAGGGTGATGCACCTCAATTCCATTAGAACAGAAGCTCTTGTGCTCAAAACCCTTCTGGACTGAGTCCTCCCTCTCTCTTCATCTGGTTGTTCATTTGGGTCCTTTATTGTATCCTTTATTATATATTGCCCCAGGGAATGTAAGTAAGGCTTTCTCAGAGTTCTGTGAATTATTCTAGCCAATTATTAAAACTGAAAAGGGGGAATTGGGAACCTCTGCTTTGCAGCCAGTTTGTACTGACGTGTGGTTATCCTGGACACTCATCCCCTGTGATTGGTATCTGAAGTTGGGGTCAGTCTCATGAGGCTGAGCCCTTAGCCCATGGGATTTGACGCTAACTCTACGTAGATAGTGTCAGAATTGAATTGCATTGTAGGACTCCTGGTTGATGTCAGAGAATGGGTTGGTGTGGGGAAAAGCACTCATATATTTGGTGTCAGAATTGTTGAGTGAATACAAAAACAGTTTTTCCTGTTACAAAACTTGCTGGGAAAGTGAGTCCATATGTGTACCATCCTCATGCACTCAATCACTATGCCATATAGATGCTGGTAGGTGGGGGTTTTGGAAAAAGAGAGAAGGGGAGTAGAAGGTACAAAATTTGTTTTGTACAGGGGTGTTTGGGTGGCTTAGTTGGTTAAGCATCTGCCTTTGGCTCAGGTCATTGATCCCAAGGTCCTGGGATCAAGTGCATTGGGCTCTCTCCCTGCTCAGTGGGGAGTCTGCTTCTCCCTCTGTTGCTCCTCCTGCTTGTGCTCTCTCTCTTTCTCTCTGTCAAATACACAAATAACATCTTTAAATTTTTTTTTTTTTTTACATAAGGCTGTAATCAATTTTGAAGTGAATGTTGGCTAGAATTTATTTGTATATAGGCTTCCAGATTCTCATGAATCTTTCTTGCTCATTTAATGCTCACAGTATTTTGTCAGGTGCACTTCATGGAAAAGTGGTGTTGCACACCAACTTCTTGTATTGGCTGAAGGAGCGTTGTTTGTGGTATATGGAAAGTCACTCAAAAGCCCTTCCAGACAAGCTGGTCCAGAGGTCACAGACCAGAAGGGCTCATAAACAAAATTAAAATGTCTCCATCACATGGTTTATTCAATCAATTTAAATCACAGTGAGAAGCAAGGGAAAAGAGAAGTGCAAGTTAACACACTTAGGATAGGACACACTCTTGGAATACTGGGCATTCAGTGCTTATCTGCTGGGGCCAGGATAGGTTGCCAATGGGCCACTAAGTGAAACCTCATGAGTATTAAGTACTCATATGTATCTAGTATATCCTGCTAGCTGGGGGTTTTGGTAGTTCCTCTTGTATATTTACTATATTATGACTATTTAGTACCTAAGTGCCTCACAAATATTAGATATATCTTGGAAATTTCATCTATCTAGGTTTAAAACTCAAGGTCTATTTACTAACTACTTGTTTCATGTGTAACACACATTGTGCTTTCTGTTTATGTTCAATGAACTTGTTGCTGATCAGCTTCTTAATTTAAACCATCTTTTTAAAAAAATTATTTATTTTCAGAAAAACAGTATTCATTATTTTTTTACCACATCCAGTGCTCCATGCAATCCGTGCCCTCTATAATACCCACCACCTTTACCCCAACCTCCCACACCCCCACCACTTCAAACCCCTCAGATTGTTTTTCAGAGTCCATAGTCTCTCATGGTTCACCTCCCCTTCCAATTTACCCCAACTCCCTTCTCCTCTCTAACACCCCTTGTCCTCCACGATATTTGTTATGCTCCACAAATAAGTGAAACCCTATGATAATTGACTCTCTCTCCTTGACTTATTTCACTCAGCATAATCTCTTCCAGTCCCATCCATGTTGCTACAAAAGTTGGGTATTCATCCTTTCTGATGGAGGCATAATACTCCATAGTGTATATGGACCACATCTTCCTTATCCATTCATCCGTTGAAGGGCATCTTGGTTCTTTCCATAGTTTGGCGACCATCTTAAACGTTGTGCCTGTTTGACCAACTATAAATTTCTTCATCTGATGGAATTGAATATTCTCAAAGCAAATGTACATTACAGTTTGCAAAATGACAATTTCAGGAATCATTATTTATGTTCATTTTAAACAAAAGCAACACACCTGTGTAATTAATGTAGTTAACAGTTGCATCTAAGAATTGAGCCCAAGTGGAGTTTATGTTATTTTATGGATTGCTTTAGTCATCTGGGCTACACTGTTTAAAAGGATAGTCAGTGGCCACATATGCCTACTGAGTACTGCAGCTATGGCTGGACCAAACTGAGATGTGCTGTTAAGTGTAAAATATGCACTAAATTCAAAGACTTACTTTAGAAGAAAGAGCATAAAATAGCTTATTAATAATTTGTATATTAATTACACACTGAAATGATATTTTTATTATATTGAATTAATTAAACTATATAATTAAAATAATTTCAGCTATTTTATTTTTTGTACTTTAATGTGGGTTCTAGAATATTTAAAATTAATTTAATTTAAATTTAAAATCTAAAAAACATCACCATTTAATTACCTATTAGATTTTGAAATACACTCATTAAAATGGATTAAAAGCTTTTGCTGTTTATTTACTTATTTTTTTAAAAAAATTTTATTTAATTATTTGAGAGGGAAGGTGATCTAGAGAGAAGAAGCAGGGGGAGGAGCAAAAGCAGGGGGCCTCAGTCTCTGGGTTGGATCCCCAGACTCCAGGATCATGACTGGAGCCTAAGGCAGATGCTTAACTGACTGAACCACCCGGGCTCCCCCCAAAACTTTTATTGTTTATTTTTCCAGTCTTTTCTGGGTTACTGAGATGTCCAAATGAAGTTGTTTGCTCAAGGATGGCCATTCTCATGTGAAAAATCAGTTACAGAGATCTGGTTCGAATGACGGTATAGGAAAATCCTGAAGTCACCTCCTTCCATGGACAGACTGAATCTACAGTTACACATAAAAAAATTTCCTCTGAAAAAATATCCTAAAGCTAGCTGAGTGATTCCAACACATCTGGCACATGAAAAAAAATCCATATTCACATTTATCATGAGGACCATTAATAATTAATTAATAATGTATAGAATTGTGGAATCACTATGTTGTACACCTGAAACTAATGGAATTAGTTAGTGTACAATATTGAAGTAGGTAGGGGAGGCTAACTGACAATCTTACCATAAACTGTACCCCCCAGCACAGTGACCCACATTTGGGAGAAAACTCAAAACCTGAGCTTCTCCCCAAGGAGAATAGGATTTGAACACCTCAGGGGGCACGCTAACTTCTAAGACCTATAGCTGAGAGACAAGCTCCTAGAACATCAGGTTTAAAAACATACAGGGCCTGTGTCCACAAGACTCACAGGATCATAGGGAGCTGAGAAATGACTTCCAAAGGGCTCATCTGTTCCAGGGTGCAGCACAGAAACAGCTGAGGGATAGGTGCCCAGACTTTATTGCAGGAGGCTCATTTGCTTATCTTAAAGTTAAGTTCTCATCATAGGAAAAAGAATTTTTTAAGTACATACAGTGACAGATGTTACTATACTTATTGTGGTGATTATTTTGCAGTATATACAAATACCAAATCATTATGTTGTACACCAGAAACTAATATAATATTATATGCCAGTTATACCTCAATAAAATAAAAAACACAATGTTTGAGAAAAAAAACTAGCTAATAATTTTCAGATTATAAGCTAATGAGGGTCTCTTTAAGGTAAAGGCTCTGTGTTCTCAATTATTTCACATTCATCTAAATTTTTTTGCCTTCTCTTTAACTTCACCAATGTGCCCTTGCTCGATATAGAGAAAACGAATATAGATATAGAGAAACTAGAGGAAACATTTCCTCTAGTGAAGTTTGTTTGTAAGAATGATTTACCTAATTCTCCTTTTAGTGTACCTTCTTCATGCTCTGTGGCTTCAACCCCAGCTAAGAAGATGGTCAGTTATACTTTATGTGCCAGTATGTTAGGCATCCAGTGAGGTTAATTTAGGCTTCCTTTGATTTGTGTGCAAATGTCTTTTTTTCCCCCTTGCCTGGGACCTATCTTGAGGAAGGCAAAAAGAGAATTTAAAACTTGCCAAGTGGTGAGTAAATTTGGGAACCATAAAAGAACGGAAGAGGCTGCTCATAAGATTCTTGCTGATATAATCTGATATCAGGATTTCATTTTTGTCTGCCTCTCAGAAGGCATGACAAACATTGCCAGCTGAATCTATGAATTTCTTCCCAGCTTGGAAAGGAAGGCACACTCTGGATGAGATAGGCATTTAAAATGTGACCTTCCTTGCCCCCCCTTTTAAAAATTTCTTTTCAGTGTAACAGTATTCATTGTTTTTTGCCCCACACCAAGGGCTCCATGCAATATGTGCCCTCCCTAATCCCCACCACCTTGTTCCCTCAACCTCCCACTTCCCACCCATTCAAGACCCTCAGGTTGTTTTGCAGAGTCCATCGTCTCTCATGGTTCACCTCCCCTTCCAGTTTCCCTCAACTCCCTTCTCTATATCTCCCCATGTCCCCCATGTTATTTGTTATGCTCCACAAATAAGTGAAACCATATGATAATTGACTCTCTCTGCTTGACTTATTTCACTCAGCATAATCTCTTCCAGTCCCATCATTGTTGCTACAAAAGTTGGGTATTCATCCTTTCTGATGGAGGCATAATACTCCATATGTATATGGACCACATCTTCCTTATCCATTCATCCGTTGAAGGGTTCTTTCCACAGTTTGGCGACCGTGGCCATTGCTGCTATAAACATTGGGGTACAGATAGCCCTTCTTTTCACTACATCTGTATCTTTGGGGTAAATACCCAGTACTGCAATTGAAGGGTCATAGGGAAGCTCTATTTTTAATTTCTTGGGGAATCTCTGTTCTCCAAAGTGGCTGCACCAACTTGCATTACCACCAACAGTGTAGGAGGGTTCCCCTTTCTCCACATCCTCTCCACCACATGTTGTTTCCTGTCTTGCTAATTTTGTCCATTCTAACTGGTATAAGGTGGTATCTCAATGTGGTTTTCATTTGAATCTCCCTGATGGCTAGTGATGATGAACATTTTTTCATGAATAAAAAGAGAAAAAGATCACAACTAACACCAAGGAAGTAGAAACTATCATCAGAAGTTATTATCAACAGTTATATGCCAATAAGCTAAAAAACCTAGATGAAATGGATACATTCCTAGAAAACTATGAACTACCAAAATTGAACCAGGAAGAAATTGACAACCTGAATAGACCAATATCCTAGTAACAAGACTGAGGCAGTGATCAAAACCTTCCCAAAAAACAAGAGCCCAAGACCTGAACGATTCCCTGGGGAATTCTATCAAACTTTCAAAGAAGAAATAACACCTGTTCTCCTGAAGCTGTTTCAAAAAATTCATGCAGAAGAAAAACTTCCAGATTCTTTCAACGAAGCCAACATTATCCTGATCCCCAAACCAGGCAAAGACCCTACCAAAAAGGAGAATTTCAGACCAATATCACTGATGAATATGGATGTTAAGATTCTCAACAAGATCCTAGCAAACAGGATCCAACAGTACATTAAAAAGATTATCCACCATGACCAGGTGGGATTTATCCCTGGGTTACAAGGATGGTTCAACATTTGCAAATCAATCAATGTGATAGAACAAATCAATAAGAGAAGAGAAAAGAACCACATGGTCCTCTCAATTGATGCAGTAAAAAGCATTTGACAAAATCCAGCATCCGTTACTGATTAAAACACTTCAAAGTATAGGCATAGAGGGAAAATTCCTGAACTTCATAAAATCTATCTATGAAAGACCCACAGCAAATATCATTCTCAATGGGAAAAAGCTCACAGCCTTCCCATTGAGATCAGGAACACAACAAGGATGCCCACTCTCACCACTCTTGTTCAACCTAGTATTATAAGTCCTAGGAACAGCAATCAGACAACAAAGAGAAATAAAAGGTATCCAAATTGGCAATGAAGAAGTCAAACTCTCTCTCTTCGTAGATGACATGATACTTTACATGGAAAACCCAAAAGACTCCACCCCCAAACTACTAAAACTCATCCAGCAATTCAGTAACGTGGCAGGATATAAAGTCAATGTACAGAAATCAACAAGATATTTGCAAATGACAGTACAGACAAAAGGTTGATATCCAGGATCTATAAAGAACTCCTGAAACTCAACACACACACACACACACACACACACACACACACACACACACACAAAACAGATAATCATATGGAAGAATGGGCAGAAGATACGGACAGACACTTCTCCAATGAAGATATACAAATGGATTCTTTGCCTTTTTATCTTACTGTGCAAGTGATTGCCTTCACAGATCCTTTGCAGAAGGGCCAGGAGGGGAATGAGACCCACCCATTCCAAGGGGTGGAGGGATACAGTTAAAATTCTCCTAAGTTATTGCTTTATATCACCACTTGTAATTGAAAGCTGGTGCTGTCTGGCTTCCAGAGAGCTCTCAGTAAATGATAGGAGAAGTTAAATATTTACCTATGTGTCCTAGGCAGATCAGGTGGTCTCTAATAAAAACTGTCTAGATGCTCCTGAAACACGACATAGTCTGGGAATCCCTCCTCTCCCATCTCAAATCTTGGCTGCCATATCAAGGAAGAGGGTTAGTAGGAGATTCTGATCTGCAGGGCTGTTGTCAGCAAGGAGGTGTCCAGATCATGTTTGCTTTAAAGTGGGCAGAACTGGAACCAGAGGAATGGCAGTAGGAGCCTTGGAAACAATGTGGAAAAGTGTTCAATAGCAAATGGGAAAAATTGTGTAGCTGTGTTCTTAAATTTGAAGCCTGAGATCACATCCTCCAATAACTTGTCCTGTCTTCATTTCAAAGACCTTTCTAAATGAAGATTTGTCACTTTTCAAAAACTATATGAAGTGTTCCAAGTGGTTATGCAGGAACAGTGAAGGGGACATTTGTTGTCTTTCATGTTGTCTTCTAAAAACCAATGGCTTTGTTTGTTTGTTTGTTTCTTTCTTTCTTTTTTTCCTTTTGGAATGTTGCTAGCTTTATTTTATTTTTTTTACTTTTTTAAAAATTTATTTTTAGTGTAACAGTATTCATTGTTTTTGCATCACACGCAGTGCTCCTTGCAATCCGTGCCCTCTATAATGCCCACCACCTGCTGCCCCTTCAAACCCCTCAGATTGTTTTTCAGAGTCCATAGTCTCTCATGGTTCACTTCCCCTTCTGATTTCCCTCAACTCCCTTCTCCTCTCTAACTCCCCTTGTCCTCCATGCTATTTGTTATACTCCACAAATAAGTGTAACCATATGATAATTGACTGTCTCTGTTTGACTTATTTCACTAAACATAAGCTCTTCCAGTCCCGTCTATGTTGCTACAGAAGTTGGGTATTCATCCTTTCTGATGGAGGCATAATACTCCATAGTGTATATTGACCACATCTTTCTTATCCATTCGTCCGTTGAAGGGCACTTTGGTTCTTTCCACAGTTTGGCGATTGTGGCCATTGCTGCTATAAACATTGGGGTACAGATGGCCCTTCTTTTTACGACATCTGTATCTTTGGGGTAAATACCCAGGAGTGCAATGGCAGGGTCATAGGGAAGCTCTATTTTTAATTTCTTGAGGAATCTTCACACTGTTCTCCAACGTGGCTGTACCAACTTGCATTCCCACCAACAGTGTAGGAGGGTTCCCCTTTCTCCACATCCCCTCCACCACATTTTGTTTCCTGTCTTGCTAATTTTGTCCATTCTAACTGGTGTAAGGTGGAATCTCAATGTGGTTTTAATTTGCATCTCCCTGATGACTAGTGATGATGAGCATTTTTTCATGTGTCTGATAGACATTTGTATGTCTTCATTGGAGAAGTGTCTGTTCATACCTTCTGCCCATTTTTCTATATGATTATCTGTTGTGTGTGTGTGTTGAGTTTGAGGAGTTCTTTATAGATCCTGGATATCAACCTTTTGTCTGTACTGTCATTTGAAAATATCTTCTCCCATTCCGTGGGTTGCCTCTTTGTTTTCTTGACTGTTTCCTTTGCTGTGCAGAAGCTTTTGATTTTGATGCAGTCCCAAAAGTTCATTTTCGCTTTAGTTTCCTTTGCTTTTGGAGACATTTCATGACAGAAGTTGCTGTGGCTGATATCGAAGAGATTACTGCCTATGTTCTCCTCTAGGATTCTGATGGATTCCTGTCTCACGTTGAGGTCTTTTATCTATTTTGAGTTTATCTTTGTGTACAGTGTAAGAGAATGGTCGAGTTTCATTCTTCTACATATAGCTGTCCAGTTTTCCCAGCACAATTTATTGAAGAGACTGTCCTTTTTCCACTATATTTTTTTTTCCTGTTTTGTCGAAGATTATTTGACCGTAGAGTTGAGGGTCCATATATGGGCTCCCTACTCTGTTCCACTGGTCTATGTGTCTGTTTTTATGCCAGTACCATGCTGTGTTGGTGATCACAGCTTTGTAGTAAAGCTTGAAATCAGGTAACATGATGCCCCCAGTTTTATTTTTGTTTTTCAACATTTCCTTAGCGATTCAAGGTCTCTTCTGATTCCATACAAATTTTAGGATTATTTGCTCCAGCTCTTTGAAAAATACTGGTAGAATTTTGATTGGAATGGCATTAAAAGTATAGATTGTCTCTAGGCAGTAGAGACATGTCCACAATGTTTATTCTTCCGATCCAAGAGCATGGAATGGTCTTCCATCTTTTTGTGTCTTCTTCAATTTCTTTCATGAGTGTTCTGTAGTTCCTTGAGTACAGATCCTTTACCTCTTTGGTTAGGTTTATTCCCAGGTATCTTATGGTTCTTCGTGCTATAGTAAGTGGAATCGATTCTTTAATTTCCCTTTCTGTATTTTCATTGTTAGTGTATAAGAAAGCCATTGATTTCTGTACATTGACTTTGTATCCTGCCACGTTACTGAATTGCTGGATGAGTTTGGGGGTGGAGTCTTTTGGGTTTTCCATGTAAAGTATCATGTCATCTACAAAGAGAGAGAGTTTGACTCTCAAGTCAAACACCTGGAAGCTAAAGACTACCTTGCTTAAGAATGCTTGGATCAACCAGGAGATCAAAGAAGAACTGAAACAATTTATGGAAACCAATGAGAATGAAGACACTTCATTCCAAAGCTTATGGGATACAGCAAAGGTGGTCCTTTAGGGGTAATACATAACCATCCAAGCCTCCCCCTCCAAAATTGAAAATTCCAGAACACACCAGCAGTCTCTACACCTTAAAGAACTGGAGAATCAACAACAAATCAAATCACTCCACACATAAGAAGGGAAATAATCAGGATTAGAGCTGAGATCAACGAGGTAGAAACCAGAGATACAGTAGAACGTATCAATAAAACTAGAAGCTGGTTTTTTGAAAGAATCAATAATATCAATAAGCCATTGGCCATACTAATCCAAAAGAAAAGAGAGAAAGCTCAAATTCACAAAATTATGAATGAAAAAGGAGAGGTCACAACTAACACCAAGGAAGTAGGAACAATCGTCAAAAGTTATTATCAACAGTTATATGCCAATAAGCTAAGCAACCTAGATGAAATGGATGCATTCCTGGAAAACTATAAACTCCCAAAATTGAATCAGGAAGAAATTGACAATCAAAATAGACCGTTATCTAGTAACAATATTGAAGCAGTGATCAAAAATCTCCCAAAAAACAAGAGCCCAGGACCTGACCAATTCCCTAGGGAATTCTACCAAACTTTCAAAGAAGAAATAACACCTATTCTCCTGAAGCTGTCTAAAAAAATTGGAGCAGAAGGAAAATTTCCAGACTCTTTCTATGAAGCCAGCATTACCCCAATCCCCAAACCAGGCAAAGACCCTACCAAAAAGGAGAATTTCAGGCCAATATCACTGATGAATATGGATGCTAATATTCTCAACAAGATCCTAGCAAACAGGATCCAACAGTACATTAAAAAGATTATCCACCATGACCAGGTGGGATTCATTCCTGGGCTACAAAGATGGTTCAACATTCGCAAATCAATGTTATAGAACAAATTAATAAGAAAAGAGAGAAGAACCACATGGTCCTCTCAATTGATGCTGAAAAAGCATTTGGCATAATCCAGCATCCGTTCCTGATTAAAATGCTTCAAAGTATAGGGATAGAGGGAAAATTCCTGAACTTCATAAAATCTATCTATGAAAGACCCACAGCAAATATCATCCTCAATGGGAAAAAGCTTGCAGCCTTCCCGTTGATATCAGGATCACGACAAGGATGCCCACTCTCACCACTCTTGTTCAACCTAGTATTATAAGTCCTAGGAACAGCAATCAGACAACAAAGAGAAATAAAAGGTATCCAAATTGGCAATGAAGAAATGGCTTTGTTTCTAATTGTTTCTTTCTCTCTTTGTGTGTGTGTGTGTGTGTGTGTGTGTGTGTATGTGCTTTCATACTGTCACCCCCCCACTATAAAAGGACATCAGATGACCTGTCTGTTTTTTAAATCATCCTTCAAACAGCAAAACCCTGTGGCTCGAGTGTTTCTAGTTTGGGATGAAATAAAAAAAAGTCAATTTCTTATTTGCACATAGTATCTTGACACATTAATAAAACAATCCAGAATGACTAATCATAATATTTTCGAGTCACAAATTATCTATCCCATAGCAGTAGTCATTAATGCCAAATGAAAATGAGAGCTAAACAGTGATGTTAGCCATAATGCTATTGTAGAGTTCCTCAGGGATATACATTATACTTTAATAAAACAATAACTTGGGAGAATTTTGTTATTGCAGTGAATTTTGGCATAGTATTATTGCTTTAGAGGAAACTCAATTCTGAAAATGTTATTTCCCAGTCACACATCTGAAAATATGTTGAAACTTGTTACTTTTAATCTCAAATTTGGTAATCAACTTTTAATTATTATCATTATTAGACTTTTCCCCCAAGCTTGTCCTTTATATGTACCTCTGTGTCTCCGGCCCTTGGGAGTCAACTTCCCTGTTAATTTCTTTTTTTTTCCCCATAAAGATTTTATTTATTTATTTGAGAAAGAGAGAGCACAAGGTGGGGGAGTGATAGAGGGAGAGGAAGAAGCAGACTCCCCACTGAGCAAGAAGCCCGAAGAAGGGTTCCAGCTTGAGACTCTAGATCATGACCAGAGCAGAAGGCAGACACTTAACCGACTGAGTTACCTTGGCACCCCTTCCCTGTTAATTTCCTTTTTATTTATTTATTTATTTATTTATTATCTATCTATTTATTTATTTAAATTCTATCTTATTTTTTTCAGTGTTCCAAGATTTATTGTTTATGCACCACACCCAGTGCTCCATGCAATACATGCCCTGTTAATTTCTAAAGAAAATAATTTACTCCTCATCTTACGTGACTGCAGCAAGTTTAGTACCATCCCAAACAGGGTTTCTGAACGTCTGAGTTGTGGTGTGGCTTTTTCCTTGGTTGTTACTTTTCCCCCTATAGATTCCGGTGACTTCTAGTTGTTTGCCTTCCATCTTTGGCCACTAATGGTGTCACTGTCTCTGTGAATCTCTCCATCCATTGTATCCCCATCCCAGGTGCTGAATTGGTCCCATCCCCTTAGTCCACAAGACAAAGCAAATGAGTACAGGGATAGTGTTGAGTCTAGAAGATGACACAGTGGGAGTATAACCCAGAGCAGGAGATTGTTCACACCTCTCTGTCCTCATAGTCATGGCCTGCACCCTCAGAATCTTTCTCTATCTGCCCCCTTTTCCCTTTGAATGCCTCCTCTGGGTAGCAGGGATGGGGTATATCTCCTAATCATACCTTTCCTCCTCATAGAAGACTTGGTTGCCAACTCCCAGATTATACATCTGTCAGTGGGAAACCCAAATAGTCTTACCTCATATTCATCCCTATAGAGATGGATTTCACCACAACAGAGGTTAACCTTTTCCATATTTAAACAGAATTAAATGAACATAGTTGAAAGCTTGTACATTTGTATTACTTCACCAAACTTTAGGATCTGCTTATACCTATATGAACAAAATTGATCATAGAAGTATTCCCTCTCAGGATAAAGATAAAGTCTCCCCAGAGAAAGATTTTAGCTACTAACCTGGATGCATAAATGACTGGAGTCTTTTTTAAAATTTTTAATTTTTAAATTAACATATAAGCTATTACTTGCTTCAGCAGTACAGGTCTGTGTATCATCAGTCTTACACAATTCACAGCACTCACTATAGCACATACCATCCCCAATGTCCATAACCCAGCCACCCTATCTAAATGACTAGAGTATTAAAAACAGCACAGTTTGTGTGGTTATCTATTTATCAAAGCTTAAATAGTTAATACAAATTAAATTCATATAATTGACATAAAATATTAATGATTAAATGTAATGATTTTGATTTGATTTGATTTTTTTAACTGAAGTGTAATTGACACATGCTGTTACATTACTTTCAGGTGTATAACACTGATTCAACATCTCTATGTGTCATACTGTGCTCACCACAAGTGTAGCTACCATCTGTCACCATACAACACTATTACAATACCATTGACTATATTCCCTGTGCTGTACCTTTCATCTTTATGACTTATTCATTCCATAGCTGGAAGCTTGTACCTCTCACTTTCTTTTACCCATTTTCCTATTCCCTCAACCCCCTTCCCTCTGACAGCCAACAGATTTTTGCTCTGTTTATAAGTCTGTTTCTGTTTTTCTCCTTTTGTTTGTTGGTTTTAGATTCCACATATAAGTAAATCATATGGTATTTGTCTTTCTCTGAGCACAATGCCCTTCAGTCTATTCCTGTTGTCACAAATGGCAGGATCTCATTCTCTTTTATGGCTGAGTAATATTCCATTGTATATATGTTACGTCACATCTTCTTTATCCATTCATTTTTTGAATAAACAAAAGGTTTTATTTGTCTCACATAATGTTCAGAGGTGGGAAGTCCAGAGCAGATGACATAACTCAACACTTGAGCCACACCAATGCCTACTTCTACATTCCTAGTGTATTGTCTTATGGTTGCTAGGTGTCTGAAAATCTCTTCCCAGAGCCACAGGAGGAGAAACCAAAACTGGAAAGGGAGGAGGGTGGAGGTGGCACCAGTGGAATTTTATTCTTGAGCCAGTTTCAATAGTTCTGATTGTATTTCTATATCACAATATCATTGTTGTGTGACAAATCACTTTGAAATTAAGTGTCTGAAAACAACAACCACATGTAATTGCTCATGGGTTTAATGGGTCAGCTTTGAAATTCTGCTAATCTAAGTCACAGATGGTGGGTCTTGTTTGGGCACACTCATATGTCTGCATCCACCAGTGGCTCAGGATGATGGCCAACCTTGGATGACTTGGGATGGACCCTCTTACATGTCTGGCATTGTCAGGCTGTCAGCTGGAAAGATGGGGGATGCATCCCATCATCTAGCAGGATAGCCTAGGCTTGTTCACATGATAGCTGGTACAGGCTTCTGAAAGAGTGGGTAGAAATATGCAAGGGCTCTTAAGACTCAGGCCCAGACCTGGTACAGTGTTACTACTTCTATTGACCTAAAGTCACGAGGTCAGCTCAGAGTCAATGTGGAGAAACAGGCGCCATCACTTTTTTTTCCATAATGTTTTGGATTTTTCTTTTATTGAGGCATAAGCAACATAAAATATATTAGTTTCAGGTATAAGATAGTAATGATTTAACAATTACAGCAAAAACACTAGATATGAATCAAAAAGCTAGCTACAGTTGACATTTTTTAAGAAATACTTGAAGATATGTGAAAGGAGGTAGTACAGTGTGATGTTCAGAGTATAGACTGGCTGGGTTGAAATCCTGGCTATATCAATGATTAGTTTCATAATTTTGGAAATATGACCTATTTCTCTGAGCTTCAGATCCTTCATCAGAAGTGATGATGATGCTGTTGTTGATGATGATAATAACAAAACTGTCTCAGGTCTTGGGAGGCTTAAATGAGATTGTCCAAGGAGAGCCCATAGCACACTGCCAGGTATGTAGCTCCTATCATAATGCATCTGAAGAGTTGTTAACCCCACATTTCAGAACACCTAGTCCTTGACTTCTTCCAGGAATACATTCTAGTTGACAGTCATATGCTTCTTTATATCACCAGTGGACAACTTTCCAAGTTTTGGAGTTTTAATCTTTCATTTGATGAGCAGATTTTTCCTTGGCTTGAAGATTTTTTGAGCCACTTTTAATAATTCTATTTCCTTGTCTTTACAGGACACATAGTGAATTTTTTAGGGGAGAAATGTAAGCTGTGGTCAGTGTCAACCCTATTTTATTTGTCTATCTAAAGCCTCCATTTTCTTGCTCTAAACTACGAATCATCTCACTACTAGAACCTCATCTTTTTCATCAACAACCTAAAACTTGACTTTCTTTTGGAGGCTATTTCTAAAGAAACCAAATCTCTCTTCACAAGAGTTGCACAGTCTGTGATTTAAAGAGCAACAGGCCAACACTGAGGTGTACTTATCAGTCAAGTCCATGTTCCTCACTAGCTGAGTGAATCCCACTCATAGCAGTTTAAATCCATGCTTCAAGAAAGATAACATTTCTGGTTTTGGATGCACAAGAAACTTTGTTGGTAGTTAAAGCTGCAAATCTGGTTAAGTGAAAGACCATTAGGGTTTTCTTTTTTTTTTCGGTGTATAAAATTTATATGAGAGTAAAAGTAGTATAATTTGCATTTTCTCTGGTCACTTAGCATGTTCTCAGAATCTTTGTGGGAGAAATATACGTGTGTGTGTGTGTGTGTGTGTGTGTGTGTGTATGTGTGTGTGTGTATACACATTTATATGTGCATAATGTACTTGCCCACACACATGGGGGGTAGAGAGAGAGAGTTATTATTTTAATGAATTGGCTTGTATGATTGTGGGGGCTGGCAAGCTCAAAACCTAGAGGTTGGCTAGAGACTCAGGTATCAGCCAATGTTACAGTCTTGAGTCCAAAGGCTAGAAACTTAGATGGAATTTCTATGTTGAGTCTGGAGATAGAATTTCTTTTTCCTTGGGGAACATCAATCTTTTCTCTTAAAACCTCCAGCTGATTAGATGAGACCCACTCACGTTATGGAAGATAATCTGCTTTACTCAACATCTACTGATTTAAATGTTAATCATGTTTTAAAATGTACCTTTAGAACAACAACTAGATTGGTGTTTGATAGAACAAGTGGGCACTGTAGCCTAGCCAAGTTGCTATTTCAAATTAACCATCACAGTGATCTTCCTGCCTCTGTCAAAAGCACTTGGGTCAGACTTTTGCTTGGGATCTGGTGTTCCAAAGAAACAAGGGCCATTGGGATTTCTTCTTGGTGAAGGCAGTAGTAGGGCAATGCCACTGTCAAGGTAGACAGAGTAGGGAATTCCAGCAGAGCCTGGTGTTGGGGATAGCAACTGGGAAGGCAGTGGCAGTGGGGAGGTCTCTGCAGGCAGAGTCCATGGCATAAATTTTGGGCTGTTTGCTTGTCTCTGTAACTTTAGCCACTGGTTTGCCAACCTCTGAGAGATACCTTGAACAACTCAGTATCATTTACTAAATTCCTCTGGCTTAGGCAAAGTTCATTTCTATAATTTCCAACTGATTCAGGAGGTCCTAAAAAAGTGAGCATGGAAATTATTCATGATGTATTAAACTTGTTTTCTTTGGGAATCTGGTGCATCGGAAAAGGGAGGCATTTCAGGGGTTGAGGAGGAACCTGTACATGGATACAGAAGAGTAGGCTGAGGGAAGTGCAGCTGGGGGAACCAGGCAGACAGGGTGAATGAGGCGATAGGGCAGACAGCCCAGGCCACTGGGAATGATTTATAAGTGAAATGTAAAGGCAGGAATCTAATCTTTGCTTAGCCTAGTACATAAGAATTTTATATCCTCTTATTCTTTTCTTTTAGGACAGATTACCTCCTACATTGAGAATCATTAGGGCCAATTTAATGTTAAAACCTGTTTAACTATTAGGGCCTGCTTAGCTAGAGTGACTCCATATTGCCTAGGTAGCCATATTATTGTTTACATCCAAGGACTTCATTCCAGGAATAAATGCCCCAGTAGTTCCTGGTATCAGTTCCAGGTATCGATTCCGGGAGTAAAAACCCTAACAATAGAAGCCACGTACTTGAGGACTGCTGTTATAATCTATAAAACCAGCCTGTGAGAGGGGGTGGGAGTCAAGGTGGTGGAGAAGTAGCAGGCTGAGACGACATCAGGTAGCAGGAGATCAGCTAGATAGCTTATCTAACCATTACAAACATCTACAAATCCAACAGAAAATCGAAGAGAAGAAGGGAAACAATTCTAGAAACAGAAAATCGATCATTTTTTGAAAGGTAGGACCTGCAGAGAAGTGATTCCAAAGTGACAGGAGATAGACCGCGGGGGGAGGGGCCAGCTCCCTGCAAGTGGCGGAGCAATGGAGCACAAAATCAGGACTTTTAAAAGTCTGCTCCATGGAGGGATATGCTCCAGAGGCTAAACTGTAGGGGAAGCCCACGTGGGGGCAGCGTAACCGCAGGTCCTGGGGGGGTCACAGAGGATCTAGGGGTGTCTGAGTGTTGCAGAGCTCACAGGTATTAGATCGGGGAAGCCGGCAACAGTAACAAAGCCAAGGAGTGAGCTCTCAACTCGGGCTTCCCTTGAAACAGTCACAGGCTGGGTGAGCTCGGAGCACAGACAGAGGCAACCGAGACAGAAGCGACCAGGTGCTTTTCTCCAAGTGTGAGCGATTGAGCACTTTTCCCCAAGTGCAGCCAGAGACCAGGGAGACAGGGATGGTTGGGTGCTTTTCTCTGAGGGCACACTGAGAAGAGGGACCCTGAGCTCTCGGCTCCTCCGGGCCAGAGATTGGGAGGCTGCCATCTTCATTCCAGTCCTCTGGAGCTCTACAGAAAGTGCTCAGGGAACAAAAGCTCCCGAAAGCAAACCTGAGCAGATTACTTAGCCTGGCCCCTGGTAAGGGTGATGCAATTCTGCCAGGGCAAAGACACTTGAGAATCACTACAACAGGTCCCTCCCCCAGAAGATCAACAAGAAACCCAGCCAAGACCAACTTCACTCACCAAGGAAAACAGCGGAATTCCAGAGGAGGAGAAAGCAAATCTTATCTGTACAAAATGACAAGGCAGAAAAACTCACCACAAAAAAAGAACAAGAGGCAGTAATGAGGCTGGGGACCTGATCAATACAGACATTGCTAATATGACATATCTAGAATTCAGAATGATGATTCTCAAGGTTCTAGCCAGGCTTGAAAAAGGCATAGAAGATATTAGAGAAATGCTCTCTGGAGAGATAAAAGAACTATTTTCTGGAGAAATAAAAGAACTAAAATCTAACCAAGTTGAAATAAAAAAAGCTATTAATGAGGTGCAATAAAAAATGGAAGCTCTTAATGCTAGGATAAATGAGGCAGAAGAAAGAATAAGTGACATAGAAGACCAAATGACAGAGAATAAAGAAGCTGAGCAAAAGAGAGACAAACCAATACTGGACCACAAGGAGAGAATTTGAGAGATAAGTGACACCATAAGATGACACAATATTAGAATAATTGGGATTCCAGAAGAAGAAAGAGAGAGGGGAGCAGAAGGTATATTGGAGAGTATTATTGTAGAGAATTTCCCTAATATGGCAAAGGGAACAAACATCAAAATTCAGGAGATGCTAAGAACGCCCCTCAAAATCAATAAAAATAGGTCAACACCTCATCACCTGATAGTAAATTTTGTTTAAAAGATTTTATTTATTTATTTGACAGACATAGATCACAAGTAGGCAGAGAGGCAGGCAGAGAGAGAGAGGAGAAAGCAGGCTCCCCACTGAGCAGAGAGCCCAATGTGGGGCTCAATCCCAGGACGCCAAAGACAGAGGCCCTAACCCAGTGAGCCACCCAGGTGCCCCACCTGATAGTAAAATTTACAAGTCTTAGTCACAAAGAGAAAATCCTGAAAGCAGCCCAGGAAAAGAAGTTTGTAACATACAAGGGTAAAAACATTAGATTGGCAGTGGACCTATCCACAGAGACCTGGCAGGCCAGAAAAAACTGGCAAAATATATTCAGAGCACTAAACGAGAAAAACATGCAGCCAAGAATACTATATCCAGCTAGGCTATCACTGAAAATAGAAGGAGAGATAAAAAGCTTCCAGGACAAACAAAAACTGAAAGAATTTGCAAACACCAAACCAGCTCTACAGGAAATATTGAAAGGGGTCCTCTAAGTAAAGAGCGACCTTAAAAGTACTAGATCAGAAAGAAACAGAGACAATATACACCTTACAGGCAATACAATGGCATTGAATTCATATCTCTCAATAGTTACCCTGAATGTTAATGGGCTAAATGCCCCAATCAAAAGACACAGGTTATCAGAATGGATAAGAAAGCAAAACCCATCGATATGCTGCCTACAAGAAACTCATTTGAGACCCAAAGACACCTTCAGATTTAAAGTGAGGGGGTAGAAAACAATGTACCATGCTAATGGACATCAAAAGAAAGCTGGGGTGGCAATCCTTATATCAGATCAATTAGATTTTAAGCCAAAGACTATAATAAGAGATGAGGAAGGACACTATATCATACTCAAAGGGTCTGTCCAACAAGAAGACCTAACCATTTTAAATATCTATGCTCCTAACATGGGAGCAGCCAACTATATAAACCAATTAATAACAAAATCAAATAAATACATCGACAATAATATAATAATAGTAGGGGACTTTAACACTCCCCTCACTGAAATGGACAGATCATCTAAGCAAAAGATCAACAAGGAAATAAAGGCCTTAAATGACACACTGGACCAGATGAACATCACAGATGTATTCAGAACATTCCATCCCAAAGCAACAGAATATCCATTCTTCTCTAGTGCACAAGGAACATTCTCCAGAATAGAACACATCCTGGGTCATAAATCAGGTCTCAACTGGTATCAAAAGATTGGGATCATTCCCTGCATATTTTCAGACTGCAATGCTCTGAAGCTAGAACTCTATCACAAGAGGAAATTTGGAAAGAACCCAAATACGTGGAGACTAAACAGCATCCTTCTAAAAAATGAGTGGGTCAATCAGGAAACTAAAGAAGAATTGAAAAAAATTCATGGAAACAAATGATAATGAAACACAACGGTTTAAAATCTGTGGGACACAGCAAAGGCAGTCCTGAGAGGAAAATATATAGTGGTACAAGCCTTTCTCAAGAAACAAGAAAGGTCTCAAATACACAACCTAACCCTACACCTAAAGGAGCTGGAGAGAGAACAAGAAAGAAACCCTAAACCCAGCAGGAGAAGAGAAATCATAAAGATCAGAGCAGAAATCAATGAAATAGAAACAAACAAAAAACACAAAAAACAAACACAAATCAATGAAACTAGGAGCTGGTTCTTTGAAAGAATTAATAAAATTGATAAACCCCTGGCCAGACTTATCAAAAAGAAAAGATAAAGGACCCAAATAAATAAAATCATGAATGAAAGGGGAGAGATCACAACCAACACCGAAGAAATACAAACAATTATAAGAACATACTATGAGCAACTATACGCCAACAAATTCGACAAACTAGAAGAAACGGATACATTTCTAGAAAAATATAAACTACCACAACTGAAGCAGGAAGAAATAGAAAACCTGAACAGACCCATAACTAGTAAGGAGATTGAAACTGTCATCAAAAATCTCCAAACAAACAAAAGCCCAGGGCCAGACGGCTTCCCAGGGGAATTCTACCAAAAAATTAAAGAAGAATTAATTCCTATTCTCCTGAAACTGTCCCAAAAAATAGAAATGGAAGGAAAACTTCCAAACTCATTTTATGAGGGCAGCATCACCTTGATCCTAAAACCAGACAAGGATCCTATCCAAAAAGAGAATTACAGACCAATATCCTTGATGAACACAGATGCGAAAATTCTCACCAAAATACTGGCCAATAGGATCCAACAGCACATTAAAAGGATTATTCACCACGACCAAGTGGGATTTATTCCAGGGCTGCAAGGTTGGTTCAACATCCGAAAATCAATCAATGTGATACAATACATTAATAAAAGAAAGAACAAGAACTGTATGATACTCTCGACAGATGCTGAAAAAGCATTTGACAAAGTGCAGCATCCTTTCCTGATTAAAACTCTTCAAAGCATAGGGATAGAGGGCACATACCTCAATATTATCAAAGTCATCTATGAAAAACCCACTGTAAATATCATTCTCAATGGAGAAAAACTGAAAGCTTTTCCACTAAGGTCAGGAACACGGTGGCAAGGATATCTGTCATCACCACTGCTGTTCAACATAGTACTGGAAGTCCTAGCGTCAGCAATCAGACAACAAAAAGAAATGAAAGGCATCCAAATCAGCAAAGAAGAAGTCAAATTATCACTCTTTGCAGATGATATGATTCTATGTGTGGAAAACCCAAAAGACTCCACTCCAAAACTGTTAGAACTTGTACAGGAATCCAGTAAAGTGTCAGGATATAAAGTCAATGCACAGAAATCAGTCGCATTTATTTACACTAACAACAAGACAGAAGAAAGAGAAATTAAGGAGTAAGTCCCATTTACAATTGCACCCAGAACTGTAAGATACCTAGGAATAAACCTAACCAAAGAGGCAAAGAATCTATACTCAGAAAACTATAAAGTAGTCATAAAAAAATTGAGGAAGACATGAAGAAATGGAAAAATGTTCCATGCTCATGGATTGGAAGAACAAATATTGTGAAAATGTCTATTCTGCCTAAAGCAATCTACACATTTAATGCAATACCTATCAAATCCCATCCATTTTTTTCGAAGAAATAGAAAAAACAATCCTAAAATGTATATGGAACCAGAAAAGACCTCGAATAGCCAAAGGAATATTGAAAAAGAAAGCCAAAGTTGGTGGCATCACAATTCCAGACTCAAGCTCTATTACAAAGAGCTTGGGGAGGGTATGTGCTATTATGAGTGCTGTGAAATGTGTAAACCTGGCGATTCACAGACCTGTACCCCTGGGGATACAGGGGATACAGGTGTGTAAACCTGGTGATTCACAGACCTGTACCTCTGGGGATAAAAATACCTTATGTTTATTTAAAAAATAAATAAAAAAAAAACAAACCAAAAAACCCCAAACAAACAGCCTGTGAAATTGGGATGGGGTCACTCTCTTCAGAGGTGGCCCTGGCTGGTCAGTCTGACTTTTAATGCTTGGCATAGAATAAAGCTTTGCATAACTTTCACTTTGTCTCAGTCTCATTCCTTTCATAACAGACTCTATCTTCTGGGTGCTCGTCCGGGATCAAATGATGAGACCTGAACCAGAATCAGAATTTCTGGGAAAAGCCTCTGGAGGTAAGATCTCGAGAAGCCCTATGAGATCCTGTTCTGTCTGTGTTTGTCGAGTTCCAGGGGTATGGTCAATCAGGGTGAAACTGCTCTTCAGGGCTGGAGTAGATGCGGGGATGCCCCATCCCTCCACTGGTAGATCACCAGGGGGTTCGAGTCCATCTAGGCAGTCAGGGGACCATAAAAAGTCCCCACCGGGGGTTCGTGTTCCCCCTAGGTGGTCAGGAGACTGAGAAAATTCCTACCAGTGACAGGTTGTATGTTTTTGAGTTAGGATTACATCTTGCACACCTTTAGACTTGATATCTGGTCAAGGAAGGGCCACTGGGTCTGTGGTTGTCTTTGTCTTGTCTTTTTGTTTTCTGTTGTGTTGTTTGCTGTGTTTGAAGAAATGGGGCAATTGGGGAGTACGGGACCTGTGATACCCCTAAGTCTTGTTCTCCAGCATTTCAAGGATTTTCAAGGTAAAACCACCCAGTCTGATGACAAGGCTTACCCAGGAAAACTCTCTGAAATTGGGAATCCTTTCTCCACCCTATGGCAGCACTTTGTTCTTCTGTCTCCCCCTTCTGTTTCTGCACTGACTTGGGTGTGGCTTGCATAACTGGCCTCTAGACCATCCTCAGTGCTTCCTGCATGGGGCTCCTTCTCTCTTCACTGTCAAGGAGCAAGAAGAGCATCCTCTGGACCTAACACCAGTCCAGATATTCCCACTCATGTCTCAGTAAACATTCAAAGAGGAGTGGGCCCAGGTAGAATGTAAATCAGTATTTGAACTAAGTAAATGTGAAACTTCCATCAAATTTTACTTAAGATCAAATAAGCTTGTGTTATTTGTTAAAATCTGTTAGTGAAGAGATGACTGAACTGATGGCTAACTGTCATCTAGGTCTTAACCAAGTAGGTTAAGGTACTTAACCTGCTAAAGCACTGAGTACTTGATACAGGTTTATGCTTTTGACTTCTTACTGCAAAGAAACTAAGAATATTTAAATCTGTTGGTAAATATGTTTTGTGCTTAACTGATTCATAAATTTGCTGTCTACAGAATTCTGTTGTAACTTTGCACAATTAGTTAATACTTAGCCATCACTAGAGACTGAAGTGTTTCTAAGAATAAAAAAATTCTGCTAATTGTAACTAGGACTGATGGAAGTAAGGGAAACTACTATTATGAAAAAGTAGGAGATACATAAGAAAGATAAGGAATGGGAATACATTTTGTTAAAGATAAAAGGTAATTTTTTCCTAAATGAGATGGTTGTTTGGAAGAAAATGGCTTGGTACAAAACCTGGATGCAAAAGAAATTTGTAAAAGGTTTGTGAAGGGAAATCTTCAGAAAAGAAATTTTAGGTATGGTCAGGACGGATTAAGATTAAGGTGAATTTTAAAATGTAGCACATCAGAGTGGTAATTACACATGAAATGACTCCATGTATTCTACCAAAAGAATTGCACCATAATGTTTTTATTAAAAGTTTTAATATTGCCTATAAAACCAGAGGGAAGGCAGTTGACTGATGACTGATAGTAAGTTTAGAAAAACTGTACACACACAAAAAAAGAGGGCCTAAGAGAGTAAATAGTTTTGTCTTAAAGTAAAAATGTCTGGTTCCACCAGAACATGAAAGGAGTTAATAACAACTAAACTTGAGGGTATGTAGTAAATCACAGAAGGCTTGGGGCAAGTGACTTTTATTTGCTTTGGTTTATGGCTATGAAAGAAAACAATGAAATATGTTGAAAATTTGACCATATTAGATCAGTTTCGATGGATTTATTCACAAGAAGGGAAAAAAGACTAATAAATCTTTTCCTGTAAAATGCTTCTTTTCAAATGAGTCATAGTATTTAAGGAAGGAAGACTAAAGCCCTGTGTCATGGCAAATCTATATTGGTGATCCACTCAAGTAAATGTTGACTATTATGTAAACTAAAAGACACTGGTATTAAAAAATCTTCTTTCTCTCACTGACCACGCGTCCCACCCAGCCAATCGTCCCGGCTGCGCCTCGGGCCAAGGTTTCAACAGACCTCACCAAAATGCCATCTCAAATGGAACATGCCATGGAAACCATGATGTTCACATTTCACAAGTTTGCTGGTGAAAAAGGCTACTTAACAAAGGAGGACCTGCGAGTACTCATGGAAAAGGAGTTCCCTGGATTTTTGGAAAATCAGAAAGACCCTCTGGTCGTGGACAAAATAATGAAGGACCTCGACCAGTGCCGAGATGGCAAAGTGGGCTTCCAGAGCTTCTCGCTAATCGCAGGGCTCACCATTGCATGCAATGACTATTTTGTAGTACACATGAAGCAGAAGGGAAAGAAATAGGCGATATTGAGCACCACTCCTACCCAATGAGAGTTCTTCCGAAGGGTCTCTTAAGGAATCTGTCACACAGCTTCCCTCTGTATAAAGGATTCCATTGGCAGTTGGGGACCCTCAGAAAATTTACAAATAAAATCCAACCCCCATTTGAGAAGCAGAGAAAGAAAAGTCAGATAAGCTTTTGATTTTTATATTGTTTGCATCCTCTTGCCCTCAATAAACAAATTCCTTTTTTAGTTCCTCAAAAAAAAAAAAAATTCTTTCTCTCTGTTCAAAAAGACAAAGTTTTCTTAGATTAATTGATCTGCTGTTAAGACAAGAAAGTAAATGGTTTTCTTTTTGCCTTCCCAGAGAAACCAGTTTCTAGGTTTTGTTTTATCAGATCTTAAACATCTGTAAACGTATTTAGGCATGTGCTTTAAAAACTTAGATTTTAGCAATTGTCAACAAGATTTAAATTGTAAATGAGATCTCTTTGACTCATAAAGCTTTTCCTTGGTATGTTAAGTTACTCAGGAAGTACTGCTAAACCAATGATAAATCTTAGGTTACATTTGGGTAACTACTATAACTATTATAGAGATTATATGCATTTCCTAAAGTTTTAACCTTTTGATAAGGTCATCACTTGCTATTGTAATTATTGAAATGTTATGTGTCCCAGAAGTAACCTGATTTTCTTGCCAGTTAAATTGTAAACTCTCATCTCCTCAACTCTTTAACCATATCTATTCTGAGATTTTGTCACTTCTAATTGTTTTAATTCTCTTATAAAATGAGTTTTACCTTAAAGAAGATTCATATAAAGGATATTCAGGACAAATACAGGTATTTGATATGTTAAAAATCCTAGAACTTCAGGTAAGAATTTCCAGAACTAAGTAAAAGCTGCATTCAGACTAAACCAGAATTAGTAACATGGGACTAAATGAACTAAAAGATTATAATTTTGTATCTGTTATTTTAATCATTGCTGGTTCTCTAATGTTTACTCTTCCAGACTAAGGGAACTTTTTTCTTAAGATGTCTGTGACTTACAGAAATGTAAAAATATTCATTTGTAAACAAACCAAAGCATTCAACTTTTCTCTCTATCTAAACCCTCTGAAACTCAGAAAGGTCTCAGCAAGTATTCTTTCTTCCATGGAAATCAGTCATTTGCATAAGTTCAATAAGAATCTGTTCTCCTTATAACAGGACACCATTGGAAACACCTGTTATTTTACCGAGGCTTTGACTGAAATGTCATATTTGAGAAAGACATGCATAAACTCAGATATGACCAGACAGCTTTAAGAAACTAAGGTAGACTTTATAAAACCTGGAGCCATAAAGCCCTTTGGAACTGTTGGCCTGATACCTTGCTTACAGAGTTCCCAGCAGCCTCACCAGGTGAGTAAAGAATGTCACTTCCTGGCAGGTGCAGGAACCTCAGGATACATTGGGGACCTTAGGAAGAGGAAATTGCCCAAATTGGTATTGCAGGCATGTCTGATGACAAGTATGTGGCTTGGCTGCTGGCTTGGAGAGGCTATTACAAGTTCAACCTAGAGATTCCTTATAAGGAGTTCCAGCAAAGCAGATTCTAAAAGATCTATATGATCACTCACTGTTTTTGCTGAGCTTATGTAAATAATTAGGCCAAGTTTGTTATAACTGGACTTGTTTTTCAAATAAATTAGTCCTGATTTGGCTATCTCTGGAAATGAGGGCTATTTTAGAGAGAAAAATTATGGTTTAGTAACACATCTTTATGGATATTAAGTTCTAGATTTTGTTGTCTTTAAATGTTTGTTTACCTAAACTAGACAACTTGAGGTAAACTTCAAAGAAGTTGCATAGCTTCTTTGTTAGCTATTCATAGTTGAATAGCTCATTTAGACAATCTTGCCTAATATTCTGTAGGGATAATAACAGAACCCATTGGACACAAATATATGTTAGCTTTTATGGATACCTTTTCAGGCTGGGTAGAGACTTTTTCTGCCAAACATGAGACGGCAGGAATGGTAGCCAAAAGCTGCTAGAAAAAATAATTCTTAAGTTTGGGTTGCCTTTTGCAATCAGTTCAAACAACAGCCCTGCATTTGTGAGGGCATTAGCCACACAGGCATTAGCCAAGGCCATGGGCACTATTTAAAAACTACATTGTGCCTACCAGCCCCAGAACTCCAGATAAAAAACAAAACAAAACTTAACCAGACTCTTAAAGAGACCTTGACAAAGTTAATTCTGGAGACTGGTGGTGGATGGGTGGATCTTCTTCCCTTCACCCTCCTTAGGGCGCGATGTACATCCTACTTAAACAAGGTTACCCCATGTGAAATAAAGTTCGAGAGACCCCCTCCACTCTGCCCATGGCCACAAGAAGTTGCCCTAGTGGAAATGACTGATCAGTCTGTACTTCAGTCACTGCAGGTGCTACAGGCTGTCTTAAAAAGAGCTGACACAGGGATCCAAGCTGCCTACCCTGAGATGGAGATGGAGGTGGAACCACATCCTTACCAACCCGAAGACATGGTTTGGATACACCACCACCAAGTGGGGAACTTGAAGTCTTGCTGGAAGGGACCATTCACTGGAATCCTGACCACCCCCAGGGCAGTAAAAGTAGAAGGCATCAGGGCCTGGATTCACATGTGTCACATCAAATAAGCCAAAAGCAAGGACACCCCCAGAAACGGGAGCCACTGCCAGTGGACCCCACCAACTGTGGACTAAAACCAAGACCCAAAAGGATTTCATAACTTGGTCACTTTTAACCCTGCTCCTACACAGCAGCAGCTAGGGGACACTTCATCAGCCTAAAATAGCCCAGTGGAAAATCCAAAAGACAGCATATGGAACAACACTCAAGGTTAACCACACCTCAGATCAGCCTGTTTTCACCCTTGAGAACTGGCTGAAAAGTCAAGGAATTAACTAATCTCCAAAGAAAAGGGGGGAATGTTAGGGCCTATTTAATGTTAAAACCCATTTAACTATTAGGGCCTGCTTAGCCAGAGCGACTCCATATTGTCTAGGTAACCATATTGTTGTTTACATCCACGGACTTAATTCCAGGAATAAATGCCCCAGTAGTTCCTGGTATTGGTTCTGGGTATTGATTACGGGAGTAAACCCCCTAACAATAGAAGCCACGTACTTGAGGTCTGCTGTTACACTCTATAAAACCAGCCTATGAGATCAGGATGGGGTTGTTTTCTTTGGAGGCGGCCCTGGCTGGTCAGTCTGACTTCCAACGCTTGGCATAGAATAAAGCTTTGCATAACTTTCACTTTGTCTCAGTCTCGTTCCTTTGATAATGGACCCAATCTAGAGTAACTTTTGCACCCATTTCGATAGAAAGAGTGGAAAGGAAATTCCAGCATGTGGAAGTTGATGTGGTATTGGCTTCTGCACAACACAGATGCCATTTTTGGCAGGAAATCAAGTGGGAGAGAATTCTCTTAAAATAGGTTAACTGGTTATTTTCAATGCCATTCAGGCAAATAAGAATTATTTCTCCCTACAGATATATTTTTTCATTTTATTACTTTAGTTACAATAGTCCTATAGCTACGTATCCTCATGTGTGTCTGATGTATTAGGAATTATCCATCTTTTGTGAGTTTATCACATCTTCAGATGTCACAAAGAGGACAATGGGAAGCAAGAACAGCAGAATAATTGTAATGCTTTCAATGGCTCAGTGTTTTGTATTTATTTGCATATAACTTTGTAAAAACATGTTACCTGTTTTTTTCTCCCATTTTCTGCAGTAGAATTTATTTTTCACCTGTTGAGTCATCAACCAGTGACAGTGAATCCTACATGGTAGCACATTAAATAATAATGCATTAAAATGAAAATTTGTTGACCCTGAGCTTGGCAGATGTTCTTCATTTCCCACACAGAACTGATGTTGACTTAAGAAGAATTTAGCTTGTTTCTGTTGGACACACTAAGTCTCAAAAAACAAGAAACAATGATGGTCATATAAATCAAACATTTTTAAAGTAATAAAAGTAACAATTAAAAAGAGTATGTCAAGAAGGAATCTTTGCAAATAGTAATGGGGGCAATTTTAGTATATATGCTACTTAAGTGAGCACAACAAATGGTAATGGGGCAGAGGAAAGCATTCAAACCTGTTACTGTGTGAACAGGGGCAACATAACAGCCCTACCAGGCAGTGTTTTGGGTCTAGGTGAGGTGACAGAGTGTAACTGTGGTGGCCCCATCTCTTCAGGTGAAGGTAGGCAGGCAGCCATTGTTCTATTGAGAAGTGGTAAAGAAAGGACCAGGAAGGAGTCAGTGGGTTGCATTCTAGCAGAAAGGTTGGGATATGGACAAATCTGGACAAAGAAGGAGGCAAAGTTGGGCAAGAATTCATAGCCTGGGTTAAGTCAAAGGCTTGCAGTCTTGAAGTTGTAATGAATAATAAAGCAGATATAGTGGAAATAATGGAGGAGTAGCACTATAGGTGAGGTCAACATGGTTAGAGGGAGGTATGAGTCAATTTAGAGCCTCAAAGGTGACACAGTTCTAAGTGGTGGTAATTGTTAGGCATTTTTATGGGCATGAAAAGGAAAGAGCAAAGGGCATGGAAATAGGATATTAAGGTACTGAGAAGCTAGCTTGTTGGGTGGTTGGCCTCATGCATACTCAAAACACCCAGGATGATGGATAGGGTTGGAGTGAAGAGAAGGTTCTGAGCCATGTGTCTCAGGCTGAGTTGAACCAGGAGGTGGTATAGATGGATGACAAGAATCTAAAAGGGATGAAGGCTTTCACATGAGGTTGGGGAGGTGTGACTGAGATAAGAGCAGGGTCAGGAAAGACTCCAGCATGTCCCTGCCCCCGAGGCTTATGGGACATTGGAGCATTAGCAGGAATGATTCAAGAAGCTCCTAGTGGATGTAGAAGGAAGGAGAGGAGTTAAGATGACAGAGGAGTAGGGGGACCCTAATCTTGTCCCATCCCTTAAACACAGCTAGATGAATATGAAATCATTCAGAACACCCAAGAAATTGATCTGAGGACTGAGAGAACAAAACTCCACATCTACAGGTAGAAAAATGACCACTTTGTGGAAGGTAGGACCTGTGGAGAGTTGATTTGGGAAAGGGAAGAGCTGTAGATGCTGGCAGAGGGGAGGGAGACTTGATTATGGAGAGGGGAGTGAACAAGTAAGAGGAAGAGAGAGAGAGAGAGGGAGAGAGAGAGAGAGAAGGAGCAGGCTGGGGATTACAGAAGAAAAACTCTTTCCCCAAACCAGTGACTGGAAAGGAAGGGTTGACCACTGCAAGTTATTATAAGCATTGGAGCACAAAGTGTGGTTTTGGAGATCCATGCCATCACCAAGCACCTGACATGCTTGGGTGCTCTGATGGGGAAGGAGGGCAGAGTCTCATAAGCGGGCAGCATGGTCTGAGGATCCCCTAGGTAACATGGGGGAGAAATAGTTCTCCTGCTTGGAGTGGTGACATGGTCTCTTCAGGGACAGAAGAGTGGTAGTGTCAACATGCTCCTCTGTTACCTAGAATAGGGAAAAGACACTGGATGAGGGCAGCAAACCTTGGTGCTGGCTTTTTTAAAAAAAATTTAAATTCAATTAGCCAACATAGTAGTACAACATTAGTTTCAGATGTAGAGTTCAATAATTCATTTATTATAAGTTGCATATAACACCCAGTGCTCATTATATCACATGGCCTCCTTAATGGTGACTCAGTGGTTTGGGCTGCTGCCTTCAGCTCCGGTCATGATCTCAGGGTCCTGGGATCGAGCCCCGCATCGGGCTCTCTGCTCCGCAGGAAGCCTGCTTCCCTCTCTCTCTCTCTCTCTCTGCCTGCCTCTCTGCCTGCTTGTGATCTCTGTCAAATAAATAAATAAAATCTTTAAAAAAAAATGGGGCGCCTGGGTGGCTCAGTGGTTTGGGCTGCTGCCTTCGGCTCAGGTCATGATCTCAGGGTCCTGGGATCGAGCCCCGCATCGGGCTCTCTGCTCCGCAGGAAGCCTGCTTCCCTCTCTCTCTCTCTCTCTCTCTGCCTGCCTCTCTGCCTGCTTGTGATCTCTGTCTGTCAAATAAATAAATAAAATCTTTAAAAAAAAATGGCGCACCTGGGTGGCTCAGTGGTTTGGGCTGCTGCTTTCGGCTCAGGTCATGATCTCAGGGTCCTGGGATCGAGCCCCGCATCGGGCTCCCTGCTCCGCAGGAAGCCTGCTTCTCTCTCTCTCTCTCTCTCTCTGCCTGCCTCTCTGCCTACTTGTGATCTCTGTCTGTCAAATAAATAAATAAAATCTTTAAAAAAAATAATAATAGCCTTAATGGCTATTACCTCACTCCCCCCCAAATCCCCCACAGCAACACTCCGTTTATTTCCTATAGTTAAGAGTCTCTCATGGTTTTTCTCCCTTTCTGATTTCTTCCCATTCAGTTTTCCCTCCCTTCCCCTATGATCTTCTGTGCTGTTTCTTATATTCCTTGTATGAGTGAAACCATAGGATAATTGTCTTTTTCTCATTGACTTACTTCACTCAGCATAATATCATCCAATTCCAACCGTGTTGGAGCTGTTTGCTGCACTTTACCATAAACCCTGAACCACTGCTTGGTAATGCAACTGTTTTTCTGTGATAAACAGGCAAAATACAAAAGTCTGGGAGGATCCTCCCCCAGGGTACCAGCATGGGTCAGCACCATGCGGGTCCCTAAAATTTGGAGTTTTGAAACCCAGCCATGCACCTGAGATAAAACACAAGAGCACTGTACCACCTGGCAGGGAGACAGCTCCGAGACAAGGTGAACGCAAGGATCTCGTGGAAGCTAGGGGCAAAAGAGGGGTGATTCTTTGCTCTTCTGTGAGGGCTTCCTGAAAACTGGCAGACAGGAACTCCCTGCTGTGGGAGAATAGCAGGGTGACACCATTAGGCAAATGGCATCTGCCCACCCATCATCACTGGCTGACATCAGTGAGCAACAATGCAGTCCCCAACTGACCCAATGGAAACTGGAGCTGCTTATACCAAGGTGCATCTCCACTAATGTAAGCCCACCAGAGAATCAGCACAACAGGCCCCCTTCCCCGAAGACCAGCACAAACCCCTCAAATGCATCAAGTTACTGATCCTAGAGTGCTTCAAAGCTTCAACTTTATTTATTTTTTAAAAGATTTTATTTACTTGGCAGAGAGAGAAAGAGAGAGAACACAAGCAAGGGGATAAGCACAGGGAGAAGGTAAATCAGATTCCTTGCTGAGTAGGGAGTCTCATATGGGGCTTTATTCCAGGACCCTGAGATCATAAACTGAGCTGAAGGCAAACACTTAGCCAACTGAACCACCCAGGTACCCCAAAACTTCAGCTTTAGGGGAAGTAGGACTTAGCTGCTTCTTCTTCTTTTTTTGGATTTAGTTTCTTTTAAGAGGCAGACCAAAACACACCTAGTTAAAACTTAGCATTTGCCACACAGTGGACAAGGTCCAAACACCCCCTCCCAATAGGGCAGGCAAAAGAAACTCTGCATAGGACTGAACTGAGGGTAGGAGCAACCAAAACATGACAGCAGAGTTCAAATAAGACTCCCCACTTTTTAAAAATCTCTTTTTAATATAGACATTCTTTGCAGGAGCAGGAATATAACAAGCTTTCCTAACAATCACACACAAAAACAGTGATCTACTATTGACTCTGAAAAACAATCTGAGGGGTTTGAAGTGGCGGGGTGGGGGGTAGGAGGTTGGGGTACCAGGTGGTGGTTATTATAGAAGGCACAGATTGCATGGAGCACTGGGTGTGGTGAAAAAATAATGAATACTGTTTTTCTGAAAATAAATAAATTAATTTAAAAAAACCCAGTGATCTAGAGGAAATGACAAGATGGGAGAATTCACCCCCCAAAAAAGTACAGGAGGAAGTAATGGCTAGGGATTCAATCAATACAGATATAAGTAAGATGTCTGCATAAGATTTTGAAACAAGTATAAGGATACTAGCTGAACTTGAATAAAAGCATAAAAGACACTAGAGAATCCCTTAATGCAGAGATAAAATAACTAAAAATTAGGCTGAAATTAAAAATGCTGTAACTGAGATGCAAACCCAACTGTATGCCATGGCAACGAGGATGGATGAAACAAAGAATGGATTAGTGATATGAAAGATAAAATTGTGGAAAATTAATGAAGCTTAAAAGAAGAGGGAGAGAAAGGTATTATTAGATCACAAATATAGATGTAGGGAACTCATCGACTCCTTCAAGCATAATACCATTTGTATCATGGGAGTCCCAGAAGAAGAAGAAGAGAGAACAAGGGGCAGAAGGTTTATTTGAGCAAATCATAGTTGAAAACTTCCCTAAACTGGGGAAGAAAAAGACACTGAAATCAAAGAAGTACAGAGAACTCTGTTGAATTTACAACAAAAGCCAACCATTGCCATTGACAAGTTTATCATAGTCAAATTCACAAAACACAAAGACAAGGAAAGAATCCTGAAAGCAACAAGGGAAAAAAGTCTTTACCCTATCAGGGAAGAGAGATCAAGTTCACAGATCTTTCCATGGAAATTTAGCAGGCTAAATGACAGGATATATTCAATGTGGTAAATGGAAAAAATATTTAGCCAAGAATACTTTATCCAGCAAGGCTGTCATTCAGAATAGAAGGAAAGATAAAGAGTTTCCAAGAACAACAACAACAACAAAAGGAGTTTGTTGCCATTAAACCAGCAGCCCTTTAAGAAATATTAAAGGGGATGCTTTGAATGGGGAAAAAGACCAAAAGCAACAAAGACTAGCAAGGAACAGAGAACATCACCAGAAATACCAACTTTATAGGTGATTTAATGGCATTAAATTCACAAATAACAATAATCACCCTGAGTGTAAAGGACTAACTGCTGCAATCAAAAGACATAAGGTATCAGAATGGAAAAAAAAAACAAGACTCCTCTAAATGCTGCCCACAAGAGACTCATTTTAGCCATGAAGACACCTGCCAATTGAAAAAGAGGATGAAGAATAATTTGTCATGCTAAAGGACATCAAAAGAAACCTGGAGTAGCCATACTTCTACCAGACAAACTAGATTTTAAACTAAAGATTGTACCAAAAGATAAAGAAGACACTATATCACAATTAAGGGGTTTATCCATCAAGAAGATCTAACTGTTGTAAATATTTATGCCCCCAACTTGGGAGCAGTCAAATATATAAATCAATTAATAACAAGCATAAAGAAACGCATTGATAACAATACAATAATAGTAGAGGATTTTAACTACCCATCCACAGCAATGGACATATCATTTAAGCAGGAAACCAAAAAGAATCAACAGCTTTCAATAACCCACTTGACCAGATGGACCTAACAAAGTATATACAGACTATTTCATCCTAAAGCATCAGAATATACAACACTCTCCAGGATAGATAATATACTGGGTCACAAATAAGCCTTCAAAATGTACAAGAGATTGAGATTATTATACCATGCATATTTTCAGACTACAACACTATGAAACTTGGAAGTCAACCATAATAAAAAATTTTGGAAAGTCCACAAATACATGGAGGTTAAAGAACATCCTACTAAAGAATGAATGGGTTAGCCAGAAAATTATAGAAGAATTAAAATAATACATGGAAACAAATGAAAATGAAAACATTACAGTCCAAAACCTTTGGGATGCAGCAAAGGCAGTCCTAAGAGGAAAGTATATCTCAATACAGGCCTACCTCAAAAAGCAAGAAAAGTCTCAAATACACAACCTAAACTTACACATAAAGGAGCTAGCAAGGAATAGCAAATAAAGTCTAAAGCCAGCAGAAGAAGGGAAATGACAAGGATTAGAGCAGCAATAAATGATATAGAACACCTCTCCTCCCCAAAGTCCCAACATTAGTAGAACAGATCACCAAAACTAGAGCTGGTTCTTTGAAAAAATTAATAATATTGATAAACCCCTACCCAGACTTATCAAAAAGAAAAGAGAAAGGCCCATATAAATAAAATCATAAATGAAAGAGGAGAGATAACAACCAATACCACAGAAATACAAACAATTATAAAAGAATATTATGAAAAATTATATCCAACAATGTAGGTAATTGGGAAGAAATGGACAAATTCCCAGAAATTTACAAACTATAAAAACAGAAACAGGAAGAAATAGAAAATTTGAACAGACCCATAACTAGCAAAAAATAGAATCAATAATCAAAAATCTCCAAACAGACAAAAGTCTAGGGCAAGATGGCTTCCCAGGGGAATTCATTTAAAAAAGAGCACTGGGTGTGGTGAAAAAATAATGAATACTGTTTTTCTGAAAATAAATAAATTGAAAAAATAAAAAAAAAAAAGAGTTAATAGGTATTCTCAAGCTGTTCCAAAAAATAGAAATGGAAGGAAAATTTCCTAACTCCTTCTATGAGGCCAGCCTTGCCTTGATTCCAAAACCAGAGACCCCACTAAAAAGGAGAATTACAGGTCAATATCACTGGTGAACATGGATGCAGAAATTCTCAACAAGATACTAGAAAATTGAATCCAACAGTATATTAAAAGAATTATTCACTATGGTCAAGTGGCATTTATTCCTGGGTTGCAGTGTTGGTTCAGTATTCACAGATCCATCAATGTATATATCACATTAATAAAAGAAAGGATAAGAACCATAGGATTCTCTCACTAGATGCAGAAAAACATTTGACAAAATACAGCATCTATTCTTGATAAAAACCCTCAGCAAAGTAGGTATAGATGGAACACACCTCAGCATTATAGATGCCATATATCAACGGCCTACAGCTAATATCTTTCTTAATGGGGAAAAGCTGAGAACTTTTCCTGTAAAGTCAGGAACAAGAGAGGGATGTCCACTATCACCACTACTATTTAACATAGTACTGGAAGCATTAGCCTCAGCAATCAAACACCAAAAAGAAATAAATGGCATCCAAATCACCAAGGATGAGGTCAAAATTTTACTCTTTGTAGAAGACTTGATAATCTATTTAGAAAACCCAAATACCACCAAAAAATTGGTAGAACTAATACATGAGTTCAGTAAAATCATAGGATGTAAAATCAATGTACAGAACTCTGCATTTCTATATACCAAAAATGAAGAAGTGGAAAGAGATATCAAGGAATGGATCCCATTTACAATTACACCAAAAACCATTAGAGACCTAGGAATAAGCCTATCGAAAGAGGTAAGATATCTGTACTCTATAGAACTATACAGTACACTATATAGTTCTATAGAACTATAGAACACTTATGAAAGAAATTGAAGAGGACTCAAAGAAATGCGAAAACATCCCATGCGCATGGGTTGGAAGAACAAATATTTATTTTAAAATGTTTGTATTACCCAAAGCAGTCTCCATATTTAATGCAATCCTTATTTCATGAATACCACCAGCATTTTTTCACAGAGCTAGAACGCACAATTCCTAAAGTGTGTGTGGAACCAGAAAAAACCCCGAGTAGACAAAGGAAAGTTGAAAAAGAAAACCAAAGCTGGTGGCATCACAATTCCAGACTTCAAGCTATATTACAAAGCTGTGGTTATCAGGACTGTATGGTACCGGCACAAAAACAGACACATAGATCAGTAGAACAGAATAGAGAGCTCAGAAATGGATCCACAATTATATGGTCAATTAATATTTGACAGAGCAGGAAAGAATATTCAATGGATAAAAGATAGTCTTTTCACAAATGGTGATGGGAAAACTGGACAGTGACATGTAAAAGATGTAAAAGATAAAACTGGGTCACTCTCTTATATCATACACAAAAATTAATTCAAAATGGATGAAAGGCCTAAATGTGAGATGGGAAACCATAGAAATCCTAGAGGAGAAAACAGGCAGCAACCTCTTTGACATTGGATGTAGCAGCTTCTGACTAGACATGTCACTGGAGGCCAGGAAAACAAAAGCAAACATAAACTACTGGGACTTCATGAAAATAAAAAGCTTCCACACAGAAAAGGAAACAATTAAACTAAATGGCAGACTACAGAATGGAAGAAGACATTTGTCGATGGCATGTCTGATAAAGGGTTATTATCCAAGATCTATAAAACTCAACATCCCCCAAAACAAATAATCCAATAAAGAAATGGGGAAAGAAGTCAAGCAGCGAAAGTCAATTATCATATGGTTTCACTTACTTGTGGAGCACAAGGAATAACATAGAGGACATTAGGAGAAGGAAAGGAAAGGTGAATTGGGGGGAAATGGGAGGGGGAGGTGAATTGGGGGAAATCGGAGGGGGAGACTGTGGACTCTGAGAAATAAACTGAGGGTTTTGGAGGGGAGGGGAATGAGGAGTTGGGTGAGCTGGGTGGTGGGTATTAAGGAGGGCATGTATTGCTTGGAGCACTGGGTGTTGTGTATAAACAATGAATTTTGGAACACTGAAAAAATAAAATTAAAAATATATAAAAAGTAATTGTTTTTTTTTTTTTTACCAAATTAAAAAATTAGAAAAATAAAAAAGGGTACCATTTCTCAAAGCATTGAAGAGTGTGAAGAATCTAAGAGTCAATAGTAAATGTATAAGCCCTCTATGCAAAAAACTATTCAACATGATTTAAATTGATTTAAATCCATGGAGAGATATACTGTAGTCATGGTTCAGAAGACTCAATATTGATATATCAAGCCTGTATAATTATAATAAAAATCTAGCAGAACATTAAAAAAGTTCTGAGAGTCTTATTTGAAGATTTATATGGAAATGCAGATGACCAAGAGCAGCCAAGACACACTTGGCGAAACAGAGGAGGTGGGTTTACTGGTCCTACCAGGTATTAGGACGTTATAAAGGTATGGTAAGTAATAAGAGAAATGGTCATGTAGAGGAGCCTTGGACTAAAAATTCATAATAGAGGGCCTTAAAAATTAGAGACCAAGGCACATGTTAACACTTGATATATGAGAGAGTTGGTACTACAAAGTAGTTGGGGGGAAAGAAGAGTCTTTTTAGTAAATGATGCTGGGACAATTGGACCTAATGGACCTCACAGAATGCACAAAAATCAGTTCTGGGTGGATTAAAGACCTAAGCGTAAAAAGCAAACAAAAACATTTAGAAGATAGTCTTTTTTTAATTTAAAATTTATTTATAAACATATAATGTATTATTAGCCTCAGGGGTACAGGTCTGTGAATTGCCAGGTTTACATATTTCACAGCACTTACCATAGCACATAACTTAGAAGACAATCTTAAGATGGAATCTTTATAGCCTGGGGTATAGGGAAGAGTTTTATAAAAAGGTACAAAATCCACTAGCCAAAAGGAAAAATATTGATAAAATTGGATACATTATACTTCAGTGAAAATTTCATCTAAAGACTCCATTAAAGAGAGTGAAGAGACAGTTACACCTAGTAGGAGTAGATGCTACTGACATATGTATCTGAAAAAGAGAAAGATCAAGAATGTATAAGGAGCTCCTGCAAATGAATAGGTGGAAATCCCAAAGGAGGATTGGGCAAAAAGTTTGAACTGGTATTTCACAAAAGAGCATATGTAAATAGCTAATGGACATGAAAAAATAATCAAACTCAATGGTAATCAGGAAAATGCAAATTCAAATGAGAGTCAGTTACACACTCATTGGACACATGGGTAAAATCAAATGACTGATAATACCAAGTGTTGAACTATGAAGCAGCAGGAACTCTCAGACATTGCTGGCTGGCAGATGAACTTATTCAACCACCTTGGGAAATAGTTTGGCATTTTAAAAAAAAGATTTTATTTGTCAGAGAGAGAGAGAGAGAGAGAGAGAGAGTGCGTGCACAAGCAGAGAAGGAGGCTTCCTGCTGAGCAAAGAACCTGATGTGGGACTTGATCTCAGGACCCTGGGATCATGACCTGAGCCAAAGGCAGATGCTTAACTGACTGAGCCACTCAGACATCCCTAGTTTGGCATTATTTACTGAAGTTGGACATATCCATACCAATGCTCATCAAATTCATTCATAAATACAGTCAGTGAAATCTTATACATTAAAGAGAATGAGCAAATGGATAAATCTCACAAACGTGATATTTCACAAAACTAGCAAGACACATGTGCACACAAAAGTCATATGGTAAGACTGAGTCCATTTACATGACTTCCAATACAAGGCAAAGTCAGACTATGTTAGGTAAGGGTATATATACAGATGTGATAAAACTAGGAAGACAGCAAGGAAACTAACATCACAAAAGGGTAGGTGACCTCTAAGGTGGACAAAGTAGTGGTCTGGGAGGGACGCAGGAGGGAGGGGTGACTTCTGGTGCTCTGGCACACAATTGCTTGACTTGGGTGGTAATTACAGAGGGTTTGCTTTATAATTATTCTTTAAATTGTAATTCTGCTATGTGCTCTTCTGCATGTATATTTAATGACAAAAAGAAAAAATAACAGGAAAATGTAGTCTTACTTTTTGGCTTATAGTTAACAGTCAATATTACTAATATTATCTTGTCCTGGTGTTTCCCTTTCTTGGCACATTTCATTTCAATATATTCTCCATTTAAAGTCTGATGACGAATGAAGGGAGAGTGGGAGAAGAGCATGCAGTAATCATGCCAGAATTAGAGAGTAATATTCTCCTCAGTTCTGAACTGATTGGGATCCTAGGTGAGTACGTGTCGAATTCAGAAATCGGCAGGCAGGGACTTGGCCTTCTCACAGGACTTCCTGTCACAGGAAGTGGTGCTTCTCCCCAGCTGTCACGACTGACAAGAGGAGAGAATCGAGGGCCAAACAGCCTGGTATTGTGCACCAGGGCCTAAAGAGTTCCACAGTCTTATGGCAGAGATTAGGAAATCAACTTCCTTAAAGAAAGGGACTGTGAAGCAGATCAAGGGTAGTCAAGAAAATAAAAGTCCTCCCTACCCCTCAACTCACTATAAGGCAGGTCCTGGTAGGTCTCTCAAACTGAGTTTGTATATCAGTGGAGGGATTATCCCTTTTATTCTTCCTTTTTTGTAGGGCAACCTTGAAGCATATGTACTTCCCCCACTGGGCTCAAGCTATTAGCAGGGGCTGTCAGGATCCTCTGAGTCGATGAGGGCATGCAGTTCCTCCTGCTGGTGGGAAGAAGCCACTGGTTCTGTGGTGACTTAGTTCAGGCTGCTCTAACAAAATACTATAGACTGGATGGCTTAAATAGCATTTATTTTGTATAGTTCTCGAGGCTGGGAAGTCTGAGATCATGGTACCTGCATGATCAGGTTTTTGGGAAGGCCATCTTGGTTCACAGACAGTTACCTTCTGGCTGTGTTCTCACTTGGGGGAGAGAGAGGGAGAGAGAATGTGAGCACCTGGGTGAGAGCAGCTCATGTTTCTTTCTCCTTATAAGGGCATTAATTTCATCATGAGATCTCTACCCCCATGACCTAATCACCTTCCAAAGGACCTTCAAATACTATCACATTGGAACTTAGGCTTCAACATATGAATTTGGGGGGAGCACAAACATTCAGCCCATAGAATATGGGAAGCTAAGCTTGACTGCAACACCCTCTGTTTGGAAGAAGGGGGAGTCCCGGATCCCAGACATATGGTCCAGAGTGAGCACTCAGTGTTGCTTTTAGATGGTTCTTCTCAGTGAACAGTAATGACTCTGGCTGGAATTTTTAAAAATGAAAAATTTATGAATGAATTTGTAGGCTCTTAGGTATAGGTAAGTTCAACTTCAGTAAATAATGCTGTATAATATCTAACATCTCTTTATTTTTTTCTCTTCAAAAATGTACTTTCATTTTTATTTTATAATATGTGCAGAAAATAGAGTATAAATATATATATAGTATCTATAAACAAACTCTATACAAATATTTAACATCATATTGGGTTTTATAATTCTCCCTGTTAGAACTTTTAAGATTCTACATTATAGCAAAAAGTTTTTTCAAGATGGCTTTCTTTGACTTTTATTGAAATAGCCAACTTTTTACTGATGCTGGCATAACATGAGGTTTGAGACAGGTGAAGGAACAGTCTTAGTACATATCATTTAGAAGACCTTTGAGCTGTATCTAATGATTTTTGGTGTGTACTTCTTTTTCTTTATATTATTGTGGTAAAACATATAATGTGAAATTTACCATTTTAACTATATTTAAACATGCAGTTCAAAGGGCATTAAGTATATTCACAGGGTTATGGAACCATTACCAGCATCCATGTCCAGAACTTTTCCGTCTTTCCGAACTGAAATTCTAGACCCATTGAATCCTAACTCCTTGTTCTAGCCCCTCTCCCATTCCCTGGCAATCACCATTCTACTTTCTGTCTCTGTAGATTTAGATGCTTTAGATACCTCATACATTTGGAATTATATAGTATGTGTCTCTTTGTGTCTGGTGTATTTCACTTAATATAATATCCTCAAGTTTCATCCATGTTGTAGCTTGTGTCAGAATTCTTTAAGGTGAATAATACTCTATCGTAACTATCTACCTATCTATCTTATATTTTGTTTACCCATTCATCTGTTGATGGACATTTGAGTTGTTTCCACCTTTTGGCAACTGTGAATATTGCTGCTATGACAGTGGGTGTACAGACATCTGTTCAGGTCCCTGCTTCCAATTCTTTTGGGTAAATACTCAGAAATGGAGTTATTGGGTGATATAGTAGCTGTGTGTTTAATATTTGTGAGGAACCTCCATATTATTCTCCACAGTGGCAGCTCCACGGCTGGTCCATGTGTCCATGTTGGTGGACCCTCATGTCCACCAACAGTGCATGAAGGTTCCTTTCTCTCCCTATCTTCAGTGCATTTTCTATTTTCATTTAAAGAGGTTTTTTTTTTTTTTTCTTTTTGAACTTCGAGGGTTTTGTTGCAAATATTAAAAAGCCATGGGGGACAACACTCTAGATTATATACCTGCAATTCATTCGGATTTACTGCTTGGACCAGAGTCTGGAACATAGAAAGTGTTCAATTCAGGTTAGCTGATGCTTGCATGAGCTATCAAGAGGAACCTTCAGGAAGAGGGATCTCTGTGCATTGCTCAGAGGTGGAAACAGTTTATCTGTGGGCTACTGTAATTTTATCTTACCCTGTTCCCATGGAAAAAAAAAAAAGAGTTAGCCATATGGAAAATGCCCTGGACTCCTCTGGGAAAGCTAAAATTCCTCTTAGCCATTAATTCTGGAGTTCCAGATAAAGAAACAGAACCAACATCCATGCAAGCTTAGACCAAAGTCAACCTTTGATCCCAGGGAAACTGTAGTCCAAAGTTGTCTGACTTTTAGTCTTATTTTCTTGTATCTAGCCCCTGATGCAGATATCCTATTTACTGAGTAAAAAGGTTAAGCCGTTTATTTCCTTAATAACCTCAGTGAAGTCAACACATATTTATTATTCAAATAAATGAAACCAATGGGTATTTGATGTTTTTGCTAGGTATTTGGAATGAATAAAATTTGGGGGGAGGCACCCGGGTGGCTCAGTGGGTTAGGCCTCTGCCTTCAGCTCAAGTCATGATCTCTGGGTCCTGGGATCGAGCCCCACATTGGGCTCTCTGCTCAGCAGGAAGCCTGCTTCCCCCCACCTCCACCTCTACCTGCCTCTCTGCCAACTTGGGATCTCTGTCTGTCAAATAAATAAATAAAATCTTTAAAAAAATTTGGGGAGACAGAAATAATTTGTAATGGAAAATAAAGTTAAAATACAATATATAACCAGGGATTATGTGTGAGAAGACACATAAAGGCTCACAGTATAATCTCCACCCATCCTTTCTAAGTAAGATCTTTTTTTTTTTTTAAAGATTTATTTATTTAGTTGAGAAAGAGAAAGAGAGCTCATGAGTATCAGGGAGGGACAGAGGGAGGAGGGAGAAGCAGACTTCCTGCTGAGCACAGAGTCTGAGGAGGATCTCCATTTCACAACCCTGAAATCATTATCTGAGCCACCCAGGCACCCCTTAAGTTAGTTTTTAAGTTCTTTTAAGGATATACCTCTGTTTAAAAAATCTGAATACATTTGTCCTCTGGAATGAGATTGTAAATTAGTGGGGAGTGGAAGTATGGGGGTGACACCCAATGTGCAGAAGGTACAAATTTACAGAACTCCAGGAGGGTACAAAGTGGCAAGCCAGCAGAAGATAAGCCAAACTAGTCACTTCTCAGTGGTTATGTTCCAGACTCTCATCCAAGCAGTAACTTATTAACTCTCACAGTAGTTCAATGAGATAGGTACAGTTAAGATTCCCATTTCATAGATGTGGAAGCTGAGGCACAGTGCTAAGTAACTTTCCCAATGTTTATAGCTAGTAAGTGACAAAGCTTAGAAGGCTGGCTTCCCAGGTATCCTCTGAGCCACAGCAGGGCCATGGAAGTTTTGTCATCTCTGGGGTGAATGGCCTGAGGAGCATCTTGCTTTGACATTGGGAATCTCTCCTAACCATCTCAATAAACTGAAGTCATCATGTGCCCAGATTCATTTGTCCTGACTGTGTGGGCTCCCTTCATGCCTCAGCTGGTGTGGATGGGCCCTTGGCTGCAGATGAGTTCAGGGTCCCTGGGAGCCAGGATTAGCCTGACATTTGTCATATGCTGTGTACACATGGACACTTGCCAAGTTCCCAGAACATTGAGGGGTTTAGTTGCAGCAGACTCATTTTTTTACATGAATGTTTCCAGAGCAGTAGGGTGGGGGTTTGGAGGTACAGAGTGGAGGTCCCCCTTCCAGTAAATGGAAGTGGACCCTGTGGTTCTTCCTGTGATGTTGGGATTCTCCCTCGAGAGCAAGTCAGTGATGTGTGCATGCCACTGGTGCCAGAGTCTCTTGGGCAATGAACACTTCTGAGTGTCCACCATAGTCTGGCAACTGTGCTGGGCACTGTCCCCTGCATTGTCCTTTCTACCCTATCTTCAAGTTCACTCTGGTGTGAGCACTGTACTGTGCTGGTGCCTCTTGCCCTCTCCTCAGGGCGAGGGTTTAGAGTCTGCCAATCCAGATACTTTCTTTGAATTCATACAAATCCATTTTATTAATTCTTGAGGGAGAGAGCAATTTCAGGTATTTCCAGTGAAATGACATTTCTGAAGAAAGGGCAAATTTGCTTGTTTCTTTCAGCCTGGAGTGACTATTATGCTTGTCTTTCAAGTACCTGCCTAGAGAGACTTAACCTGCTCTAAGTTAGTAATAGTCATATTTTAAAATAGTAAAAAGGGTTAAAATGACTATTCAATTTGCTTGCTCTTGGGAGTGGAAAACAACTCTGGGATCATCTATTGGAACTAAATAAGCCAATTAGGGCCCTGCCATTTGTTAGTGGGTGCTCAGCAGCACTTTCTAGTGCTTCATACCACATGCCACTTCATGAAGAGGGAGCTGAAGAAGACCAGCTCTGTGTTCAGGACAGAGCCCCTGCTTTGGACCAAGCAGGTGCTCAGTAAACGTGTTTGAAAGGAATGAATCTTAACAAATGATCTAGTGACACCTGAGGGCATTTTACATGACAAAGATTTTCCTCTAATGGTGGTAAACCATTAAATTCTACTGGATAAAACTTATAGGCAGAACACTATGTACCTCACAGCAGTAGTGTGGGCTGCCTTCCCTACTTCTGTTCCCTACAGTGATCCTATGCTCCATATGCTGAGTAGATTAAGTTAGTGGGTTCCAGAATTTTGCATGTAATTAGGCATTTCTGTAGCAAGAGGCTGCCTTTATTTTTTTTTTCAAGATTTTATTTATTTATTTGTCAGAGAGAGAGCAGAAGCATGGAAAGCTGCAGGCAGAACAGGCAGAATAGGCAGAGGGAGAAGCAGGTTCCCTGACGAGCAAGGAGCCCAATGTGGGACTCGATCCCAAGACCCTGGGATTATTATGGGAGCTGAAGGCAGATGCTAAACTGGCTGAGCCACCCAGGCATCCCAAGAGACTACCTTAAAAACAAAAAACAAAAAACAAAAAAGGGTTTATTTACTTGTGTGTGTGTGTGTGTGTGTGTGTGTGTGTGTGTGTGTGTGTGGACATGAGTGGGAGGGACAGAAGGGGAGAGAGAGAGAGAGAGAGAGAGAGAGAGAAAATCTCAAGCAGACTCCATGCTGAATGCTGAGCTAAATGAGGGACTTGATCTTATACCCCTGCAATCAAGACCTGAGCCAAAACCAAGAGTCAGATGCTTAACCAACTGGGCCACCCAAGAGACTGCCTTTGAGGCAACTAAATGAATCCCATCAAATGAATTTTCTTTTGAGAATTGATTTGGCAGCTAGGATATTAGAGGAAATTCTAGGTACTTATGAGTTCTTGATAAAGTAAGTGACAGCTCTCCAGCTTCTCGTGTTTCCCCCTGGTTTCTGCTCTCAGTATGTTTACCTGAGACCACAACACCCTACCAGATGAAGCAGTTTCTGCTCCTAGGGAGAATTTTCTGGAGCCAAGAGCTGGCACCTTATTGCAGCCTGTGAGAGACCCTGAGCCAGAGTACATAGGTATATTGTGACTGCATTCCTATTCACAGAAACTGGGAGTTTATAAATGCTCTTTCAAGCTGCTAAATTTGTGATGATTTGTTACATGGCCATGGTACACAGGTGCAGCATACAGATCTTAGGGGAGGTGTGGTGGTGGTGGTTCTAGAAGGAGAGCTAAAGTAAGCATATGGCAGAGAGGGAGTAACAAATTCAATGCTATGGCCTAAGAGGGCAGATGCTTTCAGAAAACAAGGTAAGTTCAATGTGGTTTTTGGTGAATGAAGGCAGTAGACACATCAGAAGATGAGGCTGGGAAGGAGTTTGGTGCTGGTTTATCAAAGGCCTTATGTAACATACTGAGAGGTTTGGCCCATATTCCTGGGATCTTTGGAAAACTATCAAAGCATTTTAGGCTGGGAAAGGAAAGTATCAAAACTTTATTTAGGAGAAAACATGGCATTGATATTATCAGTGCAGGTGGGAGACCAGTCCAGTTGATGGCTTAAGAGTGATGCACTATGAGATTCTTGTCTCACCTGTTTCCCTATAAATTGGACCAACCCCTAATGCTGAGGTGATATTGATAAATGGGCACTCCATTAGTCTTCAAGTCATGGCACTTCCCACAGAACAGGATTCAGGGAAAGGAATCCAATGTCTTGAGTCAGTTTTGTAAGGATGCATTGCTATTGCTTCCAAAGTGGAAAAAATTCAACATATTAACCAAGGAGCAGGTTAATTACCAGTGGCTGGTCTGGCATACTGGGTGTCTGGAAGAGCAATAGTGAGTAGAGATCATGCAATTGGGCCAATGAGCAGTGCCCCTCCTGTCACAACATCTGCTCCATTAATGGGCCACCTTCTAGGTACTGGGTGTTGGGGATGGAAACTAGCACCTCTGGGTGAGTTATCTGTTCACCTGTTGCTTTTTCCTCTGAGGCACATGCTGTCTGGTGGGCATTGATGTGAGAACACAAAGACCCACGTACTTGTGTTCTGTAGTCATAAGGGCCCATCCTTAAGGCTCTAATCCAAGATTGTGTGCCCAGAAGTGTTTCACAATGGATACAGATGAGCAGTGACTTCTTTGTGTCTTCTGTTTTGTTTCTTTTGCTTTGGGAGTGTCTTGTTTTCTCCTCTCCTGGCCCCATCTTTGCATTTGGGGTGCCTTGTCTCTTGAATTCACAGGTCTTCCAATCAAGAGGAACTGCTCCTAAAGAGCCTTCTCTTCACCTGGACCCAATTTAGATGATGAGATCCCAGACCTGGAGAATGAGTCTGGATTAAAACTTTTAGAAACCTTGGAAGGGGGGTTACTGGCAATGTGGATCATCAGAGCCTATCATCTTCTACTTTGTACTTTTGGGAACCCTGAACCTCCATACAAAAATATCAACTACTCTGACCCATGGAATTGTGTCAAATAGCATAGTTTGGGCTCCTTACTTTTGAGAGGTTTGGTATATAGCAATAGATAACTGAACCACGGGTTCATACAGTATATGATACATCATATGATTTCATATATCATGCAGTATATGATACATATAATATATAAAACATGTGTCAATTGACTTTTTATGTTATTATTAAGGTTTCCCATCAACAATAGGCTATTAGTAGTGAAGTTTTGGGGGAGTCAAAAGTTATACATGTTTATAGCAACAATGGCCATGGTCATCAAACTGTAGAAAGAACCAAGATGCCCTTCAATGGATGAATGGATAAAGAATGTGGTCCATATACACTATGGAGTATTATGCCTCCATCAGAAAGGATGAATACCCAACTTTTGTAGCAACATGGACAGGACTGGAAGAGATTATGCTGAGTGAAATAAGTCAAGCAGAGAGAGTCAATTATCATATGGTTTCACTTATTTGAGCATAACAAATAGCATGGAGGACAAGGGGAGATGGAGAGGAGAAGGGAGTTGAGGGAAATTGGAAAGGGAGGTGAATCATGAGAGACTATGGACTCTGAAAAACAATCTGAGGGGTTTGAAGGGGTGGAGGGTGGGAGGTTGGGGGAACCAGGTGGTGGATATTAGGGAGGGCACGGATTGCATGGAGCACTGGGTGTGGTGCAAAAACAATGTATACTGTTACACTGAAAAAAATAAATAAATTAAAAAAAAAGTTATACATGAATTTTTGACTCCGTGGGTGGTTGGCACCTCTAATACTGGCATTGTTCAAGGGTCAACTGCATAAAAAATGAAAATCAATGCAAACAATTCATAATGAATAAAGTATAAAAAGTTAATTCATGATAGAATTAAAATGAATGAAACTATTATTTAACTTGGTTAGTGAGTATTTTGATGCCCCCTAAAATTTTCAGCCAGCCTAATCCAAATCCCGGCCCTATCAACAGGTAACAAAAGCCAGTCAGTTCCATAATATACACATCTACTCCTGTACCTGTGTGAGGGTTCCTGTCTAGACCAGCACTTCCTCTTATCCTGGACCCCTTCCAGTCCAGTCAGGTTGAGAGTCTCGGCCATTGGCAAGCTCCATAATGTTAAGAGTTATTGCCGTTGACTACCAGTGATAGGGCCTTTGTCACCTACTGACTGGTGAGCACTCTGGTTCCTGAAGCCCATTCTGACCTTCTGCTTTCTTGGTCTGCTATAGTCATCAGCTCAGGAAGCCATCCTAGAAAGCAGGCATCAGAGACAAGGAAATTGAGCAGGGGCAGAAATACATCCAATAAAATGTTTATTATTGAGCTGATTATTGCTGAAGGCACCTAGAATGGAACCCCCTGGGATTCTTTTGCCTGCAGGGGAAGGCAATTATCTCAGAATTGGGAGTTTTTCAGGGGGTATGTTGCTGTTGTTGCTGAGCATAAACATGTAAAAACATATAAAACATGTGTTAATTGACTTTTTATATCCTTCCAAGGCTTTGGAGGATCTCAGACAGAAAAGCAGAGGGACGCTCCAGCGCGGACTGGAAATGGGATATGATCTGTGCCATGGAAGTTGTGACTGAAATCCAAGGAAGGTTGAGAGGGTGTGACGTGGGCTCAGGAAGCACTTGTGCCTCCCATCTGTGCGTGCATGCATGTTTTCATTCCATTCTCTATTTGTGAGGAGAATGAAGAAAAACAAACTGTATTTGATTCTCTGTGCTTGTATATCTTTCTGGCTGAGTAAAAATATTTTAAGATTTGCTATAAACTCTGTCAGTGATCACACATTATAGCAAAGACTGGTATGAATACCCACAGCATTGCTCCCTCATTCTTTCCCAAGGGATGGTGGAGCGCATTGATAAGAAGCAGGGGGCTTGGAGAAGGAATGCTTGGGTTTGAACTGTGGCTCTCACAACATTTAGCTTTTCCATCTCACGCAAGCTAATTGAGCTCTCTGTGCCACAGTGCACTCACCTTATCGAGTTGCGTGAGGATTAGATGAGTTATGACATATGATGCCTTTGCACTTGTGCTGGACACAGACTAAGCTTTCCATACCTGGTCTGTAGGCCATGTTTCCTCTCAAAATCATTCCACATTTACTTGCTGGGGCCTTCTATTTCTTTCCCAAGCACCCCCAAGTGCCATTCCTAGTTGTAATGGTCCCTGTCTTCTGTTTTTAAGCTTTCCTGTTTTGGCCCATCATCCTTTTGGTCAATAAATTAATTGGTTACTGTGTTTACTGAGACTTTGTGGCCCAATGCTATGCCAGGTATGGTAGGAGACACACAAGACATATAACACTTGGTTACTGCCTTTCAAGAGAACTTGTTTCCAAGGATATGAGATTTCCAACAATAAATACTACATGAAACATAAAGAGTATTCTGAGTTCATATGTTTATAGGGGCTTCAGGAAAGAAGGTTTAACAGACACAGAAATGCTTTTGGAAAAGGTGAGACTTTCTTTAGAACTGGACAGGTGAGGATAATTTAGCTCAGCAAAGACAGAGCTGGAGAATGGACCAAAGTAACATTGTTTGGTACATTTCCCCTGGTTGGGTTCTGGGCATGATGTCAGTGCTCCTCCTGAGGATGTGCAAGCTTGATGGATTGAGCTCTTCAGGGAAGTAACCAGGGATGATTGGGCTTTAAGAGATCTAAATTTTCTTCTAACACTGCTTAAATTTCTCCAAAAATATTCCAGCTTGGCTGGTGAGACTTTGGGTTTTTGATTCCTGTATACTTTCTTGTGGCTATGTGAATTGATGCCCAATGGAATTATCTAAACTCATAATCTTGACTCCTGGATTTTTGGGATGGCATCTTTCTAGTTAAATTTTGATGGTTTACTTCTAATTCATTCACTCAGTCATGTCATTTTAATTTTGACTATAAAGCTACTTATTGGAAGTGAAAGTGCTCCAATCTTATCTTTTCCCCCTGTAAACTAAAAAATGTAATTAAGGACACTGAGTTAGGACACTGCCCAATGCATGGTGTCCCAGAGTCACAGACAGCACATTGTCTCCTTCCACCACACTTCGGTGTTTAATGCTCAAGGACAGCTACAGAGATCCAGTCAAAGACCTCAATGAATTCACTGTGGAGAAGTAAAAAGGATAGAGGTAAAATGCAGCCTATTTCAGGAGAACAGGTCAAACAGTGGGTATCTAAAAAAAATGAAAAGTCAAAAATGAAAACAAAAACCAAGGGCAGTCTTCCAGGCTCTGCGCTTGTCTGGCTTTCTGAGAATCTGGTTGACCTTGAGAAGCAGGGGTATGATCACAGTGTCTGGGTTTTGCTCTGTTTCTCCCAGGGGCTACCATGTTGCTGCTGGAAGTTCTATCTGAGGTAAAGCTTTATTGAAATAAATTTCATTTGGCAATGTTTAGATGGTGAGGGAGGTTCTTCCAACACCTCTAATAAGGGTGAAAGGCATATTGGTAGTCTGTTCTAATGAATTCTGTGACTTTAGATGAGTCCCTCGTGACCTCAGTTTCCCTAGCCCTACAATGAAGGATTTAAATAGATGATCTTGAAATTCCCTCCTCACTTTAGAATGCTTGATTTTATGAAGCTCTTGCTCTGCGCTTTCTGCAGTAGTAACTGTACCAGGAAAGCATTATCAAGAACCCATGGACACTGAAGGAGCAAGTCTGTGTGACAGCTTGGGTTGAATGCCAGTTTAATAAACAAAGGGCATGGAGGAATCAGCCGGTAAAAGTCCTTTCCTGCGTGCAGTTTTTTCGCTGGGCCCTCTTGCCTTTCCTTCCCTAACATCTCTGTCTACAATCCTAAGCTTTAAAAATTTTCTCTAGGTCATGATTTG